>NC_092716.1:246973968-247291846 GCF_047496885.1 Scyliorhinus torazame
GACCGAGACCCCGTTGGTGATGCCGAAGGGAACCCTGAGGAAGTGATAGAGGCGGCCGTCTGCCTCGAAGGCAGTGTATTGGCGGTCCTCCGGGCGGATGGGGAGCTGGTGGTACGGAGACTTCAAGTCAACTGTAGAGGAGACTCGATACTGCGCAATCTGATTGATCATGTCAGATATGCGGGGGAGAGGGTACGCATCGAGCTGCGTGTACCGGTTGATGGTCTGGCTATAATCGATGACCATCCGGTGCTTCTCCCCAGTCTTGACGACACCACTTGGGCTCTCCAGGGGCTGTTACTCGCCTCAATGATCCCCTCTCGCTGGAGTCGCTGGACCTCTGACCTGATACAGGTCCTGTCCTGGGCATTGTAGCGTCTGCTTCTGGTAGCGACGGGCTTACAGTCCGGGATGAGATTTGCGAAGAGCGAGGGTGGGGCGACCTTAAGGATCGCGAGGCGACAGATGGTGAGGGGGGGCAGGGGTCCGTTGAACTTTAGGGTAAGGCTCTGGAGGTGGCACTGGAAGTCGAGCCCCAGTAATAGGACAGCGCAGAGATGGGGGAGGACGTAGAGCCTAAAGTTGGTGTACTCTACGCCTTGCACAGTGAGGGTCGCGACACAGTACGCCCGGATCTCCACTGCGTGGGATCCAGAAGCCAGGGAGACTTTCTGGGTCATGGGTAGGAGGGAACAGCGCCTTACCGTATCCGGGTGTATGAAGCTGTCCGTGCTCCCGGAGTCGAAAAGGCAGACCGTCTTGAGCCCGTTGATCCGGACGGTCATTGTAGTTCGCGAGGTGGTGCGGCCGGGACTGGTTGAGTGTGACGAAGGTGAGTGTCGGAAGACGGTCGGCGGACGCGGCGGCCAGCGAACGGTCGGGCGAGCTGGGTCCCCGGGAGGCAGCGGAGGGTTCCCAAGATGGCGGCCCCCATGAGTCGCACGTGGCGGGCGAGGTGCAAGATGGCGTCCAGGATGGCGGCCCCCGTGGGTCACACGTATCAGCTGAAATTAAAGATGGCAGTGCCATGGGTCACACATGGCGGGTGGCGCGGCAGCTGGGGGTGGCCCCGACTGGCAGCAGGCCACGCTGCTGGGCCGAGAAGATTTACGGGGGGGGGCTCGGGACTGGCAGGCTTTTGCGACGTGGCCCTTCTTCCCACAGCCGTTACAAGTAGCGTTCCGTGCCGGGCAATGTTGTCGGGGGTGAGTACCCTGGCAGCAGAAGTAGCACTTCGGGCCTCCGGCGTTGGCGGGCCACTGCGCGGCGCAGGCCTGCGTCGCGCCCGGGTCGGTTGATGGCTGCGCCCACGGGGCCCACGAGGGTGCTGTGCGGGCGGAGGTGTAGGCCCCCATGTTCTGGGAGACCACCTCAAGTGAGTTGGAGAGTTGGACTGTGTCGAGTGTCCCCCCTTCTAATAAACGCTGGCGGATATAGTTCGAGTGCATGCACGCGACATAGGGTCCCTGATCAGCAGCTCCGCGTGCTGGGTAGCCGATATCGCCCGGCAGTCACAGGTTCGACAGAGGATGTGCAGGGTGCGCAGGAATTCCGCGAGTGATTCCCCAGGGCATTGCCGTCTCGTGGCGAGGAGGTGCCTGGCATATACCTGGTTGACAAATTTCACATAATGTCCTTTTAGCAGCGTTATCAACTCCGCATACGAGGGGGCGTCCCTGATGAGGTTAAAGACTCTTGGGCTCACCCGTGCGTGGAGGACCTGCTTCTTCTGGAGGTCCGTGAAGTCTTCATTGAAAGATGCGAGGTAGGCCTCGAAGCAGCTTAGCCAGTGTTCAAAACTCTCTGTAGCATCAGCTGCCTGTGGGTCCAGTTCCAGGCGATCAGGCTTGACTGAGGAGTTCCTCTTGAGTGAAGAGTCCATCTTTAGAAGTTTAGTGTATTAAATTGATACACCATCAATAATACACGACAAGTGATAAACGTAACTGAGGCTTTGATACACTAAACAGCAAGCCTCCTGCCTCTGGACCTGAACTGGGTCGGAGGCGGAGACTTGCCACTTTTATACAGAAGCCCCAAGGGGAGGAGCCACATGTGGAGTCAGCCTGGACAAGCCCAGGCATGTACAACACAGCACAGTGAATATAATACAATGAACACAATAACGTGGTTTACCACAGGCAGGCCCAGAACATGTGGGTGTGGTTGGCTGGGCCCCTCTGACACCGTTCGCACTTGTCCTCCATCTGCGGGAAGAATCCGCTCATATTTTCTTGGTTAGGTGTGCTCTGTGGAGCTTCTCCGATAGTTCCCCAACGTCACTAATCTACAATCCATGTATAGATCCTTCACCCTCAAGGCTCCACTGTCTTCCTTCCATGTTCTAAATGTGGCATCTATCCTAGCCGGTGTGAACTTATGGTTATTGCAGATGGAGGCTTCTTATAGACATATTTCCGAGTTTGAAGTGGTGGTGCCTGAACTGGTACTGGTTCCAGGTCTTTAATGTAGCTACTGCCACCAGGCTCCGAGAGTATGTTTGGGGGGTTGGGGGGCAGGAACGAGGTGCTGGCCAGCGCCCGGAGAGACGCCCCCGTGCAGGAGGCCTCCTCCATTTGGACCCCTCCCCCCCCCCCACCCCCGACGCAACCCTGGTGAAGAAGGATTTGGGGATGTAGATCAGGAGCAATTTGAATAGGAAGAGGAACCTGAGCAACGCATTCATTTTAACCATCTGAGCCCTTGCTGCTAGCGAGAGCGGGAGTGAGTCCCATCTTTGTCGGTCCCTCTTCACCTCCTCCACCAGGCTGGAGAGGTTCCACTTGTGGAGCCTCGTCCAGTTGTGAGCTACTTGTATCCCCAGGTACCTGAACTTGGTTTGGGTCACCTTAAACGGTCGTTCCTCTGGCTCCGCTCCTCCCCTCGGGGGTCCATCGGGAAGATTTTGCTCTTCCCCAGGTTGAGTTTGTAACCTGAGAAGACACCGAACTCCCCAAGGAGTTCCGTTATTTTTCCCATGCTGGTCAGGAGGTTCGGCACGTAGAGGTCACCGACATAGAGTGAAACTCTGAGCTCCCTGTCCCCTCTCTGAATGTCGGTTCACCAATCCACCAATCTAAGAGTGATGGCGAATGGTTCGATTGCCAGTGTGAACAGGAGTGGGGACAACGGCCTATTTAGGCATCGCATATTCCATGTAACTGTCCTGATGGGGGGCTTCTGTTGCCTCCCCCCGCCCCACCCCCCTCCCTGTGGAGTGAGCCATACTCACCCTGTAGGCCTGGTCCTGTTTGTCCGGGCCTGGGCCTGCCCTCACTCTCGGTCCGTTCAAAATGGCCGTTGTCTACGTTCTCTTTTTCGCTGCCTCCACGTGCGCCCTCTTGTAGTCGGCACTCTACCCTCCTTGTCTCCAACCCCCCCCCCCCTCCTATGGCTCTTCCATCCGCCCGTTTCCTCCCTTCTTGATCTTTGTTTCCGCTGATCATCTGTTTTTCTTCCTCCCTCTTGCCAGGTGCACCCCATCCTCCCAGGAGGTGCACCACGGCCTCCTCCTCCGCTGTACCTCCGCACACCAGCCTGTTCGCTAGTGTCGCGGCTCCCCTCAATAATTCCCCAATTTAACCCCATCTACTTCTCTCCCCGACCCCCCCCCCCCCCCCACATCCCCACGTGTGGTCACCCCTGTCTCTCTTAAGTTCCTCAAGCCCACGCTACAATCATTGCCTTCTACTGCTGTATCTCCAGTTCATTTCTTCATTTTTCTGCACAAACTTGTTCGCCTCCTCCGGGGCGTTGAAGTACTTCTTGCCCTGATAGGTCACCCATAGCTTGGCGGGATAGAGCATGCCAAAACGCACCATGCTTTTATACAGCGCGGATTGTTCTGGTACAAGTGGGTGGACGGTCCTTCCCACTTGCACGCTTTTAGCAGGATCTGCCCCTTATCCTGGTACATGTGGAGCCTCACAATCCTTGCCCACAGTGGTTCCCCAGCCTTGGGCCGTTGCCGGAGCAACCTGTGGCTGCAGTCTACCTCTGAGGGCTTGGCAAAGTCCTCCTCACCAACGAACCTCCCTGGCATCGCTGATACATACTGCGTGGTATTCCTCCTCTTCCTGCCCGCCGGTAGTCCCAGGTTTTGCCGATGCGATCTGTTTTCCTGGTCACCGACCTTTTCCCTCAGCCCTTTCTGAGTCCTTCCCTGCCTCGCCACCTCGGCTTCGAGAGCTGCAATCCGATCGCCCGGATTGTGGCGGCTTTCTCCTGGGTACCAGGCTGGCAGTGCCAAGGTACCCGGGTGCCAGGTTGCCCATGCCAGGGATCAAGCCCGGGGTTGCCCTCCCCTTAAGAAATGGGATGGGGGGGACTCAAGGACCCCCCTAAGTGTTATGTTGGGGCAGTGGGGGAATCTGGAGGCCGCGGAGGGGTGTACGAGCAGGGAGAGATCGGACTGGCATTTAAAAATGGCGCCCCGATCTCTTCCTGCACTGATGAGCTGAGCTTGTCCATGCAGGAAGTGAGGTAAGTGTGGCCTCAGCGGAGTCACAGGCAGCGAGAAAGACCCCACTATACACACCGAAAACAGGAATCTTTTATGCTTGTTGAAGCGTGCCCTCTGTTTCTATTGTGCTTAGAGAGAGATATGGCGTGAAGAATAAATAAAAGCTAGCAGAAGCCTGTGGTCATTGCTTAGCAACTTGGGGCCCTTTTAAGGCAGAAAGTCTTTTTGAATTTTGTTTTAGCTAAATTTGATTGCATTTGGCGGGAGGACAGCTCTGCCAGGAGAAGAAAAGTTGGACAGCAGAAGGGATCTTCAAACAGGCAGACTTACCAAAGAAGCAGATAAAATGCAGATAAGCAAGAAATTGGGATAAAAAGAATGTCTTAGGAAGGCTGAAGTTAAGGGAAAAAAGACCAAGAAGTTGAACAAGGTATTGTTCAAAGGCGAATTGACCGGAAAAGCAGACACAGTGTTGTGAGTGAAAGAGACAGCATTACAGAGGTAAATCAAAAGTTTGATGCCATCTTAACAGAGTCGGGGGATCGATAGTTAAAACAATTGTGAACAGTTTGTACAACAGTCAAGACAAAGAAATCCTGAAGGGGGAGTTGTAAAACCTGGATGCTGGACACTTTGTGAAAAGTGGAGCGGAAGCTTTGTTTGAAAGAGTAATTTGGAAAACCTGAACGGATTCATAATGCAAACCACTGATGGAAAGCATTGACGTTTGAAAGATGCGTGTCTTTTTGAAGTCACTCATGTGGGGGAAGCCAGTGTTCAATGAGACAAGGTGGCTCATGGTACAAAAATCATCTGGGGGGGGGATTCTGAGGAGAAATGCACAGACACTCACTTGGGTGCAGAGCTGAGTGCGTCTAACCACAGCCAGCTTGTGAGCTTAAAGGGACTTTGTGTTACGAAGACCATTGCCGCTTAAGATGCACTTTGTATCCTGTGCTAGTCTTAAAATCTGTGTATATTTGCAAAGCTAAGGGGGGAGTAATGGAGTATTGTATCATTATCAAACTTTCCACGTTTCACAATTTTATTTTTCTTGTTCTTAAAACTAATTAGTGATCCTGTTCCTCCATGTTTTCCAAAAGAAAGTAAAAAGTTACAGTCTTTTGAGCTAGGGTTCCATTCTGGGATCTTCCCATCCAATCATAACATCAACCGGGATTGTAACGAAAGCAAATCCCATTAAAAATGCCGCTAAAGAAAACAGTGCAATAAAGGGAAAAGGTCACATTCACAACAATCCCTCCAGGTTCTGACAATTGTTTGGGAGTATTGTCAGAAATTTGAATGAAGTGTTGGCAGAATCCGGGATAATTATGTTACACCTACATGATCTTTCAAACGTTTAAATGTCTGCTTTATGAAATGGGTTTCTCTTTGCGAGGAAGAGACTGTCCTTCTGTGAGGGTAAAATACGGAGGGTTGGCAATGTTATAAAGCACGTCCGGATTTGGGGTTTCAGAGAAGGAGACATTGTCTCAATATTCTGTTCACTGCAGTTACTGACAGGACATTGATGCAATCAGCAGACAATGTCCCAGCGGCTTCCCACTGTAGTTACACCTGTGCCAGTCATGTTCATGGCTGTTGGTATGACGAAGATAATGTTGTGGAGCGGTCTCTAAATTTAAACCAGCGCCAAATGGCATTTGAATCATTTATGCCAAGGGAACGATTCGACTGGTGTACTTCACAAATTAATCAATTTAATGGCAAATTGCTAATCTATCCATATGCACTAACTTGTAAATTAATTATTGAAGTTGGGAAGATGACATCCTCTTAAGAGGAAAGTTTTTTTAAAAAATAATCTTTATTGACATTGCAATGAAATTACTGTGAAAATCCCCTAGTCGCCACACTCCAGCGCCTGTTCTGGTATGCAGAGGGAGAATTCAGAATGTCCAATTCACCTAACGGCACGTCTTTCAGGACTTGTGGGAGGAAACCGGAGCACCCAAAAGAAATCCACACAGACATGGAGAGAATGTGCAGACTCTGCACAGACAGTGACCCAAGCCGGGAATTGAACCTGGGACCCTGGAGCTGTGAAGCAACTGGGCTACCCACTGTGCTACCGTGCTGCCCACTAAAATTTCCTGTTTAAAAACTCTAGCTTATTCATGGATTTTAGTTAATGCCATTTAATGGTTGAAGCTGTCTCACGTGAGAAAGTAACCATATCGACTGCTACAGTTAATTCCCCAGAGAAACACTTAACATTTTCCAATTTTTTAAATTGAAAAGCCTACTGTTACCTGAAGCAGCTCTAATGCCGGCCTTGCATTGCCAGTGCTGACACCTATGCAAAAATTGGCACACAGGACATACATGTTGGGAATATTATGAATGTAACAAGGAAATGTCCTCTGATGGCTGTTTCTGGTATCGTTTAACAATGCCAAAAGATGCTGCTCGATAAAACCGGAGCATATCTCCCTTGTTCACGAAACATGGAAGATTGGAGGAAACCATCTCCTAATGACAGAATTATAGCAATGAAGAATATGTTTTTAAGAATTTTAGCGCAGCGTGGCTTGTTGCTAAGAGATAACGGAACTTTAAGCAGTCTAATTATAACCAGTTTCAGAGAAATCCTTCATCTTTTAGATTGTGGGATTGTTTTGAAGGGTCGAGCCACTTTGAGTCCTTTCAGATCAGGAAAGGTAATTAGCATTAAATACAATAAGTTTGTGACAGCAATACCAGAATACATCAAACCTGATCAGACCCGAAACACTCCAAATTTACATTTTGACCTTTGTAAGCTACTAAAAAATAGAACATTGCTCTAGAATGAGACAACTGATGCTCTCAAGCCTCGACAATCACAGACTCTATTCAGGTTGAACTTAATTTAACTAAATCTGTTCATCAACTTTCTCCTTCTGGGGTTTGGCCTAGCTATTCTCTCCTGTTAAGCGTGCCTGCCCATTACATGGAATCATACAAGCCCTAAAGTGCAGAAAGAGGCCATTCGGCCCATCGAGTCTGCACCGAATCTCTGACAGAGCACCCCATGTAGGCCCAATCCCCCACCCTATCCCTGCAACCTCGTAACTCCTCTTAACCCAATTTATCATGGCCAATCCACCTAACCTGCACATCTTTGGACTGTGGGAGGAAACCGGAAGAAACCCACACAGACACAGGAAGAAAGTGTAAACTCCACACAGTTATCCAAGGCAGGAATTGAACCCGGGTCCCTGATGCTGTGAGGCAGCAGTGCTAACCAATGTGCAACCGGGCCGCCCCATAAATTTACAATACAGAAAACTGGCCATTTAGCCCAACTGGTCAATGGTAGTGTTTACTGTACACCATCTCTTCCCACCCTGCAACATCGAACACTATCAACAAATCCTCTATTCCTTTCTCCCTCACGTACCTTTTAACCAACTTCCCCTTAAATGTATCAATGCCATTCAGTCTGACATCACACACTGTGAAGTTATGAATGCCTTTTGGATTCCAAAATTTAGTTTGATGATAGAATCCTGAGGGGCCATAATACCTCCAAATTTCTCAGTCACGTTCTGCCATGAGCAGTCCCCTAACCTTTCGGAAGGTGCAGTCTGACATTTGAGTAATATAAGGGTGTCTGTGGACCAAAAAGTTGGTTTACTTTTGCAAGCTGGTCGCCCATTTCAAGGCTGGCTCCGAAGTCACGTCAGGTAGGTTTTCAATGACAAAAGTGGGAGGAATCAGACTTTAGCTAATTTTGTTTTGCCTACTGCCCTGTTTTTCAGCAAAAAGGAGGCAATGGCCTTATGAACATTGGCTTGGCAGCAACATACATTCAGCAAGGTCTGAAAAAACCCATAAGTGAGCTCATCCAGTCTGTCAGCAACGAGAGAAAAGTTTAAAAGCTAAGGTGTAATAGAAGTCGGAGCAAATGACGAAAGTGACACAGGTTGCAATATAAAGGAAAGAGATAGGCTTTATTTCACTGTATACGAAGGAAAAAAGAGACCGTGTAGAAATAGAATGGGAAAGTATTGTACTATGCATAAGGAGACTCTTCAGCCCATTGGATCTGTGCTGGCTCCAGTTAGGCCCACACCAGAGAGTTTCCCAATAGCTCTGCAATTTTTATCCCTTTCAACTAATTAGCCAGCTTCCCTTGGAAAACATATTCCCTGCCACAAACTCCACTCTCATGCCACTACACCAACTCCCTTTCCACAACTCTCCGGGACTAATGCAGACCGGTTACAATCCTGGTTTGACCGTGAGTTAAGTTATTCCATGTCCATTACACCCACACTTGCCGACTTACAAAGATTCCTTGCATTAAACCCTCGCCCACTCTCTCCATCACCGATAGCCATCTCTTCAACCCAGTTTGGTTACTCCCTCTCAATTTCCTCTTTATGACCCACGTCACTGCTGAGCTGGTTATGTACGCCCAGTTACAAAATGCCACGTGATAGTTCGTTGCACGAAAGGTATGACCTCAATTCACACTGCCATGGTGCTGAACCAGTCAGAGAAATTTAAGTGGAAGTCATTAGTCAGCCTGAATCAACATCTAAATGACAGAACATTTTAAATCTTGAATTGGACATCTATGTTCCTGCCGAGTAACAGTTTTCTTTGTGTCACAGACTAAATCCCATAGCAAATGTACATACGGGAATAAAAAGGTGACCAAGAAATAGAGGAGTGTTTTCTCTTGAAAAACATTTTATTGAGGCATTTATATATTTGCACATCAAACACAATCACAAAACAAAACAAGCCAAGCTAACAAGGTTGCAAATAACCAGTTTTTTAAGGTGTTACAAAAATAAACATACAAAATGTAACAAATAAGTTGAGTTTTTACAAGAAAATTTAATTAACCATTGCCCAGCTATAAGCATCGAATACACATGGAGACTACAACTTCATGAGAGTCCAGTTTCACTGTTAGAACAGTATTATTTTGACACTAATGCCGTTCTATCGCCAGGCAGCAATACAAACAGTTCCCCTTCAACAAATGATAAATGTCCCCTTTTTTCCCATTGAGTTAAGATAATCCACTAACGTAAGACAGTGCACTTAACAGCCTGAGTAAGATCTGGTTCAATACATCTATTTGAGTTTGAGGGGGGGGGGGGCGGTGACACAGTGGTTTGCATTGCTGCCTCACAGCGCCAGGGACACGGGTTCAATTCCAGCTTCGGGTGACTGGCTGTGTGGAGTTTGCACATCCTCCCCGCGTCTGCGTGGGTTTCCTCCATATAGCGCAACAATTACTCACTCAAGTCGGGAAGAGATGAAATCAATCGAGGCTTTATTAAGCAAGACTTGTTCCCCAGCAGCTCAGTTACAGAATGCGGCTGCTGGGAGAACTCGAGCTCTTATACTCCGCCTTCTGGGCGGAGCCAGCAGGCGGCAGATCCAACCAGGACCCGGGACCTGTCAGCCAATAGCCTCTTGGCTTCACAGGTACCGTACTACCCCTAATACATACCACCACACTCCGGATGCTCCGATTTCCTCCCACAGTCCAAAGATGAGCAGGTTGGGTAGATTGGCCATGCTAAATTGCCCCAAAAGGTTAGGTGGGGTTACTGGGTTACGGGGATAGGGTCGGGGCGTGGGTCTAGGTAAGATGCTCTTTCCAAGGGTTGGTACAGCCGTGATGGACCAAATGGCCTCCTTCTGCACTGTCGGGATTCTATGATTCTAAGGGCCACTCTGTAACCATTCTGTTCAGAGCACAAATAATAGTATAGATTTAATTCATTTCATATGAATTTAAAAGACAGCCCAATCAATGGTATAATATACAAAATACGGTACTGTGCCGTTGTTCGTATTAATCTAAAATGACTTGGATAAAGTTTCGGACTTGTCTGTTGTTCTGCCCTACTGGGAGTTGCTAAATTTCCATTGGAATAAGGATATTTTTCTAACTGTTCACCAGTATAGGAGGTATAAAACTTACAAAATTCTAACAGGATTAGACCGGGTATGTTCAGAAAGAATGTTCCCGATGGTGGGGGAGTCCAGAACTAGGGGTCATAGTTTGAGGATAAGGGGTAAACCTTTTAGGACTGAGGTGAGGAGAAATTTCTTCACCCAGAGAGTGATGTATCTGTGGAATTCGCTACCACAGAAAGTAGTTGAGGCCAAAACGCTGTGTAATTTCAAGAAGGAATTAGATGGAGCTCTTGGGGCTAAAGGGATCAAGGGATATGGGGGGAAGGCGGGATCAGGGTATTGAATCTGATGTTCAGCCATGACCATAATGAACGGCGGACATGTATACCCACAGTGTTAAACCACACAAGAGATTAAAATGAATATATTTTAGTTGAATAAAAAGGAGGTCAATGATAGTGTGAAAGTAAAAGTGCCACAAGTATTAAGGAACATTTTAGAGAGTTTAATAGGGAAGCTTTTACTCTTTTAAAAATAATTAGTAAAACCTTTGAGGTCAGAGAAGCGGATCACAGAGAAAGACTTTAGCATTTACAAGCCTCTACAATTTTACATTGTTTAAGTTCCTATTTATTGTTAGCAATTGAAAACAAGAATTCGGTTTCGCAAATGAAACCTAAATTTAAGTGAAGCTATTTTGCAATTCACGTGGGGAGAGTGCAAAATTCGCTAAACTTGCTTCAGGACCCGCACATGAAGAAATTACTAACAATATTCCACTTTTTGTAGCTTTTACTTTAACACAAATCAGAATCATGTAAATTAAACATGAGTTAACAAGCGAATTTAGTTGGTATGAACTATAAATTACATGTGGAAAAGCTGATGCAACAAAGACTATCTCACAAGATTACAAGCAATCCTATCGCTCTCAGCACAATGGCACCATGTACAGTATCAGTCTTTCCAACTCGATCCCTGCAACCTGCAGTCTCTAATTTTTCTCAATCGATAGATTTGGTCTTTGGGGCTGCAACATTAGCTGCATTCCATCAGCTCAGTGTGGTGGTATGTATTAGGGGTAATACGGTACACCACATGTCGACAGGCTATTGGTGGAGGGATGCCAGGTCCTGATAGGATCTGCCACCTACTGGACTCCACCCAGAAATGCCGGTATAAGAACCCAGTTTTTCCCTCCATTTCCCTCAGCAGCTGCATTCTGTAACCACGCTGCTGGGGATAAAGTTCTGCTTAATAAAGCCTTCAATTGACATTACCTCAACCTGCCTCGCGTCATATTGACGGTGCTACAATTTATTAAGCAGAATTTAAATTGAAGAAAACGACGTGGGAACATGGAGCTCCGAATCACCCCGGAGTGCCTGCGCATCGCACCCCAAGCAGCTAACTCGGCCTCTATCTTCAAGCACTGGATGGCATGCTTTGAGGGCTACCTCCGAACGGCCCCCGACACACCGACTGATGAACAAAAGATGCAGGTCCTCTATTCCAGGGTGAGTCCTGATGTCTACTCCCTTATCGAGGACGAAGACGGTTTCACCGGTGCCATCGCCGCGCTGAAGGATATCTACATCCGGCCCGCCAACCAGGTTTTTTCTCGCTACCAGCTCGCCACACAACGGCAATTTCCGGGGGAATCGCTGGACGAGTTTTATAACGCCCTGCAGATCCTGGGTTGAAACTGCAATTGCCCGGCGGTAACAGCGAGTGAACTCACAGAGCACCTGGTCCGCGATGCATATGTGGCAGGTTTGGCCTCTTCCCAGATCCGCCAGAGGCTTCTGGAGAAAGAATCTCTGGGACTTACAGAAGCTCGGGCCCTGGCGGCATCCCTCGATGTGGCCTCGCGTAATGCCCGCACCTACGCGCCCGACTGCACTACAGCCCCTTGGGCTCCGTGGACCCCCGCTGCGGTCGACTCTCCGACCGCCCCCCCCACCCCCGCAAACCTGCGCGGCCAAAACAGCAGATCAACCGGGGGGGGCCCCGCTGCTATTTTTGCGGCCAGCCGAAACACCCTCGGCCGCGATGCCCGGCCCGCACAGCTACCTGCAAAAGCTGCGGGAAGAAAGGCCACTACGCGACGGTGTGCAAGTCCCGCGGGGTCGCCGCTATCTCCGGGGAAGAAACGGGACCACAGACCCAGCCCCCCCCAGCGATCCACGTGTGACCAATGGACGCCGCCATTTTGGACCCCGGACGCCACGAGGGAGAGATGGGCGCCGCCATTTTGTCCACCCCCGACCGCGCTCGATCCGTGGACGCCACCATCTTGGCTGAAGGACCCCGACACAGACGGCCACATACTGCCTGATTACGATGCTCAACTTCAACAACCACGTCTGGCTTCGACAACCCTCGACCAGTTGCGACCCCGGACACTCCAGACTGCAACCACTACAGTCGTAGTGAATGGCTACGAGACGCCGTGTCTTATCGACTCTGGGAGCACGGAGACCTTCATTCATTCGGACACGGTAAGGCGCTGTTCCCTCGTAATTCGGCCAAGCACCCAGAAAATTTTCCTGGCGGCGGGATCCCACTCCGTTCAGATCACGAGGTTCTGCATCGCTAACCTAACGGTGCAGAGGAGGGAGTTCCGAAATTACCGGCTGTATGTCCTCCCCCATCTCTGTGCGCCCACACTCCTAGGGTTGGACTTCCAATGCAACCTCCAGAGTTTAACATTTAAATTTGGCGGCCCTATACCCCCACTGACTGTCTGCGGCCTCGCGACCCTCAAGGTTGAACCGCCTTCCTTGTTTGCGAACCTCACACCGGATTGCAAACCCGTCGCCACAAGGAGCAGACGGTACAGCGCCCAGGACCGAGCATTTATCCGGTCCGAAGTCCAGAGGCTGCTGAAGGAAGGCATCATCCAGGCCAGCAACAGTCCCTGGAGAGCCCAGGTGGTAGTTGTTAAGACCGGGGAGAAACAGAGGATGGTCATCGCCTATAGTCAGACCATCAACAGGTACACTCAGCTAGATGCGTACCCTCTCCCCCGCATATCCGACATGGTCAATCGGATTGCACAGTACAAGGTCTTTTCCACCGTGGACCTCAAGTCCGCCTACCATCAGCTCCCCATCCGTCCCGGTGACCGCAACTATACTGCCTTCGAAGCAGACGGGCGGTTATACCACTTTTTAAGGGTTCCATTTGGCGTAACGAACGGAGTCTCGGTCTTCCAATGAGAGATGGACCGAATGGTTGACCAGCATGGTTTACGGGCCACGTTCCCGTATCTCGACAACGTCACCATCTGTGGCCACGACCAGCAGGACCACGACGCCAACCTCCAAAAATTCCTCCAGACCGCTCACGCCCTGAACCTCACTTACAACAAAGAAAAATGCGTGTTCCGCACCGATCGTCTAGCCATCCTGGGCTACGTAGTGCGTAATGGAGTGATAGGCCCCGACCCTGAACGGATGCGCCCCCTCATGGAGTTCCCTCTCCCCCACTGTGCCAAAGCCCTGAAACGTTGCCTGGGCTTCTTTTCTTATTACGCCCAGTGGGTCCCCCAGTACGCAGACAAGGCCCATGCACTAATCCAGTCCACTACTTTTCCCCTGACGACAGAGGCATGCCAGGCCTTTAGCCGCATCAAAACAGATATCGCAAAGGCCACGATGCGCGCCATCGACGAGTCTCTCCCCTTCCAGGTCGAGAGCGACGCATCGGATGTAGCTCTGGCGGCCACCCTCAACCAAGCAGGCAGACCCGTGGCCTTCTTCTCCCGAACCCTCCACGCTTCAGAAATCCGCCACTCCTCAGTGGAAAAGGAGGCACAAGCAATAGTGGAAGCTGTGCGACACTGGAGGCATTACCTGGCCGGTAGGAGGTTCACTCCCCTCACTGACCAACGGTCGGTTGCCTTCATGTTTGATAATGCACAGCGGGCAAGATCAAGAACAACAAGATCTTGCGGTGGAGGATCGAACTCTCCACCTTCAATTATGAGGTCTTGTATCGTCCCGGAAAGCTGAATGAGCCATCCGATGCCCTATCTCGCGGCACATGTGCCAATGTACAAGTGGACCGTCTACAAGCACTCCACGAGGACCTCTGCCACCCGGGGGTCACTCGTTTCTACCACTTCCTTAAGGCCCGCAACCTCCCTTACTCCATCGAGGACGTCCGAACAGTCACCAGAAACTGCCAGATCTGCGCTGAGTGCAAACCGCACTTTTTCAGGCCAGATATAGCGCACCTGGTTAAGGCCTCTCGACCCTTCGAACGCCTCAGTTTGGATTTCAAAGGACCCCTCCCCTCCACCAATCGCAACGCGTACTTCCTGAACGTCGTTGACGAATACTCCCATTTCCCTTTCGCCATCCCCTGCCCCGACATGACCGCGTCCACGGTCATTAAAGCCCTCGGTACCATTTTTACACTGTTCGGTTTCCCCGACTATATCCATAGTGACAGGGGGTCCTCCTTTATGAGTGACGAACTGCGTCAATTCCTGCTCAGCAGGGGCATAGCCTCGAGCAGGACAACCAGTTACAACCCCCAGGGGAACGGGCAGGTAGAAAGGGAGAATGGAACGGTCTGGAAGGCCGTCCTGCTGGCCCTCCGGTCTAGGAGCCTCCCAATTTCCCACTGGCAGGAAGTCCTCCCGGATGCCCTTCACTCTATCCGGTCCCTGCTGTGCACCACCACGAATCAAACGCCTCACGAGCGCCTCCTCCTCTTTCCTAGGAAGTCCTCCTCTGGAACGCCACTTCCGACCTGGCTAGCAGCTCCGGGACCCATTCTGCTCCGGAAACATGTGTGGGCGCACAAGTCAGATCCGTTGGTGGAACGGGTGCATCTCCTTCACGCCAACCCGCAATATGCCTATGTGGAGTACCCTGATGGGCGACAGGACACGGTCCCCCTGCGAGATCTGGCGCCCGCCGGAGCTACCCACACACCCCCAACGCCAATCACCACCTCCGCACTCCCGCCGGTTCATCCCGCAGCCACCCCCTTCCCGGGGGGTTCGGTTCTCCGCCCAGACCCGCCCAGGAGTAAAGGACAGCGCTACGCTCCCAGAGTCGACGGGACTCGAGCCAGCGCCATCACCACCACGCCCGAGACGATCGGAAAGGACGACCAGGGCGCCCATCCGGCTCATCGAATCAGTTTAACTCTCAACGTTTTCAGTTATTGTGTCTTGTTATAGTTATGGCATCATGCCGACCCTGTTTGGCCTGTTGGCCCAGTTGAAGCGATAATTTTGTGTTTTGTTCAAAGTTACGGCACAGTACCGACTCTGTGAACCCCTACCACCATGCGAACCACCATCCCGCCGGGTTTTTTTTCAACAAGGGGTGAATGTGGTGGTATGTATTAGGGGTAATATGGTACACCACGTGTCGACAGGCTATTGGTGGAGGGATGCCAGGTCCTGATAGGATCTGCCACCTACTGGACTCCACCCAGAAATGCCGGTATAAGAACCCAGTTTTTCCCTCCGTTTCTCTCAGCAGTTTTATTCTGTAACCACGCTGCTGGGGATAAAGTTCTGCTTAATAAAGCCTTCAATTAACATTACCTCAACCTGCCTCGCGTCATATTGACGGTGCTGCACTCAGTCCCCCAGAGACAGTCACAAAATGAACTGCAGGCAGCTAGGTTCATGACAGCCTTGTGGGCACAGATTCCCCAGAGATTCCCTCATCTGAATCTTTAATAAATGCCATTCAACGGTCTGGATGGCTCTCACAAAACTGAAGCATAGCAATGTTGAATTACTCAATTCACAGCCTCTGCTCTAACTGTATCTGCTTTTCCATATGTAATTTATAGTTCGTACCAACTACACTTTGCTTGTTAACTTATGTTTAATTTACGTGGATTCTGATTCGTGGACGGCCAGGGGAGCGATCGGGCCCCACAGATCCGCGGGTGCGGGCGATCTTGGGAGGGGGCCTACATTATCGATGTCGGTCCGCAGTCCGAATCCGCCATCACGCACAGCGGCCCGCCGCCATGCACATGCGCGGTCTCCCAACCGGACGTGCGGGACCCCGTATCCGCAGCCAGAGCTGCGAGGAGAATCGCTCAGGCCATTCTAAAGGAAAGTCCAGAGTGAAACACCAGCGTTTTTATGCTGGCCTGGGGACATAGCCCCATTTCTGGAGGATCCAGCCCACGATCTTTCAGCAACGCTCAAGAACTTACTTCCTGGACAGCATTTTGAGCAGGCTTGTACTGTGATCCTGGTGAGATACCCCATTGTTCAATGGCTATTAACATCGCCGAGGCCAGACGTCAGCTTGCCTGTCTGCAATCGCCCAATTAGATCAAGTCTGTACGCAGAGATTTAAAAAAACAAATATCTGCAGAAAGAGGAAATAGAAACATAGGTACATGGGAATTGAGGTTACCCCCAAGCCCCGCCCCCTCACCTGCTGCTGATAGTCCTCTATTATTCAGTGAGATCATGGCTCAATTCCATTTACCTGTTCTAACTCGATATTCCGTTCTTTCCTTGCCTAATGAAAATCTAGTGATTTAAATTCTGCAACAGGGTACATTTTAAATGGATTAAAATTAGGCCTTACATTTGTGAAAAACTGCATAATGTATAAATGTGCTTGATGCACGATCAATGGCGCAAAGACTAAAGTTGGGTACAACTGTGGCTTTATTACAGTCAGATGCGTGGCCTCCTGCTGCAACTGGCGAAATGGCAGGGCGCTGGAGGTCATGCATATTTATACAGTTCTCCCTGGACGGAGCCATCCGGCAGGAGCTACCGGCGAACCTGTAGTGCAGGTCCTACCTTACATCTCCTATTACAGTGGTTCACCACATTCACCCCCTGTTAAAAATGAGTCCGGCGGGGGTGACGTGAAACTATATACAATTAGTGCAATTATGTACAGTGGTAGGGAAAGAAAAGTCCATGTTGACGGTCCGGGGTCCGTCAAAGGTTCAGCCGGTCCGGTGCTTTGGTGCTTCATTGGGAGCGGCGTAACGATGGCGGCGAAGTCGGTGCTGGCGGTGGTGGAGGTGGCACCGATGGCGGTGGTGGCGGTGCTGGTGCTGGCCAGTCATTGGGGAACTCCGGGAGCGTGCAGGAGTCCTCTTCATCCTCTTGTGCGGAACAGGGGAGGGGGGGTGGTCTGGTGGGGTCAATATTGGCGGCGCGGTGGGAGGTGGGAGGGGGTCGTATTGGTGGGGGATGTTTTGGGGTGGAACCTGATGGTGCCAGGTCCCTGTGTGAGACAGTATCTTGGCGGCCGTCGGGGAACTCAACGTTGGCATGTTGAGGGTTGGCGTGGAGCAGGTGAACCCTGTCCACCAAGGGGTCCGCCTTGTGGAGTCGGACGTGCCGACGGAGAAGGACCGGTCCTGGAGCAGCGAGCCAAGTCAGGAGCAACACCCCGGATGTGAACTTCCTGGGGAAGGTAAAAACACGTTCATGGGGTGTGTTATTAGTGGTGGTGCACATTAGTGACCGGATGGAGTGTAGAGCGTCAGGGAGGACCTCCTGCCAGCGAGAGGCTGGGAGGTTCCTGGATCGTAGGGCCAGCTGGACGGCCCTCCAAACCGTCCCATTCTCCCGTTCTACTTGCCCGTTTCCCCGGGGGTTGTACTGGTCATCCTGCTGGAGGCAATACCCCTGCTGAGCAGGAACGGACGCAGCTCATCGCTCATGAATGAGGATCCCCTGTCACTGTGGATGTAGGCGGGGAAATCGAACAGAGCGAAAATGGTGCTGAGGGCCTTGATGACGGTGGCAGACGTCATATCGGGGCATGGGGTGGCGAAGTGGAATCTGGAGTACTCATCGACCACACTGAGAATGTACGTGTTACGGTCAGTGGAGGGGAGGGGCCCTTTGAAATCCATGCTGAGGCGTTCAAAGGGGTGGGAAGCCTTCACCAGGCGCGCACAGTCTGGTCGGTAGAAGTGCAGCTTGCACTCCTCATTGACCTGGCAGTCCCTGGTGACTGTCCTTACTTCCTCGATGGAGTAGGGCAGATTGTGAGCTTTGACCAGATGGTACAATCGAGTGACCCCCGGGTGACAAAGGCTGTTGTGTAGGGCCCGGAGTTGGTCCACTTGTGCGCTGGCACATGTACCTCAGGACAGGGTGTCTGGGGGCTCGTTGAGTTTACCGGGGCGATACAAGATCTCGTAATTATAGGTGGAGAGCTTGGTTCTCCACCGCAGGATTTTATAATTTTTGATCTTGCCCCGCTGTGTGTTATTGAACATGAAGGCTACCGACCGTTGGTCCGTAAGGAGAGTTAATCTCTTACCTGCCAGGTAATGCCTCCAATGCCGCACAGCTTCAACGACAGCTTGGGCCTCCTTTTCGACGGATGAGTGTCGAATTTCCGAGGCATGAAGGGTACGGGAAAAGAATGCCACGGGTCTGCCTGCCTGGTTTAGAGTGGTGGCAAGGGCGACATCTGAAGCGTCGCTTTCTACTTGGAAAGGCAGTGACTGGTCCACTGCATGCTTCCCAGCCTTGGCGATATCTGCTCTGATGCGGGCGAAAGCGTGTTGTGCCTCGGCCGCGAGGGGGAATTGGGTGGACTGGATGAGTGGGCGGGCCTTGTCCGCATAGTTTGGGACTCACTGAGCGTAGTAGGAAAAGAACCTCAGGTAGCGTTTGAGAGCCTTGGGGCAGTGGGGGAGGGGAAGTTCCATGAGGGGGCGCCTGCGGTCGGGGTCGGGCCCGAGAAGTCCGTTTTGGACTATATAGCCGAGAATAGCTAACCGGGTCGTGCTGAACACACACTTCTCTTTGTTGTGGGTCAGGTTGAGAAGAGTGGCAGTGCGGAGGAATTTATCGAGGTTGGCATCGTGGTTCTGCTGGTCATGGCCGCAGTTCGTGATATTATCTAAGTACGGAAAGGTGGCCCGCAAACCGTACTGGTCGACCATTCGGTCCATCTCTCTTTGGAAGACCGAGACCCCATTTGTGACACCGAAAGGGACCCTAAGGAAGTGGTAGAGGCGACCGTCCGCCTCGAAGGCAGTGTATGGCCAGTCCGACTTCCGGATGGAGAGCTGGTGGTAGGCGGATTTCAGGTCAATTGTTGAGAAGACCCGGTACTGCGCAATCTGATTGACCATATCAGATATGCGTGGGAGGGGGTACGCGTTGAGCTGCGTGTACCGATTGATGGTCTGGCTGTAATCCACGACCATCCTGTGTTTCTCCCCAGATTTAACCACTACCACTTGGGCTCTCCAGGGTCTGTTGCTGGCCTCGATAATACCCTCCTTAAGCAGCAGCTGGACTTCGGACCTGATGAAGGTCTTGTCCTGGGTGCTGTACCGTTTGCTCCTAGTGGCAACGGACTTGCAATCTGCAGTTAGATTGGCTAAAAGGGAGGGGGGATCGACCTTGAGAGTCGTGAGGCTGCAAACGGTAAGGGGGGTAAGGGCCCGCCGAATTTGAGGGTGAGGCTCTGGAGGTTGCACTGGAAGTCTAGGCCCAACAGGAGTACAGCGCAGAGATTAGGAAGGACATAGAGGCGTAAGTTACTAAATTCTATGCCCTGGACCATGAGGGTGACTGTACAAAAGCCTCGGATCGAGACGGAGTGGGATCCGGAGGCTAGGGAGATCCTTTGATTGGCAGGGTGGACCGCGAGGGAGCAGCGCCTTACCGTATCTGGGTGAACACAGCTTGCGGTGCTCCCAGAGTCCAGCAGGCACGAGGTCGCGTGGCCGTTGATTTCAACCGTCTTCGATGCGGGGGCCAGGTTGTGCGGGCGAGATTGGTCCAGCGTCATCGAAGCGAGCTGCAGGTAGCCATCGGATGCTTCGAGTGGCGAGCGGGTGCGGTTCCGATGTCGGGATGTTCGGAGACCCTGTGGGGGACAAGATGGTGCCCATGGTGCGCACATTGCGGGGTCGGTTTAAGATGGCGGCGCCCATGGGGCTCACGTGGCCGAAGGGGGACAAGATGGCGGCGCCCATTGGTCGGACATGGACCCGGGAGGAGAAAATGGCGGCTCCCATTGTGCGTCTGGCGTGGGGGAGGGGACGATAGTGGGCGCGATCACAGCGACTGCGCGGGCCTGGCACACTGCCGCGAAGTGGCCATTTTTACTGCAGGCTTTACAAACTGCAGCGCGGGCCGGGCAGTGTTGGCAGGGGTGCTTCTGCTGACTGCAGAAGTAGCAGCGGGGACCCCCGGGGTACGCGGTTCGGTGTGCGGTGCAGGCGTATTGGGAAGGCAGGAGTAGAAGGGTGGGCAGCGTGGCGGGAGGGGTACAATTGTACGTTACGGGATGCGACCGTCATGGAGAGCGCCAAGGTTTTTGTCTCCGCCAGTTTGAGCATGGCCCCTTCCAGTAATCATTCTCGGATGCGGTCCGACGCAATCCCCGTCACGAAGGCATCGCGCATGAGGAGATTTGCGTGTTCGCCGGCCGTAACGGCCTGACAGTCACAGTCCCGGATGAGTGGAATTAGGGCCCGCCAGAAGTCTTCGATGGACTCACCAGGTAGTTGCAAGCGGGTGGTGAGTACATGCCTGGCGAAGAGTGTGTTCGCCTTCTGTGCGTAGTGTTCCTTAAGGAGTTCCATTGCTTTTGTGTAATCCGTGGCGCCTTGGATCAACGGGAACACGCTGGAGCTCAGTCTGGAGTACAGGACGTTTATCTTCTGAACCTCCGTTGGCGCGGGGTCCGCAGCCTTGATGTAGGCCCGAAACATGCTAACCAGTGAGTAAAGTCTTTCCTGGCATCGGGCGAGTGCGGATCCAGCTGCAGGCGATCGGGTTTAATTCTGATATCCATTCTGTGGAATATCTGACTGTAATAAATTGATGCACGATCAATTGCACAAAGACTAAAGTTGGGTACAACTGTGGCTTTATTACAGTCAGATGCGAGGCCTCCTGCTGCAGCTGGCGAAATGGCAGGGCACTGGAGGTCATGCATATTTATACAGTTCTCCGTGGACGGAGCCAGCCGGCAGGAGCTACCGGCGAACCTGTAGTGCAGGTCCTACCTACATCTCCTATTACAGTGGTTCACCACAGTGCTATTACCACCATTTTGCACCGACTACAAATATTTTTGTATAGATGCATCGCATTCAATCTGTTGGCCTTTGTATACTGCGTTAAAAAATCCAGTAATCAGCCTAGTAACAGGGGTGGGGCCCTGTAGGAGTGTGTTGGCAGGTTCCGGGATCAGGTCAAGTGGCAGTGAAGAGAGGTTCAAGGTTCAGCGAATTTTAGTCAGTCGGTTCGCCCGGAGCAGGTGAACAAGGAGGTGGCCAGCTCCGTACCGCTGGAGGGCTGTTAACTCTGAGAAGCTGGGGGCGAAGTAAAGGCCCAGGGGCCTCTGTGCAGTCGACGCTCAGAAGTAACGCGTTGGGATTTGATAAGGCAGCAGAGGTTCGCTTGCTTTGCGCCGCTCAGAGGGCCTAAGGACCAGAGAAACCCGGGGAAGCTCACGAGCAGCATTTGTTCAGAGCGACTGGGGTGAAACTGAGCTTGGAGAAACACGAATGCAGTGCTCTGCACAGAGTAGATAGCGGGCTGGAATTGTGCCAGTGATTAGATTCTGGAGGGAAGATTGGAAATCCCTAAAATGGGAAACAGAGTTTTAAAGTGTGAGCTCACAGTGAACAATTCTTCCTCAGTCAGTTTGAGGTGGGGGAGAGAATTCCAACACAGAATCTTCAAAAATGGAGGTTGCAAACCCTCATGAGAAAGACAAAGCTTCAATGAGGTTGGTTACCGAATATCTGGGTGGGTTTGTGATAAATTGTGGGATTCTGATTTGGTTGCATGTGTCATTTCCTCTCTGGCTTTGTATGTCCGACCCACAGTTTGTCTGTTCATTCATGTGTACCTGAAGTTAATTCTGAATGTTAGAGTATAGGGGGCAGACATATAATGCAGATTGTTTTATTTTTTTAAACTTTATATTGTGGTGGTATGTATTAGGAGTATTGAGGTACCCTGTGATGCCGAGAGGCTATTGGTGGATAGACACTGGATCCCGATTGGATCAGCCGCCTGCTGGCTCCACCCAGTAAGGCGGAGTATAAGAGCCCGGGTTCTCCCAGCAGCCACATTCTGTAACTGTGCTGCTGAGGAACACGTCTGCGTAATAAAGCCATCGTTCGACTCCTTCTCATCTCGTCCCGTGTGTGATTGATTGTGCTACAATTTATTACGCAGACTTGTTCCCCAGCAGCACAGTTACAGAATGCGGCTGCTGGGAGAACTCGGGCTCTTATACTCTGCCTTACTGGGTGGAGCCAGCAGGCGGCTGATCCAGTCGGGATCCAGTGTCTATCCACCAATAGCCTCTCGGTATCACAGGGTACCAACGGTCGGTTGCCTTCATGTTCGATAATGCACAGCGGGGCAAGATCAAGAACGACAAGATCTTGCGGTGGAGGATCGAACTCTCCACCTATAACTATGAGATCTTGTATCGTCCCGGAAAGCTGAATGAGCCTTCCGATGCCCTATCCCGTGGCACGTGTGCCAGCGCACAAGTGGGCCGTCTCCGAACCCTCCACGAGGACCTCTGCCACCCGGGGGTCACTCAGTTCTATCACTTCGTAAAGACCCGCAACCTGCCCGACTCCATCGAGGAGGTCAGAACCGCCACCAGGAACTGCCCAATCTGCGCAGAGTGCAAGCCGCATTTCTACCGGCCAGATAAAGCGCACCTGATAAAGGCTTCCCGTCCCTTTGAGCGCCTCAGCCTGGACTTCAAAGGCCCCCTCCCCTCCACCGATCGCAACACGTACTTCCTGAACGTGATTGATGAATACTCCCGGTTCCCATTCGCCATCTCCTGTCCCGACATGACCGCGGCCACGGTCATTAGAGCCCTCGGCACCATCTTAACACTGTTCGGTTTCCCCGCCTACATACATAGCGATAGGGGATCCTCCTTCATGAGCGATGAACTGCGTCAATTCCTGCTCAGCAAGGGCATCGCCTCGAGCAGGACAACCAGTTACAACCCCCGGGGGAAAGGTCAGGTAGAGAGGGAGAATGGAAAGGTCTGGAAGACCGTCCTACTGGCCCTACAGTCCAGAAGTCTCCCAGTTTCCCGCTGGCAGGAAGTCCTCCCGGATGCCCTCCACTCCATCCGGTCGCTGCTGTGTACAACAACGAATCAAACACCTCACGAACGCCTCTTGTCTTCCCTAGGAAGTCCTCCTCCGGAACGTCACTTCCGACCTGGCTGGCAGCCCCAGGACCCATCCTGCTCCGAAAGCATGTGTGGACGCACAAATCGGAGCTGTTGGTCGAGAGGGTTCATCTCCTCCACGCGAGCCCTCAATACGCCTACGTGGCGTACCCCGACAGCCGACAGGACACGGTCTCCCTGCGGGACCTGGCACCCGCCAGAGCTCCACGCACCCCCCCAACACCAGTGACCCCCTCTGGAGCCACACACACACCCCCAACACCAATCACCCCCTCCCTCCCGCCGGCACACCCCACAGCCGCCCCCTTCCTGGGTGGATCGGTCCTTCCCCCGGCCCCAAATAGGGGTATTGGAGTGGGAAGAGGCATCACGACGCTCCCAGAGACGACGGGGCCCGAACCAGCGCCTGCATCACCACCGGGGCTAAGACAATCGGCGAGGACGACCAGGGCACCCATTCGACTCATCGAATGAGTATAGTTAAGCAAGAAATGCCTCTGTAAATAATTTTTTTTGGTCGCCCAGTAAAAGCGGCATTGTAAGTAGTTGATATCGGAGCACAGCCGCCATGTTAGCAGCATCCTAGGTACCGACTCTGTAAACCCCTACCACCATACGGCCCACTACCCCACCGGGTTCCTTTTTAACAAGGGGTGAATGTAATGGTATGTATTAGGGGTATTAAGGTACCCTGTGATGCCGAGAGGCTATTGGTGGATAGACACTGGGTCCAGATTGGATCAGCCGCCTGCTGGCTCCACCCAGCAAGGCGGAGTATAAGAGCCCGGGTTCTCCCAGCAGCCGCATTCTGTAACTGTGCTGCTGGGGAACAAATCTGCGTAATAAAGCCATCGTTCGACTCCTTCTCATCTCGTCCTGTGAGTGATTGATTGTGCTACAATATGATAAAGTGTATTGCGTTTGTTCAAATCCCGCAGAATCTTCTGGTTTCATTCCAAAAGCACCGCGGGCCGGAGGATCGCTGGGGGGCGCTGCCAGCAGCCGCCGACCGGCGCGGCGCGATTCCCGCCCCCGCCATATTCCCGGCGCCGGAGAATTCAATACTTTAAACAAGATGTTACAGGTCCCTAAACATATAAACATAGAAAATGGGAGCAGGAGGAGGCCATTCGACCCTTCGACTCTGCACCGGCTCTTGAAAGGGCACCCTACCTAAGCCCACTCCTCCACCCTAACCCCATAACCCAGTAACCCCATCTAACCTTTTTGGACACTAAGAGCTATTTAGCATGGCCAATCCACCTAACCTGCGCATCTTTGGACTGTGGGAGGAAACCGGAGCACCCGGAGGAAACCCACGCACACACGGGGAGGACGTGCAGACTCCGCACAGTGACCCAGCGGGGAATCGAACCTGGGACCCTGGAGCTGTGAAGCAATTGTGCTAATCACTATGCTACCGTGCCGCCCAACTCGGTAACCTGTTCCGGCTATCCCTCCCCCATATCCTTTGATCCTTTTCACCCCAAGAGCTATATCTGATTCCTTCTTGAAAACATACAATGTTTTGGCCTCAACTACTTCCTGTGGTGACAAATTCCACAGGTTGACCACTCTCTGGGTGAAGACATTTCTCCTCTTCTCAGTCCTAAATGGTTTACCCCGTATCCTCAGACTGTGACCCCTGGTTCTGGACTCCCCCACACCAGCAGGAATATCCTTCTTGCATTTTTCCTGCCTTGTCCTGTTAGAATTTTATAGGTTTCTATGAGATTCCCCTCTAAACTCCAGCAAATATAATCTTAACCTAACCAATCTCTCCTCATATGCCACTCCCGCCATCCTACGAATCAGTCTGGTAAACCCTCTCTGCAGTCCCTCTGTAGCAAGAGCACCCTATCTCAGAGAAGGAGACTAGAACTGCACACAATATTCCAGGTGTGTGTTCTGGATGTGATTGTAGTAGTTTTGTGCAATGTCTCTTTAAGGGCCAAGTTACATGAGAGTTTGTGACATCTGTGGTGATATACATCACTGTAAGTACACAAAGGGTTAATGTACATACACTGAACCTAGCTAGACACTTGAGGGAACACCAGAGACATGACACACAGACAGTCAACCAATAGGTCAGTAAGATAGGACACGACCAATAGGCATTCACGGTACACATAGAGGTGACACTACCACAGGGGGGCATTACACCAACCCATATATAAGGACACTGCACACATGATCTTCCTCTTTCCAGTGGAGACTCTCAGTGAGTACAGACACAGGGTTGATTGAACATCACACCCACCACGTGGATTGTAGCAGACTGGTTCGTCAGTCTGAGTAGCTATAGAAGGATTAACAGTAGCGTCGAATCCAAGCAGGAGAATTGTTAATAGTTTAATAAACGTGTTAAAGCTATCTCCAAGGCTGAACCTTCCTTTGTCAGAGTGCACATCAAGGAAGCAGCTTATGCTACGACAAGAGCATAACAAAACAACATCATTGGCTGATTCACAGCCGTTTGCCCTTGGTTTAGTACCAGCCTTTGGACAGGGAGCAATTATCTAAATAAGCCTCTGTTGGTTACTGCATTCAACCCACGTGCATCTGTAACCTTTATTCTTTCGTGCTGTTAGTACAAAGATACAACAGTACAAAACGGAAACTGGCGGCGAGGAACAGACCAGGGAAAAAATTTCAACTGAAAGAGAAAAACTCAAAGCTCAACGGTCGCTGTTGAGGCAGACCAACAGGGAGGTCAGAAATCACACCTGGCATCGGAACCAGCAATGTTGTTGGAAGGAAATTCAAAGAAAGGGCCCATATTGATTTTACACTGGTACGCCGAGGAGTTCAGGCTACGGAGCTCGCAACGGGCAGAACAGTAAGACACAGAGGTGGAGCAGGGCAGAGAACAAGATTCTCACATCACAAGCTGTTACAATTGGGAATTCAGCTTTGTTTAATGAGACCATTCATTTTAAGGGAAGTTGGAAGAGCATTCTGATACCATGAAAGATGTTTGGCGGAATGGGCTCATTTGATGAAGACTCAGAAAACTGGAAATTATACTCATAAAGATTCCACTATCATATCCCAGCCAATAAGTTTTCAGAAGATATTAAGGTCCTCGCATTCCTCAGTAATAATAATAATCTTTATTGTCACCAGCAGGCTTACATTAACACTGCAATGAAGTTACTGTGAAAATCCCCTAGTCGCCACATTCTGGCGCCTGTTTGGGCATACAGAGGGAGAATTCAGAATTCCAAGTTACCTAACAGCACGCCTTTTGGCACTTGTGGGAGGAAACCGGAGCACCAGGAGGAAACCCGTGTGTGCGTGGGTTTCCTCCGGGTGCTCCGGTTTCCTCCCACAGTCCAAAGACGTGCAGTTTAGGTGGATTGGCCATGATAAATTGCCCTTAGTGCCCAAAAAAGGCTAGGAGGGGTTATTGGGTTACGGGGATAGGGTGGGTCACTGTCTGTGCGGACAGCGGGGAATCGAACCTGGGGCCCTGGCGCTGTGAAGCCACAGTGCTATCCACTTTTACTACAGTGCTGCCCAATAACCTCTGGCAATGACTGCAACAATAGGACATCGTGTTCACCGACGCTGACTCTTCTGCCATTGCTTCTTTCTGTGCTTTCACAAAGTGACGTTTAAACACAGAGGAGTACCAATTGGGAGAAGATGGGAGGAAGCAATCAGCAGACTTTGTTGGTCCTGGACTCCAGTGAAAAATTGGGACTCCCTGAGTCATTCCCAGCCTGACTATAGATCAGTGTGCCCAGCAACCATGCCCCACCCACCCACCACCACCCCTGACTCCACTGCGCCCTCTGCTTGGTTGAGCCTACTGATAGGGGCTGTACAGGACAGAATGTTGGCTCAAGGATATGTGTCTATGAGGATGACTGTGCCATGCTGTATCTTGGCTATACTGTGGGACATCTCTCCCAACTCAAGGGCCGTAGTTTCTAGATGCTGGCGAAGGGGACGTTGAAGGGTGAACTGAAGTCCTCTTATCGTTCAATAACTGGGTTGACTGTAGGTATGTCAGCCTGATGTTTCACTCATCATTGATTGGTAGTAGTCGTTTGATACTGCAGTGGCCTGTGAGCCATTTGAAAGGAGCGTTTGCATATTGCCTACAGTGTTAGGATTATATATTGCTGGGGGAGTTTAGCTGCAGTTTATCTGGATGGTGATAATTTAGGATTGCTTCAGGGATTTCTTTTTACAAAGTGCCAATTTAGACGCTCATTTAAAACACCCTTGCAGCAGAATAGTCACGTAAAATTCCTCCCACAAGACCATCAGAACGGCACCTTGCCAGGTTTTCTCAATCGAATTTTCCCCCCTCTCCTGCGGATGGAGAATGTTTTCCAACTCGGCACCCTTCAAGGGAATATGGCCAGGGTATTTTTCCCAAGTGTGGCGAAAGGAGGGATGGAATCGCAAATAAGCCCAAATGTAGTTGCTTCGGGGCTTCTGTTTAGCTTGACTGCCAAATAATGGCAGAACATTACCATGTTTGGCTCCACTATTCTTTGCAGTCCAAAGCCATACAGGCTATTTGCTTTAATAAAGATAGTCTACTGCCTACCAGTACGTTTCTCCGACAATATTAAACAGATGTGACCAGATTGTCAGTTCCCTTTAAGATTATGACTTGAGCCTGACAATGTGTTGCTAATGTATAAGCTAGGTCTTTGCCAGGGACACAAGGTTTGCTGGAAATATATCTCAACATTCTGTATGAGATTGTTAATTCTACACTGAAAAATGGGAGGAAATTTTCATATTCCCACCTTCTTACTTGTGGAAAGAGTTCCGGAAATATCTGTGTGACAATGGGTGTAGTTTAAAAAAATATTATATTGGGAATATGATGGTATTCTGTGAAGAAGGCTGTGTGCCTCTGTGTACATGATTTAATTAAGCTGGGGGAGATCAATAGAGACAGCTTGTCTGTGAGAGGTGAGAGATAAAAAAAGGTAAAGGTGCTAGATGTATACATTTGTAATAAGAGGTCATGGTGAAATGGATTTACAAATAAATAGGTTGGGTTTTGAAAAATTGCATTAGGATATAAAATCATGAGATATAGGAGCAGAAGAAGACCATTCGGCCCATCGAGTCTGCTCTGCCATTCAATGAAATCACGACTGATGTGACAACCCTCAACTTCGCTTTCCCGCCTTATCACCACAACCCTTGATTCCTTCACTGATTAAAAATCTGTCCATCTCAGCCTTGAACATGCCCAACAACCCAGCCTCTACAGCTCTGTGCGGTAAAGAATTCCACAGATTCACTCCCCTCTGAGAGAAGAAATTCCTCCTCATCTCTGTCTGAAAGGGGCAACCCCTGACTCTGAGATTGTGCCCTCTGGTCCTGACTCTCCCACAAGCGGAAACAGCTTCTCAACATCCACCCTGTCAAGCTCTTGAGAATCATTTATGTCTCAGAATCATAGAATTTACAGTGCAGAAGGAGGCCATTCAGCCCATCGAGTCTGCATCGGACCTTGGAAAGAGCACCCGGCCCAAGCTAACACCTTCACTCCATCCCCATAACCCAGCAACCCTACCCAACCTTTTTGGACACTAAGGGCAATTTATCATGGCCAATCCACCTAACCTGCACATCTTTGGACTGTGGGAGGAAACCGGAGCACCCGGAGGAAACCCACGCACACACGGGGAGGATGTGCAGACTCCGCACAGACAGTGACCCAAGCCGGGAATCGATCCTGAGGGCCTGGAGCTGTGAAGCAACTGTGCTAACCAGTGTGCTACCGTTTGCGCAGTTTTGAATTGAACAGACTCGGCATTGCGAACTCAGGAGCAAACCCACGCAGACAGGGGGAGGATGTGCAGACTCCGCACAGATGGTAACCCAAGCCGGGAATCGAACCTGGGAACCTGGAGCTGTGAAGCAATTGTGCTAACCGCTGTGCTACCATGGCATCCCATGAGTTCACCTCTCATTCTTCGAAACGGAAATTGCATAGGAATGGCTTTCAGCTGTGAATTTACAAACGGGAACTTTTACAACTTACGTAAGTTTCATAAGTAAACAAACGAAGGTTATTAAATTTTATTTGACACTACAGTGGAAGAAAGATATTTATATTTTGGTAAAGCTAAGGAGAATGGAGTCAGAAATGAAAGAGCGAAAGAATATTTAAGGAAAGGTGTTGAGCTGAGTTGTGATGACTGAGTAGGCGAGATGTCTTGAGACCAGCTCTGGGCGGAGAGTTGGTGTGAAATCTAAAAAAGTTATCAAATCAGACCAGAAAAGTCTTTGTTGCAGAACGCAGGTTGTTTTCTGAACTTTTTTGGGATTTCCACAGCAGAAGTATATACCTTTACGAAAGTAATAGCAGTTTTGCCTTGGGGTAATAGGAATGGATCTTGTGGTTAAAAATCTATAAGGAAGTTTTCGCCAAGTAATCTTGTGTGCTTAAGTTTTTGTTTTCGTGTTAATAAATCTTTTAATTTTTAAAATCCTGCAAGTGTTACTGGAGTTCTATGCTTCTAGGATCAGTAATGTTTTTCTCTTCTGGTTTGGAAGGTGCTGTCAAAGGAGCTTTTGCGAGTAACTGCAGTGCACCTTGGAGATGGTACACACCACTGCTACTGTGCATCGATGGTGGAGGGAGTCAATGTTGAAGATTGGATGCCTATCAAGAAGACTGCTTTGTCCTGGATGGTCTCAAGCTTCTCGAGGGTTGCAGGAGCTGCACTTATCCGGGCAAATGGAGAGTATTCTATCACACTCCTGACTTGAGCCTTGTAATGTTGGGCAGGCTTTGGGAAGTCAGATGGTGAGTTACAGGCTGCAGGACTCCTAGCCTCTGACCTGCTTTTGCAGCCGTAGTGTTTATTTGGCTGGTCCAGTTCAGTTTCTGGCCAATGGTATCTCCCAGCATAATTTGTGTATTTTTGCTGCAGACTGTACCTCAAACAGAAACTGAACTAAAATTGAAAGCGAAGCTGAAGAGCCTTGAAATGAATCAGAACTACTCAGTTTCCAAGGAAACCGAAGACAAACTGGGGTTGCAAAACTGAAACTCAAACCATGGCTAAAGATACAAAGGGTATGCTGACCGGTCCAAGCCTGGCTGTGGTAGTTGTTGAGTCCACTGGAGCAGAACAGACAAGCTGAAGGTTCAAGAAGAGGCCACATCCAGAAGCTGAGGATAAGCAAAGAGAATAAGGAGAAAATGCGGGAAAATCTCAGCAGGTCTGGCAGCATCTGTAGGGAGAGAAAAGAGCGAACGTTTCCGAATCGGAGCGATGGCCCGACTCCGGCGTCAAAAACGGCGCGAACCACTCCGGCGTCAGGTCGACCGGAAGTAGCGGAATTCTCTGCTCTTCCGGGGGCTAGGCCGGCGGCGGTGGGGTTGGTGCCGCGCAGCCGGCACCGAAGGGACTTCGTGGGTTAGCACATGTGCAGAACCACCGGCGCGGTTCCGCGCAGGCGCAGACTGGCCGGCATATTCTGCCGCATGCGCAGGGGGGTGTCTTCTCCGTGCCGGCCATGGCAGAGCCCTACAGGGGCCGGCGCAGAAGGAAGAAGTGCCCCCACACACAGGCCCGCCCCCCCCCCCCGGATCCTCCCCCCTCCCGCCCGCCCCCCCCCCCCCCCCCCCGCCGAGGACCGCACCAGCCAACTTACCTGCCAGGTCCCGCCGTGTGGGACCACGTCCAATCCACGCCGGCGGGACGGGCCAAAAACGGGCGGCCGCTCGGCCCATTGGGGCCCGGAGAATTGCCGGGGGGGGGGGGGGGGGGCGCTGCCAACAGCTCCCGGCCGGCGTGGCATAGATCCTGCACCCACCCGAAAACCGGTGCCAGAGAATACGGCAGCCGGCGTCGGGACGGCGGGGCGGGATTCACGCCGCCCCCCCCGGGAATTCTCCGACCCGGGGCGGGGGGTCGGAGAATCCCACCCTCTTTGTCAAAGCCTTGGTCATCTGGACTCGAAACGTTAGCTATTTTCTCTCCCGACAGATGCTGCCAGACCTGCTGAGATTTTCCAGCATTTTCTCTTTAGATTCAGATTCCAGCATCCGCATAAATTTGCTTTTATTCAGCAAAAAGAGTGAGTTGGTGCAACCTTCACTGTTACTGGAAGGTAACGGTGGTGGACCGACACTATTCAGACTGAGGTGAGGAGTTCACACAGGTTCACACAGCGAGTGGTTAGGATCTGGAATGCACTGTCTGACAGAGCTGTGCCATTTGTGGTGTAAATCATGCCTGTGACACGTGTGTCAGTTGTACGCTGCTGTCAGCTGGGAATCAGACCAACTCTTAGAATGGGGAGCTGAAATTCCTCATGAGGAAGACAGAGTTTGAAGGACTTTGTGACTGAGTGTGATTACCACAATCTGAGTGGCCTTCTAAGCCATTTTGTAAATATTTCTTAATTGTATCTTCCATTTACTGTGTGATTTATAGTTTATATTCAACCACAATTTATCTGTGAATTCATGTTTAACTCATGTTAATTCTGAAAGTTGGACCATAGGAATAGATAGTATTCAAGTTGCTTTGTTGACTCTTGTATAGTAAAGCATCTCCTGTAAAATATTGTGTTTTGATTCTTTAAGTAAATAACTGGGATTTCTTATTTCTTGCATGTAGAAAAATGTTACTGGCCTCTGCCAAAATTGTTACTTTTATGGTCATAACATCCAGCATCAGATTTGGGTTGTATCCCAGAAATGAAGGCCCAGATTGAACTCCTCCTTCCTTGGCTAGCCCCCACGGGACTCTGCCCACCCCCACTAACGTCAATTCAATGGTATTTCCCAACCCACCGACTTCCCGTGGGATTTCCCCTGACTGAACCCCTACCTAAACCCCAGGATGACCCCACTCCATCCTCTTGACTCCGATGCCCCCACCTTCTCGACACCCCCACCCACCTTGGATCTGGTCCGGCCCTCGACACCCGAACCCACTAAATCCCTCCAAGGTCCAACCCCCCCCCCACCTTAACTCCAACGCCCAGCCATCCCCACGAGATCTGGCCATTCCTCAATCTCGAATCCCTGGCCCTATAACAATTTGGTTCCTCCTGGTACATTACAGGCTGTAGCTTCCTCAGTATGGCAGTCAGCAGTGGATTGTCACTCGTTGCCAACTTACCTGCATGGGTTTTCTTCTGTGTCTATCACACCCGACTTTCTAACCCAGGCTGAGCGGGTTCCTGGCAGCACAGCAGTCCACAAGGCCCAGTGTCGAAGGCCAGCTCTGTTGAATTGAAGGAAGTCACGCCCCTTTATTACATCACTGGCTGCCATGAACCAGATAAGTTAAAGGTCCCAGTGAAACTGACAGGCCAGGGAGAAAGTAAGGATCCTAGGTATGTGGATAGGATTTGAGGTGTATGTTGGAATCGGAGGTCCGCTGGTCAGGGGTGGTGATTGGAGGTCGGGGTCGGGGGTGCTTGAACCTTGGGACCGGGTGGAACCTCTGGGGGGAGGTAGAAGCGGCCGGCCCCAGGGTTGGGAGGTAGTGGCCGGAACTCAGGGGTACGAGGTATATTCTGATTTAGGTAGCGAGGGAAGGGTTGGTTTCGGATCAAATGTCAGATGGGTTGTATTTCGGGGTTGGCAGACCTCAGGTGGGTGGGGTTAAGACTTGAGGATGGGAAGTTGAGGAGGTCAGACCTGGCGGGGGAATTGGGGGTGGGGGGTTGATTTGTGGGACATAATGGAGTTCGGGGCTGCACTTGGGGTGTGTGGGGAGCCTCCTAGTCTCCTGGAGGGGTGGGAAAGTGTGGGAAGGGGGTGTCCCATCGCGACAGTCGATCTTGGTCTTCACAATAGTTGCACAGAAGTTAGAAGAAGTTATAATTGTTCCAACCTTTCCCCGGTAACTATTGGTGTAACACAGTCGGAATCATCTGACTGGTTCTCAGTGCAGGGAAATTGCCCAGAGAATGTTTGCACTTCTGGGAAATTGCCACGCTAACCCTTACCTTTGAACTTGCGAGAGGGATTCCCCAGCGGATCAGTAGGGTACGTCCTAAATCCAATCCTGAAGCTCAGGATTACAGCTTCCTCAGGGTTTGAAATTGCTGCAGTTGCATCAAGGCCCTGTGCTACTTTTTCCTGCCTGGCTGTGGGGGTTTCTGTGATGGGCAGAGAGGTGTGAATGTTTTTAAAATTCTATTTTATGTTCGCAGGCTCAGAAGAATTTTTCTTGTGGGTACTATTCGAAAGCAGCAAAGCTAAGAGTTAAAGTTTTGAAGTCGGACCAAGGTAGGCCAGGGAAAAAGGTGCATCTGCTGTCTTCAAGTAGAGTAAACATTAGGGTGGGTGGAGAATCCCAAAACGCGGTTTGCACCGGCGGGATTTTCCGTTCGGAATGACTCCACACCAATGACTTAAGAGGAACCCCTACATTGAATGTCATGACCCATATTTGAATAACTTTGAACATAACCATCAGGCCTTTACGCTCCCCCCCCCCCCCCCCCCCCCCAGGGTTAGATTGTCCACTAATTCGCGTTGGTGTGAAATAGCATGTGGCTCGCATCATTATATGTGTCTGTAGAGGTGAAGCAAGCAGTTAAAATGATCTCTTTGTAGTTCCCACAATTGAAACTTAACCCAGGGACCATCTGTGAGATTTGTGTACTTTGGATAGCACCCAAATGGACTCGTTATAAAGATGGTTCATCAACAAATAAAGCAATCAAACAAATATACAACAAAGCTTCCCCAAACTTCAAGAACGTTTTCTCAAAGTAGAGAAGGATTTAAAGTAAACACAAATGAACCAGAAATGGCTCTGGGGTAAAAGTGCATTGTCATCTGGAATTTAAGGCTTTTAATAAATTAGACGGTGAGAAAGCTCAACACCAATGGCCCGTTAAAAAAAGATATATTATCACTGCATCGCAGAATGGAAGGTGAGACTCACTGAACTTTGTAGATTTTTTTTGTAAACTTTTGTTACATTGTAATAGCTAAGCAAATATATTTTATATTTATCTTCTTAAAAACATAGAATGAGGCTTAAAAGTTCTATGATCTTTCCTCAACAAAGGTCCACACATCAGACTAAGAACTGAACAAAGATTCAAAATGCAGGGCGGCTACGCTGTAAAATATTGCATTCATGAGCCTACTTTTAGAATGTGTAGGGGGTACTTTATAACCAAAAGCGTAACACAAGTTACCATAAACCTATAACATGTTGATTTTGGCCATGGTGCACAGTATTTCAACATCGTTTGTATTTATTAAAGCAATCGAAGTTAAAATTTTGAATGTTTGCCGATGTTGTTTTATCGTTGTAATTTCTCCGTATAAGGCTTTTACCGTCGAATTGCTCATTCAATTCATTTCTCCGACCCTCACGCACAGTCTTCATAAATCCCCTGCGCCAACAGAAAGCTGATGATGGGAAAAAGACAAACGCACATTCAGAAAAAGCCAATGCGAAATTACTTAACTTGTTCTTGAATTTTAATGGTAAAATGCTGTTACGATCCAGGTTGGTGTTATAACTGGAGGGGACGATCCCAGGATGGAACCCTGGCACAAAAGACGTTAACTTTTACTTTTCTTTTTATAAAACGTGGAGGAATAGAGTCACAGGACTGCTAATTTGTTTAAACAACTAGGAAAAAAACATTATTAAACATGAAAAGGGTACAATACCCTTTTACTCCCCCCTTAGCTTAAAAAATACAGATTTTAGGATCGACACGGATTACAAAATACATCTTAAGTAACATTAGTCTCATTGACACACAGAGTCCCTTTTAAGCATGCAAGATAACTATGGGAAAACGTACACATTCCGCTTTGAATCCAAGTTAATGGCTGTGGATTTCTCCTCCGAATCCTCCCACATGAACGATTCCAAACTCCACTCCCAGTAATCTTCTTTCAAAAATGAAGTATGCTTCACCTTCATGGTTTGCATTCCAAAATCCAGACCGGGTTTTGCATATGACACGTTGAAACAAAGCTTCCGCCCCACTTTTCATCTACCTCTGAAGTTTGCAGTCCCACTTTGAATCTAGTCACTGCAATGTCTCTTTAACACAGAACACTTTGTTTACTCTTCCTTGAATTCTTCAGAACAATACCTTGGTCTCTGTTCTCTTAACTTCAGGTGTGTAAACATTCTTCCTGTCCCAATTCCTTGGTTATCTGGACGTAACATGTACTTTAGGAAGCCTGACTCTTTGCAGCTTCCATTCTGCCCAATCTTTTTTCTGGCAGAGTTGAGAGATGTTCACTCCCCGAGATCCTGTCTCCAAACTGCCCACAATTCAGCTGGAACTATGACTGAAAACTTTCTCTACCTTACAAGGCCATAGTTGCTAAGGAACACCCACATGCTTATGCCTTTTATTTGTTCTTCATGCCGTAGTCCTCTCTAAGCACAATAGAACACTTAACCAACCCCCACACATACAAATGCCTTTGTCCGGCATGAATCTAACTATAGGAATTGCCCTTCTGCGGGAGCGGAAAATCCTGCAGGAGTCCCAAAATGTGATTTCCCATAGCAATTGTTGTCACCCTCCTGCCAATAACGTAATGGAAATCCCGATGTTGAACTTCAGGATCCCCATGAGAATACATTTAAATATAATTATCAGGCCTCTGAACCCAATAATCAGTGCCGACCTTGCCAGCATGGAGTCGTTGGATCAGCCCCTTGGAATTTTATTTTCTACGTTGCTTGTAATAGGGAGGAGGAAGCTGCCATTGGGGCCGGCAGCTCCCACGTCGTTTTTCCCGCCTGCTGCCACATTCTGCAAAAAAGAGAAAATTCCGCCCGTAGATTTTTTAAACCATTCCAATATTTCACATTGGTGCAATGGCTGATGAAATTATGGTGTGTTGAGCCTATGTTTGCTGCACTGACCCACAGTTCTCAGGGTTTGTCTAATTTCAATAGCTTGTGTGGGATCTCAATGTGGCCAAAGCCTTTGATTGACAACCTTCCTGCCTGACAGTGAGAAAGGACATGTTGCTGTCGGATTCAAACACCTGAATCATCAAACAGGATCGAAAATAGCAACGCTGAAGCCTTGCTGCATGGCGCAGACGCCTGAATTCTATGAGGCTTCAATGAAAATCTGCTGGCCCAAAGAAGGCCGAGGACATAGGCCTTATTTAGGATGGAGAGAGCACTATCGAAATGTCCTGCCCAGGCCAAAGTGGCCAGAAACAACTCCTTTACCCCACATGTGGCAGAATTTGACGATCTTACCAGCCAGGCAAGATAAGGGGGGAAAGTTGGAAACTCCACAAGTGCTCTTTCCCTCACTGCATTGTAGTCTTCCAGGAGCTAACCATTTATACTCAGAAGGTTCCATGGGCTCTTTTCATTCCCAGGGGATGAGAAAAATATCAGCCATGATGGAATGGTGGAGCAGACTCGATGGGCCGAGTGGCCTAATTCCGCTCCGATGTCTTATGGCGTTACTTTTTTTTAAATTAAATCTTTTTATTGGCGTTTTTCATATTTATAAACAATTGTATATATACATCACATTTTTCTTATCCGTGTTAATTTACTTTATTGTACAGAAAGGTTTATTTTGTCTTTCTTTTAATTGACCCAATATACATTTCGCTGCCCTCTGGATCGGTCTATGGTCCCTCCCCTATCCCACACGTGTGTGTGAGAGAGGGAGAGAGAGAGATTGAGAATGGCCACAGATGTTTGATATCTAAATTTTCAGAATGTTCAAGACCTTGAAGCAACATCGAGGGCCGAAGGGTCTGTACTGCGCTGTAATGTTCTATCTTCTATGTTCTAAGGAAATCAGACCTGGGAAGGTTAGAGGGCCAGGTCCTACTGACTTTCAGCCTCCCTCTCCCGCTATTGCGCCTTACAAAGTCTCTCAGTTAAGCACATCATAAAACCCTCATGTCATCCCTACCGAAAACCATGCAAACTTTATTTCAGGGCTAATCCTGAGCTATTTCCTTCTGTTTCATATGTGAACAGGCAACAAGCAGCTGAGGTGCTCGAGGAAGACAAACCAGGCCTCCTTCATCGGCTCATAAAACTAGTACATGGCACACGCCCTCAATCACCCTGTCCTTAAGGGGTATCAGTCCAGACCTGCCTACCGGTGGGGTAGTAGAGTGGTCCAGAGGGTGGGATCAGCGTAACACCCAGAGCATAAGTGGGCAGGAAGTGATGGAGTTGAAGATAAATGTATTGGGAACTACAAGGTCACCCCCTTGTGATCCAAATCTCTCAGACCCTGCACTAAAAAGCTTTAAATGTCTGCAAATCATCAACTGCTTGCAGGATAAACGCAAAATACTGTGAATGCTGGAAATAGGAAATAAAAACAGAAAATGCCGGATAAACTCAGCAGGTCTGGCGGCATCTGTGAAGAGAGAAACAGAGATCCTTCCCAAAAAGGAACAAAGTTCCCGAGCGAGCGCGTTTAGCCGCGTGTTTCCCGGCATTCTCAGGGCTGAGAACACATGGCTGTTGAACGTGACTAGCTTTGAATTAGGGTCTGAACGGGGACCATACAGCCGAGGCTGCATATAGCCCCGTTCTATACAATGGGGAGCTCCGTTCGCTGGAACTCCCCGGTGTAGCGAGAGATCAGGACACCATTATTAAACGGTGTTCCGATCTCCGAGGCCCCCAAAAGAATCCCCGACACCCCCCCCCACCCCCCTCCCAGCCCGAATGCAATATGGAAGGTCCCTGGCCCTTCCCCGCGCCTCCCAACATCCACGCCGGGCAACCATGGCCCTATAGCGCGCGTGATGATTGGGGGGTGGGGTTGCTGGGTTATGGGGATAGGGTGGAGGTGTTGTCCTTGGGTAGGGTGCTCTTTCAAAGAGCCGGTGCAGACTCGATGGGCCAAATGGCCTCCTTGTGCACTGTAAATTCTATAAAGGCACTGTCATTAGCAAATACCCACTGTACCCACCCAAAAAATTAATCAAAATCAGCTAAATAAGCTGAGTTCTGAAATAGCAGCTGCGAGGTCCTTTAAATCATCTACTTTTCATTCATCTATGAATGCTGGATGCTTGTTCATCTAATCTGCATCCTAACTCACAAGTCCCATTCACTCATCACCTCTGTGCTCATTCACCTACGTTAGCTGCTGGTGAATACCACAATTTAAAAGCTCTTATTGTTGTGTTCAAATAATGCCATGGCCTCGCTCCCCCTCATTTCTGTAACTTCCTTCAGCTCTTTTGCCTTCTTCAAATTCTGACCTTTTGTACACCTCTCATCTCTTTCACCCATGCAACCAGGTCTTCAGCTGTCGAGGTCCCAAGCTCTGGATTTACCTCCCTAAACCACTCCATCTCTCTCTGTGTGGGTTTCCTCCGGGTGCTCCGATTTCCTCCCACAAGTCCCGAAAGACGTGCTTGTGAGGTGAATTGGACATTCTAAATTCTCCCTCTGTGTACCCGAACAGGCGCCGGAATGTGGCAACACAGGGCTTTTCACAGTAATTTCATTGCCGTGTTAATGTTAGCCTACTCGTGACACTAATAAAGATTATTATTATTAATATCCTCTTTAAGACACTCACCCTAAGGAATGTTTTGATCACTTGTTCTAATACGTTTTGGTATCAGATTCAGTCTGCAAAGTTCCTGTGACACACTTCTGAATTTTACTTTGTTAAAGGCACAACATAAATGCAAGTTGTTGTTATATGGGGTGTGATAATACTAGTGAGCTGATGGCTATAAGAAGCAAGATGTGCAGTGTCACTGCGACTTTATTTCAATGCCCATTTTTAACTGCCAGAAAACTGGAAAAACCACAATCCTGGGGTGTGTCCATTAGTAAATATCAGAAGCATTTTACCTTTAGTTTCTGTAATAGGTACAAACAGAAAATCACACATTTTGCAGCTTAATAGACCTCACAAAATAGGAATAAAATGCAGATATATTTACGAGGCGATGCAGAAACTTGAACAGCGGAAGGCACAATGCACCTTAAAATTAGAACAAAACGTTGTGGAGTCACGGCAGTGACTACCAAAAATACTGACCCAACCTGCTCAAGGCTCCTACCGTTCATTGACTGTAATCTGGTTGCCAAAGGAATATTAAGGGAGATTCAGATGTTTACCAGTTCTAGCAAACAGTTAAAGGGAAAACAGCTGCTGGGAGTTTAAACATTCAACATGTCCTGTTATGCCCAAAGAAGAAATGGTAAAAATAATTTACAATGCGTGCTCTCTCTGGTTGAAAGATAAACTGCATGGAATAAAGAAAGGTTACTAAAAGCACAAAGAAAAGGGCTTAATCAGGCACGCTCACTTGATTGGCAAAGGCATAAAGTTGTGCATCAATGTGCAATAGCAGCACTCAGAATCACTGAGTACAGGAGACTATTTTGCCCGTTCTGCTGCAGATTGGCTGAGACGGTCTACTTTAATCTGACTTCCCTGTGCTTTCGCTTTAACCTGTTTTATTCCTCCGCTGTGAAGATGTTCTGGCGTCTGCTTCAATAGCATTCCATAATACTCCTCTGTGTGAAAAATTAACCCCCCGTTGTTCTTTGTGGATTATTCTGACTCCACGTCCCCTCATTCATTAAAAAAGTATCTGCAAACATTTTTAAAAGAGCATGCACTACACTTTAGGCAGAAAGAAACAGTGTGTTCTTTGTTGGAGAGATAATAGCCTGTGGTAGTGGCCCGAATCTTTGATCCTGAGTTGAGAATGCCGAGCCTGTTAAATTCAAAACTGCGCAAATGGTAGCACAGTGGTTAGCACTGTTGCTTCGCAGCTCCAGGGTCCCAGGTCCGATTCCCCGTTGGGTCACTGTCTGTGCGGAGTCTGAACGTTCTCCCCGTGTCTGCGTGGGTTTCCTCCGGGTGCTCCGGTTTCCTCCCACAGTCCAAAGATGTGCAGGTTAGGTGGATTGGCCATGCTAAATTGCCCTTCGTGTCCAAAAAGGTGAGGTGGGGTTACTGGGTTACGGGGATAGGGTGGAGGTGTGGGCTTGGGTAGGGTGCTCTTTCCAAGGGCCGGTGCAGACTCAATGGGCCGAATGACATCCTTCTGCACTGTAAATTCTATGAAAACTAACTGGGGAGAGAGTGCCCCAGATGGTTGGATTTTCATTCCGGGGTCTGGGAGGCTGGTGTTAACAGAGGTTAGGCATGCTGACCCTGGATAAAGTTTGAAAGTAGCCACCGGGGTGCTGGGGCCAAGGTGGGCCTGGATGGTTTGGGAGTTTTCCAAAAATAAACACTCTCATTGATAAAAATCCCTTCAATACTTTTAAATTTCTTCAAATATTTAATGCCTTTTGAAATCACACATTTGCATTCACAACCCCACATCAAAATATCAGAGTTGTCAATCAAACTGAATTTACAAGCCCTCCGCAGTGATAATGATAGGTTGTGGAATCAATCATAATAATGATAATTAGTAGCACTAATCCTACAATGATAACCCATCAGACTTATGTCAACAGAATCACAGTATTGTCACAGCACAGAAGGAGGCCTTGCAGCCCGTGATGCGTGCACCCTCTCTGCATGTGAGTAATTAATCAAATGCAATTCCCCACCTTCTCCCAGTAACCCATTAACACAATTTTCCTTTTCAAGTGAGTTAAATTCTCATTTGAATGCCTTGATTGAACCTGCCTCCATGACACTCTCAGGCCAATCGGGGCGGCAGTGGTGTGGGAGCACCAATCAGAGCCTGGCAGCTCAATTTGCTGATAGGCTCATCAGCACGTAACGTAAAACAACATCGGGCTCCGACGTGGAAAACACCGTCCCAGATATTGAGAGGTGGTGGAGATTTGAGAGCGGTCCGGACGGATCTCCTGATTGTCTCGTTGTGTGATGTTTCTGAACTTTCCTTTGGAGAAGCATCAGCCAGGGCTAGGCTGGGCGGCCTGAGGCAAAAGTGAGTTGCCGACCTTACATCGGGGTGCGAGCCTGCGAAGCCTTCAACGAAGACTAAGAAGGAAGCATGCTGGTCAATGGCCTCGAGGGGACCTCAGCCGCTCATGATGTCCCTATGAGAAGGGACGTTCCTGGCATTAGGGAGCAACAGGATATCAATCATCTCCCAGTCAGCTCTGCACCTCGCTAACTACACTTAGGGCAGCGCACTAACCCACTGACACCAGAACAGCATGATGATTACCCAGATGAAGAGAAGAGGGAGGAACAATAGAATTTATTCAATAGCCGTCTAGATATAGCACTTGGGGAGAATGGGATCAAAGGCAATGGGGGGAAAGCAGGATTAGGCTATTGAGTTGGATGATCAGCCATGATCGTGATGAATGGTGGAGAAGGCTCGTAGGGCCAAAAGGCCCTCCTCCTGCTCGTATCTTCTATGTATCTATGTGTGTAAACTCAAAACATTAGACACGGGTCAGCACTGTAGACCATCGCAAGAAGGATATTAGGGGACAGGGCAGTGCCGCCTCCCCATGGAGGACCGAACCACAATGAGGAGGGCACTCGGAAATCATGAAGGAAGGCGCTCAACTCCCTCACCCAGCCTACTCGCAACAAATACCTCCTACAACGCAGAGGCATCGCACATAGACTCTGACTTCAATAAACCGACCACACCTAGGCATGCGCCATCCCTCATTTCCCCCTACCTCAATAGCCCTAAAAACACCATCTGCAAAACTGTATCTCAGTCGTCTCCAGGATACAAGATCTGCCCAGGCCTTCGAAGGAGACAAGTACGGATTCTCAAAATTCAAAGCAACAAAAACAGAAAAGGCAAAATGAAAACCAGATACAATTAGTTCTAACTGGGGGTTCCTCAATTTAAGTGAGTATTAATCTAACACAACCACCCACCACCATCCCAATCATCTACTCATCATTCTGCCCATTTTCTCTATAAATGAGATAAGAGGCGCTTAAAATGCACACCCTTCTCGTGGATGCAAGGATTATAACAAACAAAATTAAAAAAGGAGATAAGACTGTGCACAAACCACATATGACTTTACCGATTCAATATGGTTTTTTAAAATCTGTCTGAATAGGTAACAGCACCTCCTCCACAATAGTCCTCAACGCCAGGGCCCTGCAAGGATGTGTGCTCAGTCCTCTACTGTACTCCCGATACACACATGACTGTGTGGCAACATTTAACTCCAATTCTATCTATAAGTTTGCAGATGATACGACTGGTGGGTCGTCTCGCAAACAAAGATGATTCAGACTACAGAAGGGAGATAGATCACTTGGTTGCAGGGTGTACCGAAAATAACCTCTCTAAATGTCAGCAAAACCAAGGAACTGATCATTGACTTCTTGAAGCATAGCACGACACACAATCCCGTCTACATCAATGGCTCCGAAGTGGAGATGGTCGATAGCTTTAAGTTCCTGGGAGTCACCATCACCAACAGATTGTCCTGGTCCACTCGTGTTGATGCAACAGTTAAGTCTACTTCCTACGGAAGCTAAAGAAATTCAGCTTGTCTGCATTGCCTCTCACAAAGTTCTACAGATGTGCCATAGAGAGCACCCTATCCGGCTGCATCACAGCCTGGTATGGCAACTGCTCGGTCCAAGATCGCAAAAAACTGCAGAGTGTGGTGAACTCAGCCCAGCGCATCACACAAGCTTGCCACCCCACATTGATTCTGTATACACCTCCCTCTGCCTCAGGAAGGCAGACAGCATTATCAGAGACCCTTCCCACCCAGGCTTTGCCTTCTTCCAGACCCTTCCATAAGGCAGAAGGTACAGAAGTCTGAAGACCCACACATTCAGACCTAGGAACAGCTTCTTCCCCACAGCTACAAGACTCCTCAACGATTCCCCCTCGGACTGATCTGTTCCCTGTAAGAACACTATTCACAACGCCCTATGCTGCTCTTGGCCATGTCATATTTGCTTTGTTTGGCCCTTGTTCCGCACTGTAACCAATTGCTTATTTGTCGATGTACTGCGTACTTTTTCGCATTCACTGTAACTATCTACTATTCTTTTTTGTCTACTGTGTACGTACTGTGTACATTTCCTTGGCCGCAGAAAAATACTTTTCACTGTACTTAGATACATGAGGCAATAAATCAAATCAAATCAAATGTTTTTTGCTACAGCAGGATAACAAACGACCCTCGCCCTTGTGCTCAAACTTCGCACACCCTTGTTAGGAGAAAAGACAACAGCATTAAATCACCAGCATAATCACAAGGGAACTAAGTCCAGGATTATAGTTGAACTGCAGAATAATAACACCATCTATGTAATTTGGAAATGCCATGACAGAATCATTAAATAGCACACATGATCTCTCAAAAGTCACATTGAAGAAGCATCTTCACCTCTGCCACTTCATTGCCCGACACCCAGAAACCTAGACCCCAACCATGGAGGATCATTCGACATGAACAGCCGCCTCCAACCCTTCAAGATGAGCATCGCGGACAGGATAGCATAAGACCAGTGGTTATGGCCTCCATCTGATCCCAGGCCTTGAAGACCAAATACAATGTACTCTGTTGAACCTACTCCCAAGGATATTTCGCAGTTCATTAAAGCAAACACGGTGCAGAAAGATTGATTCGTTCCAGGAGAGATAATATAAGAAATAGGGCTCAGTTATTTTATAAACAAACTTTATTTAAAGAAAACAATATTTAAAGTTTTAAACTTCAACCCTAACAATAACAGATAACATGCAGTTCCTTAACCTTAATACACTAGTTCCCATTAAACAACACTGTAACTGAACATGCAGCTCTCATGCCACTTTCAAAGGAAGACAAAGGCAATACTTGCATTTAAGAAGCAATTTTCTTCTGGTAGGGATATTCGTTCTGAACCCTTTTTCTAAAACCTACCTCAATGGAAACTTTCATGTCCTTCTCTGTCGATTTCCAAAGCCTCCTTCTCTACCTGTTCAAATTAGCATTCCTTCTCGCTCTCTTGAGTTCCACCCAGCTCCTGAAATAAAGATTCTCTGCTGGGGGTTCCAGGCTTGAACCCATCGGCGTTATCTTTGGCTATTTGATTGCCCACTCTCGTTTATACTAAAGAACAGAACCAGACTATTGATATGCCACTAACCTCCCATTGACGGACAAAGAGACCATCAGATTCTGTAATGGACTAATAGCTGATCAGACAGGAGTGTCCCGAAGAACAATGGAGCTTGAGGCCCTTGTTGAACCAGGCCACCCTGTGTATTCCCACTAAATAATTTAAGTCTGAATGGGGCAATTTAACTCATGCCAGGTACAGGCATATCCTTCTGACTCTCAGCGAGTAGTTTCCCCCCCCTCCAACGTGGACTATTAGCAGAATAGGGAGACAGCAGAACAATGAAATCATAGAATTTACAGTGCAGGAGAATATTTAGCCCATCATGTCTGCACCGGCTCTTGAAAAGAGCACCCTACTTAAGCCTGCACCCTATCCCCGTAACCAAAACTAACCTTTTTTGTACACTAAGGGCAATTTATCATGGCCAATCCACCTAACCTGCACATCCTTGGACTGTGGGAGGAAACCGGAACCCCCGGAGGAAACCCACGCAGACTCCGCCCAGATGGTGACCCAAGTCCGGAATCGAACCTGGAACCCTGGAACCGTGAAGCAACTATGCTAACCACTGTGCTACCGTGCCGCCCAGGTTGCAGTGGGAGGCGAGGGAAGAGATTGCAGGGGCTGTGACCCAAATTTTTAATTTGTCTCTGGGCACGGAGGAGGCGCCAGTGGACTGGAAAACTGCGAATGTGGTCCCACTATTTAAGAAAGGTTGTATGTAGAGATAAGCCAGGGAACTACAGATCAGTGAGTCTCACATCAGTGGTAGGGAAACTATTGGAGAAAATTCCGAAGGAGAGAATCTACCTCCGCAAGCAAAGTTTGATCAGGAACAGTCAGCAAGGATTTATCAGAGGGAAGTCATGGCGAACAAATTTGATTGTATTTTCTGAGCATGTGACCAGGTGTATAGATAAGGGTAGCGCAGTTGATGTAATTTACATGGATTTGAGAAAAACCTTTGACAAGGTCCCAAATGGGAGACTTATAAAGAAGGCAAATGCACATGGAATGTAGGGTAACTTGATAAGGTGGTTGCAAAATTGGCTTAGTTGTAGGAGGCAGATGGTGATGACAGATGGCTGCTTTAGTGACTGGAAGCCAGTGTCCTGTGGTCCGTGGTGGGTACCGTATTATTTGTCATTTATATAAAAGGCATTGATGACTATGTGGAGGGTAGGGTCAGTAAGTTTGTGGATGACACAAAGATTGGCCTGGTGGTTAACAGTGAGGTTGAGTGACTTGGGTTACAGGAAGAAATAGACGGGATAGTTAAATGGGAAGAAACGTGGCAGATGGGATTTATCCCCAAAAAGTGAGAGGTGACACACTTTGGAAAGAGTAATTTGACAAGGAGGTCATTAATGAATGGTATGATAATGGGAAATTCCGAGGAACAAAGGGACCTTGGCGTGTTTGTCCATAGATAGCTGAAGCCAGAAGGGCAGGTTAATAGGGTGGTGAAAAAGGCACATGGGACACTTGCTTTTGTACAGAACTTTGGTGGAGGCCACAGCTGGAGTACTGTGTGCAGTTCTGCTCACCACGTTATAGGAAGGATGTGATTGCACTGGAGGGGGTACAGAGGAGATTCACCAGGATGTTGCCTGGGATGGAACATTTAAGTTATGAGGAGAGGTGGGATAGGCTTGAGGTGTTTTCGCTGGAGCAGAGAAGATGGAGGGGCGACCTGATCGAGGTGTACAAGATTATGAGGGGCATGGACAGGGTAGATAGGGAACAGCTGTTCCCTCAGTTGAAGGATTAGTTACGAGGGGACATAAGTTCAGGGTAAGGGGCAGGAAGTTTAGGGGGGGATTTGAGGACAGACCCTTTTAACCCAGAGTGTGGTGACGGTCTGGAATACACTTCTTGGGAGGGTGGTAGAGGCGGGATGCCTCACATCCTTTAAACGGTACCTGGATGAGTGCTTGGAATGTCGTAACATTCAAAGCTATAGGCCAGTGCTGGCATATGGGATTAGGTAGGCAGGTCAGATGTCTTTCATGCATGGGTGCAGACTCGATGGGCCGAAGGGCCTCTTTTGCACTGTATTATTCTGTGATTCAGTCTGTTTAACCCTAAATTGCCTGCTACATTGGGGTCCAATTTCTGGACCCAATTTCCTAATCTCTCCCTCGAATGACACCTCCCTTTCTCGAGAGAAAATGAACTATCAATATACACAGATGGCTTTATTTTCTGAACCCTTTTCCACTTTAAACATTTCTCAGATTACATACAGTTTGCATTCTATATGTTATATATACATATTTTCATTTTCGAACAAGCAAACATCACATGAATCTTGTCAGTTGGAGTCTTTTCCCATAACACAGTCGTGATAAGGCATCAGCTATCACATTTTCTTTCGGACACTTTTGCATTAGTTCTGTTCAGGTAGTCCTGGTATTATCAGACCTAAAAGTGGTCTCAGTGACAGACTCCATACTTTTGCACAACAAAACTTCATCAATGATTCAGTTACATACAGTTGCCTGGCTTTACCAGCAGAGTTTTCCACTTGATTGTATGTCAGATCGTTGGAGCTGCATTCATCAATTCGTCACAATCATCATTGGTTTTGTCCTGCTTCTGTTGCTGTCTGTTGATAGCCAAAATAACTGGTAACAGCAAGTGTCAAACACCAGTCATTGCATGTTAAAAAGTGGCTGACTATTCTGGCTACATTTGTACCAGCTCTTCAGCCTCCAGATTCCATATTGCACCACGGACGATGCTCTCTGTGAAACGGTGAGACAGCTTTAATCCTTGATCTGTCCCTCCTGATCATATCCAAGTGTCATCACTTCCTGGCTCATCCATGATGATAGGAATTTGATGCTGTTGGAGCTTCACAGTTCCTGCAGTTTTTGCATTGCAACTTGCTGCCTTGTGAGTAGCTCTCGCCCCCTTGTTGTGGTCTTTGTTACTCCTCTTCGATCTGATGGAGATGATGGCTCATATGCTGGAGTCCCTGGGCAATCTGATGCTGGATCTCAGCTTTTTTCACGCATCTGCCTTTTCAGACTAGCTTTCTCTTCCGTGTAATCATCATTGATGCCTGCTGCTGGACGAAGGTCCCATGCCAGCTGCTTCTTAGCCATCAATTCTCCATTCACTCTGTCAAGTTCAACTTTTCATTTACGGACATCAACCATCTCTGTTTGTACCTGTGGGTTGTTAGCAAATTGAGTTTGCATGAGTGTTGTTGAATGGGAACATCCAGCTACATCCTGCGTAATTACAGTATGTAATTACGAATGTTGACATTAAGGTAGCACCTTGTCAGGACTGTAATGTATGTCCCAAGTTATCCCCCCCTAATCCCCTCCCCCCACACATAGCTCTATTTGACTGTAATGACTCTTTCAGGTCACTTTGATTTTCATTCCGGAAGGTAACTCAATAAAATACCCCAAGTTTTGAATGCTTCTTCATTGTCCAATTTAATTTGAGGAATGTCAAATTCGGAATTACTAGATTTATCTCTTCTCCCCGAGTTACAATGACTAACACTTCCTCCTTTCCTTCTCTATCAAAATAACTTTTTAGCATATTAACGTGACACACCCGGAGTCCTCCTCCTGTCTGGCGTTCTTATCATACAATTCTTCACTTGGTTTCCTTCTGACTCGATAAGGCCCACTAATTCTAACCTGATAAGACCCACTAAAGGTGCTGGTTTGATTACTGCCGGAGGTTTCCCTATTACCTGATATGTATGACATGTACAGCAAATTTCAGCTACATCCTTATGCAGTGCAGGCCAATAAACATTTCTTTGTATTTTTGCTAGAGTCTTCCTCATCCCTACATGACTCTCTACTGGAACCTCGTGCGATACCTGCAAAACCTCTTTTCTAACACCGGTAATACCACTTGATGAACTTAGGCCCATTTTGGGACCCCATTTTCTCATTAAAACATTATGTAATAACATTCCGGTATACACACCGATTCCATTTCCGTATATGTTTTCTGGTATAACTTCTTTATCTCGGAATCTTTTTGTTATAATTCAACCAACTTGAGAGAAGACGGTGCACGGTGGTAGGTATTGATGGACTTTAACTGTAGTAATGTGGTTTTGAATTTTTACGAATAAAAAGTATATTTTTGAAAAAAAAAATTCAACTTGCTTGTTTCAACAATCCCCTGCTCTGGTGCTGTACTACCCATCTGATCAAATATCGTTCCTGACAATTCAATCTCAGCCTCCCTGTTACACTCTCAAGTTCTCTTCCTCCTTTCTCAGCCTGTGGTTTTGTGATCAGGTTACCCACACAATCAGGAAACACTCCGGAGATACTTCTTGCAATCCAGCAATATCATTATCCAGGTTAAATTGCATCTCTGGCAATGGTATTTCTTCTATTATGCCGACTTCCACTTCAGCACTTTGCAATGAACTCTCGAACCTTACCTTATATAATGGCTCTCACCACCAATCCCACATATTACCATCCTTTATGACAATGTGCCTTCCAATTCACATATCTCTTTATCTCTCACCATTAAAGATTGACTTGCTTCTGTATCCCGTAAGATCTTAATCTCCTTACCTACTCCACCTTGTACACAGTAAACTTTACCCTCACAAATAAAAGCCTTAAAGAGTTCTGATATCTGCATATCCACCAGCCACTGAACAGTTTGTAAATTCTGGAGCACCTCTTCCATTGGGATAGTGGCTTTTCTGCCCACTTTAATAAACCTTACTGGCTTATCTTGTTTTGCCGAGTCCGACTTCCCAGCCCTTTTTGTAAGCCAACATTGCGACTTCACATGGCCAGCTTTATTGCAATGAAAACACAGAGGGCAGCACAAGTGGATAGCACTGTGGCTTCACAGTGCCAGGGTCCCAAGTTCAATTCCCCGCTGGGTCACTGTCTGTGCGGAGTCTGCAAGTTCTCCTCGTGTCTGCGTGGGTTTCCTCCAGGTGCTCCGGTTTCCTCCCACAGTCCAAAGACGTGCAGGTTAGGTGGATTGGCCGTGATAAATTGCCCTTAGTGATCAAAAAGGTTAGGACGGGTTATTGGGTTACGGGGATAGGGTGGAAGTGAGGGCGTAAGTGGATCGGTGCAGACTCGATGGGCCGAATGACCTCCTTCTGCATTGTATGTTCCGTGTTCAGAGTTAGAGTCAGAGGTTTACAGCATGAAAACAGGCCCTTCAGCCCAGCTTGTTCATGTCACCCAGTTTTTACCACTAAGCTAGTCCCAATTGCCCGCATTTGCCCCATACCCACTATACCCATCTTTTCCATGTAACTGTCGAAATGCTTTTTAAAAGACAAAATTGTACCCACCTTTACTACTGCCTCTGCAGTTCGTTCCAGACACTCACCACCCTCTGTGTGAAGTTATCTTGTCTCTCTATTATCATTGGTTTCCTTTTTACTCCGAGGCACACTCTCCTTAACATCACCAACTACACTTCCTCTGCATGGACCCACTGTGAATTTTTCATGTCCCCAGTTCCTATCCTTCGCAGATTTAAATTGATGTCAGACTAAACTTCGCTGTCAACCAATTCAAAATAGTCAGCCATTTTCTGTGGCTCGTCGCGCTGTTTTAACTCTGCTCTTGCATGAATTCTCTCTACTTCGGGAAGTGAATCTTTGAATTCCTCCAAAATTATTATTTCCCGAAGCATCTCATACATTTGGTTTATTTTTAGTGCTTGCTTAATTCTTTCAAGTTCTAGATAGGTCTGACTTGGTTCTTTTCTTAGATTTCTAAACGTGTCTGTAGGCTTCTGGCAGACTGCGCAGAGTCCGCACGTTCTCCCCATGTTTGTGTGGGTTTCGTCTGGGTGCTCTAGTTTCCTCCCACAGTCCAAAGATGTGCAGGTTAGGGGGATTGGCCATGATAAATTGCCCTTAGTATCCAAAAAAAGGTTAGGTGGGATTACTGGGATAGGGTGAAGCCATGGGCTTGAGCGTGGTGTTCTTTCCAAGGGCGGTGCAGACCCGATGGGCCAAATGGCCTCCTTCTGCACTGTTAATTCAATGATAAACTAGTTCGGTGGCACTTAATATAGCTTTCTTCATCACTTCATAATCCCCAGATACCTTTTCTGATAATGAAGCAAGCACCTCGCTAGCTCTACCTACCAACTGTTTGAACCAATATCAAACACTGAGCAGGATTCTCCAGTCGCGACATCGCGTTCGGTTATCGGCTAGAGAATCCACGCTTGCGGCGAAATGGGGCGCCGCCGTTTTTGCAATGCTCCCCCCCCTCAAAAGCGGCACACTCCAGGGTCCGCCGCATGTTGTCAGGATGGCCTCAGGACAACACCTGATGCTCCGTCCCCGATGGACCGAGTTCCCGACGGTGTGGAACCCTTGTCCTTTTTGTGAACTCGGCATGGCGGCTGTGGAGCACCGCCAGTCCGGGGGCAGGAGGGCTTTGGCGGAGGCTGGGGGCACTGGTGGGGGGGGCATCTCTGGGCTGGCGAGGCTGATTACAGGGGGACAGTTTTTGTCAGGTCAGGTCCGCGCGCTGCCAAGTTGCACGGCGTGGCCGCTGCAAGCGGCCGCCGTGCATATGCGTGGCCACGGCCCCGGTAATGCTCCGGCCGTATCTGCAGGTAAAGTCGGGAGCTTTACACTGCATGCCTGCTAGCGTCCCACCAGGCGGAGGATCGGTGCAGCTTTTGCGCCTTTTATTCGGCCGTAAAATGCCACTGTTCCCATGCCGGCGTCAGCACTTAGTCTTTAAATCGGAGAATCCAGCCCATGGTCTTTGGCTAATTCAATTGTTTAGCAACTTTCTTGAAGCAAATAAAATACGTTTTGACATCGTTCCCATCAAATCTTGGCAAGGTTTGCATACATTTAAAACTAAACCTTTGACTGGGGACTATTTCTTCTTCCCCAAAAACTGCCTCAGCTTCTGCCTTTGCCTCCAGTACCTTATGTTGCTGCTCTCCTTGCAGTGCCAGCTTCCTCAAAAGCTTTGCTTTAAATTCCCATTTTTAATCCTCTCGAGTGATTCCCTCCACCCCAAGACATCTTTTGCAACTGTAAGGCCAGCTCCACTCTCTTCCCTGCTGCCATGACCAATCTCTCTCTTCCTTTGCTGATCTTTCCCTTTCCATTCCCCTTTGAAAAACCCTCTTTTTCTTTGGCTTCATTTGCCTTCTCCATTTCACTCAAATGTTTGCTGCATTTCCAATTATTTAATTTTAATTGGATCTGGGTTAATTCTAATGGGTTAGACTGTGTCACTGGTAACGTTTAATTATTGAGCCGTGGTTTGTATTATCTCTGCTTTCTTTGTCCCTTTTGGCAGGGCTAACTGCAGTTTCTCTGCTAAACTCAAAAGCTTTGCTTTAAATTCCCATTTTTAATCCTCGAGTGATTTCCTCCACCCCAAGATATCTTTTGCAACTGTAAGGCCAGCTCCAGTCACTCCCTATTCAATATTTCAAACCTGGAAAAATGCAATCGATCCACACACACTCTTTCTTTAAGTTCGATAACCCCAAGCCAAATAAGGAATTATACGCAAGAATATCGCGGACGAGCCCTCAATTTGTTACTGACGCCTGGTTAGCTCTCAATTGTGGCTAAGAGGCTGAACCAGAGCCAAACATTTTTAAAGTTTAAGACGATGCGGATAGATCGATTTGTTCCAGGAGTGATAAGAAATAGGGCTATTATATAAATAAACTTTATTAAAATAAAACAACATTTAAGCTTCAACCCCAACAATAACAGATTTCATGCAGTTTCTTAATCTTAAAACACTAGTTCCCATTAAATAACACGAACAGAACATTCAGCTCTCATGCCACTTTCAGACAGACAAAACTTGCATTTATGAATCAATTTGTCTTCTGGTTGGGACTTTCGTTCTGAGCCCTTTTCCAAAGCGCCTCGATGGCAACTTTCATGATAATCTTGGTCGATTTCCAAAGCCTTCTCCTCTACCTGTTCAAATCAGCATTTTCTTTCACTCTAAGCTCCACCCAGCCCCTCATACAGAGATTCTCTGCTGGGGTTTCCATGCTTGAACCCATCAGCATTACCTTGGCTATTAGATTGCCCACTCCTGTTTATACAAGAGAACAGTCATACAACTGACCTCCCACTGACTGACAAAGAGGCCACCAGACTCTGTAATGGGCTAATAGTTGGTCAGACATAAGTGTCCCGAAGAACAATGGATCTCGTGTGGTGCACCCTTGCTGAACCTGCCGATGCTGTGTATTCCCACTAACGAGTTGGCAGCACGGTGGTTAGCGCTGTTGTTTCACAGGGCCAGGGACCCGGGTTTGATTCACGGCTTGGGTCACTGTCTTTGCGGAATCTGCATGTTCTCTCCGTGTCTGCGTGGGTTTCCTCCCACAAGTCCCAAAAGATGTGCTTGTTAGGTGAATTGGACATTCAGAATTCTCCCTCAGTGTCCCGGTACTGGCGCCGGAGTGTGGCGACTAGGACATTTTCACAGATTATTAAAAGTCCAAATGGGACAATGGAACTCATGCCAGGTATGGGCATATCCCTGACTGTGCTAGCAGTTTTTTTTCCCCCTGTCCATTTAACCCCTAAATAGCTTGATGCACTGGGGTTTCATTTATGGACCCAATTTCCTAATATCTCCCTTGAGTGACACTGATGCAAACAGCACCGCCAAGGCGTAGGCCCGCACACCAGCAAAACGGCCAATACAAGCCAGGCCACATCCCAGCCATCTCCAACTGCCTCAATTAAACAACAATTCTCTGTCTCAGCTCGGCTCTTCATCACTAAATTCTGACCAGGATCATCCAGGGACATAGTGAAACTCCTATATCCCAATAAAAGCTAAATATGGATGCATACCAGGATAATATAAATGATTAAAAGATGAGTGGAGCTCGCGAGAATGCAGCCGCTCCTGCTCATGATTTTACACTCTTTTTTTTGAACAAGAATAATAATAATCACTTATTGTCACGAGTAGGCTTCAATGAAGTTATTGTGAAAAGCCCCTAGTCACCACATTCCAGCACCTGTTCAGGGAGGCTGGTACAGGAATTGAACCCGCGCTGCTGGTCTTGTTCTGCATTACAAGCCAGCTGTTTAGCCCACTGTGCTAAACCAGCCCCATTAGGGTGTAAAGATAAGCCCAGAAACTAACATTTCCAATTCCCCCGTCCTTTTGCACTACTCCTGACTGTAAGCAAGGCTAGAAAATTATAGCCAGCTCCGGAATTTCCACTTTCCTCAGTATCCTTGGATGCATCTCAAAGATTTTAACGGCATTCTTTGAAAGTATCACAAAATTGGCGGATAAGTTCATGGTTCCTGGCTGAATTTCAAGCCAGGATTTGATTTGGCAGGGTCCCATTTATCATAGAATTTACAGTGCAGAAGGAGAACATTCGGCCCATCGAGTCTACATCGGCCCTTGGAAAGAGCACCCTACTTAAGTCCACACCTCCACCCTATCCCCGTAACCTCAGATAACATTTTCTTTTGGACACCAAGGGCAATTTAGCATGGCCAATCCACTTAACCTGCACATCTTTGGACTGTGGGAGAAAACTGGAGCATCCGGAGGAAATCCACGCAGACACGAGAACGTGCAGACTATGCACAGACAGTGACCCAAGCCGGGAATCGAACCTGGGACCCTGGAGCCGTGAAGCAACAGTGCTAAGCAACGTGCTATCGTGCCGCCCCCACCCGTGATTTTTCAACTTTGTGTATGCAGCCTTTATAACAGATCCTCCTCAGCAAAATTATACCTTCCAGTGTATTAATTGCCCCCTATTTCACTGTGGGCCGGTAACATCTCCTTTGGTAAAATATATGCAAAAATGTTCAACTGCACAGTGCAAATAGTACTTTTGAACAGGCTGCGGCTAGAACAAGTTTACCAAGTTTAGAGGCATGGTGCTGTTATACAAAATTGGGTGCCTTGCAATGTAATAATACAAAAGAATATTCTCAATTTAACAGCCTCTATACATATCACCCAGACAAGATCGTAAGCTTCTTCAAGTTGTTTCCCATGGTAAAGTAACGACAGAGGAACATCAAAATTGTGATAAAGAACCAAAAGCAAGTGTACATGTAAGACTTTTGAGATATTAAGTATAGATACATTTAAGTGTTCTGCAGCTTATTTGAGCAGGTATACACACCAAATCCATCTTAAAAGTTAGTTTATTGTATTAAAATGCATTACTATTTTACATAAAACATATCTCTTCTCTATGTATACACATAACTAAAACAGAACTACTTCCAGGATGGTTGCTTAGCTGATCACAAGTTTGAAGTAAATAAAAGTAGATTTTAAAGGAAATAAATTCCAATCAAATGTTTTCCACAGGTCAAGAACATAGATCATTTTGTTTGATAAGATAATAACATGTTGGCAGGACAGCTACATAAGTCAATACTATTGTTGAAAAGGGAAAGATTGCTGAAGCTATTTGCCTTGCACTCATTAGGACAAATGCAAGATTTCCAAATTTCAAACAATCAAATTGAAATGTCTACTGTTAGATATGATTTTGTGTTTGGGCAGCATTTGTTATTGGGTACACCAGCAACAAATTTAAGATCTTTAGTCGAGCTTATAATGTGACTCACTTACACTTGTTAGAAGTGACATACATTCATAGGCAGGGACCTGTTCTCTGCAAACAAAAGTAATAGGTTCAAGCCTGGCAGTGTTTTTGAATTACCCAGAAGCATGAGGAGCCTAGGTCCCTGTTGTTTTTCTTTTTGTGTAATGCCTTGGTCAATCAGACTTGCCAACCAAACAGCATCCTTTTCTTCCATGATATAAACTGTTGTTTTTGTTTGATATTTGGCATAGTGTTTGTCCTGATGAGTGCAAGATGAAAAGCTTCAGCAGTCACTACCCAGTGACTGTTTGAATACTACATTTGTAATCTGCAGTTTAGATATGCTGCATAGATTTTGCACGCCTTCCATTGTCCTTATTACTTGATAGACCTTTGTAAATGAGGCCTTCTTTTGAAATACGTTTCCTTCTAGCCAAGTATTCCCCTCTGCGGTTCTGTGATCTTCCTGTAAACATAAGATTGTGAAATTAACACTGCATTAGTAAATATTATTTTCCCTTTAAAAACCATAAGGTTTTTCTCAGTAAGTGGTACAAAACAGGCAGCATCGGATTGGGTGCCTGTTATATGCAGTGCATGTTATTCAGTTCTGTTACAGTCAGTGGAATTAAATAGCAGGTGCTGTGCATATCGAGCAGCCAATCTAATAGCCCCCGTTTTTGCCACAACCCCATAATCTCTAAATTTAAGTCAAGAATAATGATTGCGACTACAGATAGAACCCAAGAACCATAGCAAGGAAGTAAATGGAATAAGCAATTTGTATGGGCATATCAAGCTTTTTCATATATCTAAAGGAAAATTATGCATCAGCATAGTACTTCTGATCATGAAGTTGACATTCGTACAAGTGGATAACACAGACATATGCACCCTCGGTGAACAATTTATCCTTTCCCACCCTTTCAATTCATATCTGTCACTAACTCGTTTTGCAGAGGTTAAATCACAAGCCTGATCCTACTTCATGCTCTGAAGAAAAAGTGATCTGGGAAAAATATTTAAGTTATTGTATTCATGTTAAAGAAAGAACAGGTTTAAATAACATCATAAAACTAATGGGGGGGAGGGGGTCAATTTTTGTTGTCCTGGGACCCCAATTTTGGGTGGGAGGTTGTAAATGTCAGGAAATCAAATGGAAATTGGTTGGCCAGGCTCCTACTGGTTTCCCACCATGTACTATCTTACAGTTAGGGCTGGGGTGGGGTTCTTATACTCATGTCTGAAGCTCCGCCTGCCATAATGTCACAGAAGATTTGTGTGTAGGCCTTGGCAAAGAGACCTTGGGAATCACTGTGGTAATCTACTTTCTCAGGGTCACAATCTGCAAGGGTAGAGCTGCCGCACTCTGCTATACCCTGCAAGAACACCAGCTGCTATGTTGCAGCATTGAGCTTGCACAGGGACCATCATGTTCAACTGTGGCCTGACAACTGCCATACCTGCATCTCCTTCGAGGCATGCTACAGCCTCATGCCTATACTTAGAGATAGCTTTCCCTTCATTCTGGCCCTCAACCTGCCCATTTAGTTTTGGCAAAGATTGTAGATTATTGAATCTGCATTTTAATGCTCACTAGTGGTTTTCTAAATTTTTGTCCCTCTTTTTGTGATACTGATCCTCATAAACCTGCATGTCCCAATCCCCATAAATTTGATTTGCATACAAGTTTTCTCTCCAATCAGTCCTTTTATTCTCCCAACTGCCTGAACTTTCACATACACACACGTGAAAAATTTACACAAATTAGGTTAGACTGGAAAATTGGCTGCTACAAGCACTGGGGATTCCCATGCCATGGAAGCAGTGCAAAGCAATATAGAACTCTTTATAAGTCCTGAATTTATCCCCACGCAGTGACAGTACCAAGTTCCACTCCTGTAAATAGCATTTACAATAAAAATGATTTGAAATATTCAGAAATCTTGGCGCTCCCCATGTTTTTGTCTGGTATAAAGGAAGAAATATCTGATTAAAAAGTCAAAAGTTTGATTTTTAAACATTGAATATTTAGTTTTGACAAACAGTGTCTCTAGTTATAGAACTTTCTTAATTTGGATTTATAATTACCTGGTAGTAGAACCCCTGTAGGTTCTTTAACAGTTGGCATGTTTTGACGTACACGCTTTGCTGCATTGTCATCTCCTTGACCCAGGAAACTAAATAAGAGGGGAAAGATTGGTAGTGTTTGAAATGCCAAGTGCACAAATAACTTAAGAAACCTATAGAGCACAATGAATAATCTAGACTGCCATTGGTATAATTTGCAATGAAATGCATGCCAATTACAAATGGTGCCACTGAAATGAGGTCAGAATCCAATTATGTTGCTTTTTTATGACATTATGATGGGGTATATGGAATACAGTGCCAGAACAGAAGTACCCTTTATTGACTGAAAACACTTAGGGTACAAAATGGGTAGCGCTTGAAGACTGGCTCAGCAATATGGGCTTACCCTGCAGACTGCACTCACACATTGCGCTGATTATTAATTTAAGTGATTGCAGTCTGCAGTTGAAGCTAGCTTTCACTACATTAAGTCAGTCTATATTTCTGAAAAGGGAGATGCATTGTGACTGGAGTCACTGTGCTCAATGTGGGAGTTCAGGGACGGGGCCGATGCCCCTGACTCCTTCAAGTGCGGGAAGTGTGTCCAGCTGCAGCTCCTGTTAAGACCGCATGACGGCTCTGGAGCTGTGGATGGACTCACTTTGGAGCATCCGCGATGCTGAGGAGGTCGTGGATTGCACGTTCAGTGATTTAGTCACACCGCAGATTAGGATTGGTGAGGGAGACAGGGAATGGGTGACCAAAAGGCAGAGAAAGAGCAGGAAGGCAGTGCAGGTGTCCCCTGCGGTCATCTCCCTCCAAAACAGGTATACCGTTTTGGATACTGTTGGGGGAGATGACTCACCAGGGGAAGGCAGTAGTAGCCAGGATCATGGCACCGTGGCTGGCTCTGCTGCACAGAAGGGCGGGAAAAAGACTGGCAGGGCTATAGTCATAGGGGATTCAATCGTATGGGGAGTAGACAGGCGTTTCTGTGGTCGGAAACGAGACTCCCGAATGGTATGTTGCCTCCCGGGTGCACGGGTCAGGGATGTCTCAGATCGGCTGCAGGACATACTGAAGGGGGAGGGTGAACAGCCAGTTGTCGTGGTGCATATAGGCACCAACGATATAGGTAAAAAACGGAATGAGGTGCTACAATCAGAATTTAGGGAGTTAGGAGATAAGTTACAAAGTAGGACCTCAAAGGTAGTAATCTCTGGATTGCTACCAGTGCCACGAGACAGTCAGAGTAGAAATTCAAGAATAGTCAGAATGAATACGTGGCCTGAGAGATGATGCAGGAGAGAGGGGTTCAGGTTTTTGGGACATTGGAACCGGTTCTGGGGGCGGTAGGACCATTACAAATCGGATGGCCTACACCTGGGCTGGACTGGAACCAATGTCCTAGGGGGTGCTTTTGCTAACACTGTTGGGGAGGTTTTAAACTAATGTGGCAGGGGGATGGGAACCAGATTAGGAAGTTAGAGGTCAGTAAAGAGGCAGCAACTAAAGCCAGCAAGATACTAGATAATAAACTCAATGTGACTAAGGGGAAGAGTAGACAGGGAAGAGATGATGAACGCAAAGGGACAGGTGGTCTGAGGTGCATTTGTTTCAATGCGAGAAGTGTGCAGGTAAGGCAGATGAATTTAGGGCTTGGATTAGTACCTGGGAATATGATGTTATTGGTATTACTGAGCCTTGGTTGGCAACTAAATATCCCAGGGTATAGATGCTTCAGGAGGGATGGAGAGGGAGGTAAAAGGGGTGGAGGAGTTGGATTACTGGTCAGAGATGATATCACAGCTGTGATTAAGGAGGGCACGATGGAGGATTCGAGCACTGAGGCAATATGGGTAGAGCTAAGAAATAGGAAGGGTGCAGTAACATTGTTGGAACTTTACTACAAGCCTCCCAAAAGCGAGCGTGAAGTAGAGGTACAAATATGTAGACAGATTATAGAAAAATGTAGGAGCAATAGGGTGGTCGTGATGGGAGATTTTAACTTCCCCAACATTGAATGGGACTCATGTAATGTTGGAGGTGTAGATGGAGCAGAATTTCTAAGGAGCATCCAGGAGAGTTTTTTAGAGCAGTATGTAAATAATCCAATTCGGGAAGGGGCCATGCTGGACCTGGTATTGGGGAATGATCCTGGCCAGGTGGTTGAAGTTTCAGTCGGTGATTACTTTGGGAATAGCGATCACAATTCCGTAAGTTTTAGAATACTCATGGACAAAGAAGAGAGTGGTCTGAAAGGAAGAGTGCTAAATTGGGGAACGGCCAAGTATAACAAAATTCGGCAGGAGCTAGGGAATGTGGATTGGGAGCAGCTGTTTAAGGGTAAATCCACATTTGAAATGTGGGAGTCTTTTAAGGGAAGGTTGATTCGAGTGCAGGACAGACATGTCCCTGTGAAAATGAGGGATAGAAATGGCAAGATTAAGGAACCATTGATGATGGGTGGAATTGTGAGACTAGCTAAGATGAAAAAGGAAGCATACATAAGATCTAGGCAATTTAAAACTGATGAAGCTTTGGAGGAATATCGGGAAAGTAGGACAAATCTCAAACGCGCAATAAAGAGGGCTAAAAGGGGTCATGAAATATCTTTGGCTAACAGGGTTAAGGAAAATCCCAAAGCCTTTTATTCATATATAAGGAGCAAGAGGGTAACTAGAGAAAGGATTGGCCCACTCAAAGACAAAAGAGGGAATTTATGCGTGGAGTCAGAGGAAATGGGTCAGATTCTTAATGAGTACTTTTCATCGGTATTCACCAAGGAGAGGGACATGACGGATGTTGAGGCTCGGGATGGATGTTTAAATACTCTAGGTCAAGTCGGCATAAGGAAAGGGGAAGTTTTGGGTATTCTAAAAGGCATTAAGGTGGACAAGTCCCCAGGTCCGGATGGGATCTATCCCAGGTTACTGAGGGAAGCGAAGGACGAAATAGCTGGGGCCTTAACAGATATCTTTGCAACATCCTTGAGCACGGGTGAGGTCCCGGAGGACTGGAGAATTGCTAATGTTGTCTCTTTGTTTAAGAAGGGTAGCAGGAATAATCCAGGGAATTATAGACTTGTGAGCTTGACGTCAGTGGTAGGCAAACTGTTGGAGAAGATACTGAGGGATAGGATACATTCACATTTGGAAGAGAATAGACTTATCAGTGATAGGCAGCATGGTTTTGTGCAGGGAAGGTCATGTCTTACAAACCTAATAGAATTCTTTGAGGAAGTGACAAAGTTAATTGATGAGGGAAAGGCTGTAGATGTCATATACATGAACTTCCGTAAGGCGTTTGATAAAGTTTCCCATGGCAGATTGATGGAAAAAGTGAAGTCGTATGTGGTTCAGGGTGTACTAGCTAGATGGATAAAGAACTGGCTGGGCAACAGGAGACAGAGTAGTGGTGGAAGGGAGTGTCTCAAAATGGAGAAAGGTGAGTAGTGGTGTTCCACAGGGATTCGTGCTCGGACCACTGTTGTTTGTGATATACATAAATGACCTGGACGAAGGTATAGGTGGTCTGATTAGCAAGTTTGCAGATGATACTAAGATTGGTGGAGTTGTAGATAGCGAGGAGGACTGTCAGAGAATACAGCAAAATATAGATAGATTGGAGAGTTGGGCAGAGAAATGGCAGATGGAGTTCAATCCAGGCAAATGCGAGGTGATGCATTTTGGAAGATCTAATTCACGAGCGGACTATAAGGTCAATGGAAGAGACCTGGGGAAAATTGATGTACAGAGAGACCTGGGTGTTCAGGTCCATTGTACCCTGAAGGTGGCAACGCAGGTCGATAGAGTGGTCATGAAGGCATACAGCATGCTTGCCTTCGTGGGCCGAAGGGCCTGTACTGTGCTGTATCGTTCTATGTTCTATGTTCATTGGACGGGGTATTGAGTACAAGAGTCGGCAGGTCATGTTACAGTTGTATAGGACTTTGGTTTGGCCACATTTGGAATACTGCGTGCAGTTCTGGTCGCCACATTACCAGAAGGGTGTGGGTGCTTAAGAGAGGGTGCAGAGGAGGTTCACCAGGATGTTGCCTGGTATGGCGGGTGCTAGCTATGAAGATTGAGTAGATTAGGATTGTTTTCGTTGGAAAGACGGAGGTTGAGGGGGGACCTGATAGAGGTCTATAAAATTATGAGAGGTATGGACAGGGTGGATAGCAACAAGCTTTTTCCAAGAGTGGGGGTGTCAATTACAAGGGGTCACGATTTCAAGGTGAGAGGGGGAAAGTTTAAGGGAGATGTGGGTGGAAAGTTTTTTTTACACAGAGGGTGGTGGGTGCCTGGAACGCTTTGCCAGCGGAGGTGGTAGAGGCGGGCACGATAGCATCATTTAAGATGCATCTAGACAGATATATGAACGGGCGGGGAACAGAGGGAAGTAGATCCTTGGAAAATAGGCGACAGATTTAGATAAAGGATCTGGATCGGCGCGGGCTGGGAGGGCCGAAGTGCCTGCTCCTGTGCTGTAATTTTCTTTGTTTGCTCAATAATGGGTCAGCATGGCAGGGCGGGCTCCAAGTTTTTCAATTCCTGCACTGGAGGTCTCAGTGAAGGAGCTGGAGAGGAGTAAAGTGGAGGTACTTTTACCGATAAAAACTTTGTAAAGACAGTGAGACCAAATAGCCATGGCACTCAAGGCCAGGTGCCTAACTCCAAGGATCTTGGGTACAGTGTTGCAAGAACTTCAACGGCCTCACGCGGGTGGCCAAGGTCAGTGAATATATATTAAAATGGCAAAATCCACCATTAGCATCACTAATCCCATATAATGCTTAATGCAACACCCCCCCGCCACTCAACTACCGGAAAGACCCTACCCATTACGACTCAGACTTAACATTCACAGCTACACTTCCTGGCTCTCAGATACTTATTGCTGCAACCATCACACCAGTATCTCAAGCTTTCACATAGTGCTTGCTATTCAACCACGTAAGCTACATCACCCAAACAGATTGCACACCATTCAGTGACACAGTTCCTTCTCTTGCAGGTCAAGATGGTGCCTAACCAGAGGCAGCAGCTAATTTGTGGGAGCCAGACATTGCTGCATGAACTTAACACTTATAATAATAATAATCTTTATAATAACAATAATCTTTATTGTCACAAGTAGGCTTACATTAACAATGCAATGAAGTTACTGTGAAAAGTCCCAAGTCGCCACATTCCGGTGCCTGTTCGGATACACAGAGGGAGAATTCGGAATATCCAATTCACCCAACATGACGTCTTTTGGGACTCGTGGGAGGAAACTGGAGCATCAGGAGGAAACCCACGCAGACACACGGGGAACGTGCAGACTCCACACAGACAGTGACCCAAGCCAGGAATCGAACCGGGGACACTGGAGCTGTGAAGCAACAGTGCTATCCACTGTGATACCATGCCACCTTGTAGATGAGATGCTGGTTGCTATCATTGGAGTGGCCATCACTGAGGCTGTAGCCAGTGATAAGATTGAAACCATCAAAGACGTTATTTTCCTCATACCTAATCCTCCTCCTCACATTCCCCTTTGATTTTATCTCACAATCTCTTCTATCTACAAGCTGAAGATGGTGAAACCGTGCCCTTCTTGCTTTAGCTCCCTTGCATCACTACAACTCTACCCTTATGACTTTTTCCTTTTAGATTACCAATAACTGCAACTTGGCCAGACAATGGTAGAACAAGTAGAAGAGCAGAAGGACAGTGATGAAGAAGAAATACTGTCAGAGAAAACACTGTCATAAGAAACAGTGTCAGACATTGGTCACCACAATTTCAGATAGCGAATATGCACCTATTTTAGAGGATAGATTAGAAGCATGCATGTGATGAGATACTGGTATTATAATTATGAAATTTCTGAGATTGTTATTAGTTGAAGGTAAAATAAAGGGACCATGTGGCCTGTTCTGAAGAGGCTGGTTTGTTTGTTAGAAATTAAAGGTGGTCCAGATTGTTTTCTGGAAGAAAGTGCAAGGTGCTTACACTTGGAGACACTGGCAGCAATGCGAGTGTCAACAGTGGACAGACGGAGAGCCTCCAAAGTCTCAGAAAATGCCGGGTTAACAGTTGTCATAGATAGACAAAGTCATAGAATTTACAGTCATAGAATTTACAGTGCAGGAGGCCATTCGGCCCATCGATTCTGCACCGGCTCTTGGAAAGAGCACACTATCCAAGGTCCACACCGCCACCCTATCCCCATATCCCAGTAACCCCACCCAACACTTAAGGGCAATTGTGGACACCAAGGGCAATTTTAGCATGGCCAATCCATCTAACCTGCACATCTTTGGACTGTGGGAGGAAACCGGGGCACCCGGAGGAAACCCACGCACACACGGGGAGGATGTGCAGACTCCGCACAGACAGTGACCCAAGCCGGGAATCGAACCTGGGACCCTGGAGCTGTGAAGCAATTGTGCTATCCACAATGCTACCGTGCTGCTACCGTTGTGTTTTGAACTGTCCATTTACTTCCAAAGTTGTTTATTTTTCTATAAATTTAGTGTACCCAATTCATTTTTTCCAATTAAGGGGCAATTTAGTGTGGCCAATCCACCTAGCCTGCACATCTTTGGGTTGTGGGGCGAAACCCACGCAAGCACAGGGAGAATGTGCAAACTCCACATGGGCAGTGACTCAGAGCCGGGATCGAACCTGGGCGCACTGAGGCTGCAGGGCTAACCCACTGTGCCACCGTGCTGCCCTTATTTACTTCCAAAGTTGAAGAGAGTTGGGGTATCGAGGATAGCTAATCAGCATCATCACCCGGATACAGGGCCCACGTGATTCACATTGCCATGGTGATGGGCTTTGAGATGGCAAGGGTAGAAAGAAAGGTATTGTCATATTGGGTTATAGACTTTCCTAAAATATCTCAGATAGTTTAGTCTGCCAAGGTCCAGGAGAGAGCAACTAGAGACCGGAAGTGTCTATGGTTCGCTGTAACAGAATACAGGTGGAAGCTTGCGCTCTGTTCGAAACTACCAAATTTAAAATGAAACTGGAAGATTCACCCGGTTTGCTCTAGAGGGAGGATCTCAAAATACTCTCAGCATGAAAGACAGTTCTAGGATTATAAGTTACCAGGCTGAGAAAGGAAAATAACAAAAGTAAATCCACGAGAGCCAAAAATTATTTTGGACTGATTCTGGGAGATTTGAATCTCTTTTTATAGGGCGGTGTAACGTATACATGTGAAGTATTTATTACAGTTGTGCTGAAATAGGAATGAGGGTATTTATTTGTTTAAAGTATAAGTTGCCTACAAATATAAGACGCAATGCTTCCAAATTAATTTGAGGGGGGGTTTTCAGGGAGTTTCGACGGCGAGTTTCCCACCACTATTCAATGACATTTCTGGGGGCCCTGGGGAGTTTCTCACTGGTTTGGCCCACACAATGTAGCACTGGAGAGCTGAATTCCGAGATCGGGCCTTATTGAAGTCAATGTAGGCAGTATCCATTGCCCTTCCTTCGTCAATCATCTTTGTCACTTCGTCAAAAAACTCGATCAAGTTAGCGAGGCATGACCTCCCCTTCACAAAACCATGCTGCCTCTCACTATTTGTTTCCAAATGGGAGTAAATCCTGTCCCGAAGAATCCTCTCCAACAATTTCCCGACCACTGACGCAAGGCTCACTGGCCTGTAATTTCCTGAATTATCCTTGCAGCCCATCTTAAACAAAGGAACAACATTGGCTATTCTCCAGTCCTCTGGGATCTCACCTGTAGCCAATGAGGATACAAAGATTTCTGTCAAGGCCCCAGCAATTTCCTCCCTTGTCCCACTCAGTATTCTGGGGTAGATCCCATCAGGCCGTGGCTCTTATCTACCATAATGTTTTTCAAGACACTCAGCACCATCTCCTTTTTGATATTGACATGACCCAGACTATCTACACACTCTTCCCTAGACTCATCATCTACCAAGTCTGTATGCATGAGACTCATCCCCACAACCTAAAGATGTGCAGGGTAGGTGGATTGGCCACGCTAAATTGCCCTTAATTGGAATAATTTTTTTAAAAAGGAAGTCTTACTACAACTGTATAGGCATTGGTGCAATCACACCTGGGATATTGCATATAGAAAGTGGCTTCCATATCCAAGGAAGGATGTGCTTGTTTCAGAGGGGGTGAATGAAGCTTCACGAGATTGATCACTGGAATGAGAGCGTTGTCCTCCGAGGAAAGATGGAGTAGAATGGGCCTATGCTCTCTGGAGTTTAGAAGAATGAGAGCCGATTTCATGAAAAGCACAAGATTCTTAGAGAAAGTGACAGAGTTGTTTCCTTGGCCGGAGAGTCTTGATATTGACGGGCAAAGTCTCAGGATAACAGGTTGGTTATTTAGGACTGAGAGGAAGAGAAATTTCTCCACACAGGGTTGTGAATCTTTTGGAATCCTTACCCTAGAGGGCAGTGGATACTCTTTTAGAATATAGGTAAACTCCAAAAATCTGACTATTTTAAGGGAATAAAGGAATATGGGGACTAAATGGAAATGTGGAGTTAATGTTGAAGATCAGCCTTGATCTTACCGAATGGCAGGACATTCTTGAGGGATCATATACTCTACTCCAGCTCCTCTTTTTAGGAAAATGGCAATAAGAATAATAAGGACTGATCACAATAAAATGGTAGAAATGAATGAAATCTGAAAAAGTTCAAAAAATGAAATAATTCCAAGTTGTGTGAACTAAACGTAAAATCATAGAATTTACAGTGCAGAAGGAGGCCATTCGGCCCATCGACTCTGCACTGGCCCTTGGAAAGAGCACTCCACTTAGGCCCACGCTTCCATCTGTCCCAGTAACCCCACCCAACCTTTTTGGACACTAAGGGCAATTTAGCATGGCCAATCCACCTAACCTGCACATCTTTGAACTGCGGGAGGAAACCAGAGCACCCGGAGGAAACCCACGCAGACTCCGCACAGACAAGTGACCCAAGCCAGGAACCGAATCTGGGACCCTGGAGCTGTGAAGCAACTGTGCTAACCGCTGTGCTAACGTGCAACTCCACAGGGTAGGTTGGCGGGACCTTTGTATGTTGAAGTTGAACTGCATTAAAGAATGAGAATATCAACTCTAGCAAGTAATTTACAATTCATCATTCAACTTTCACATGGAACACGGAAGTACAATAACTAAGGAGGATCTCTGAAGAGTTGTTTTTGGAGGCCAACCTGGAGCATGTCAAAGATGTGATAAAGTATTGATCACCCTGAACTAAGTAAGAAGTCTTACAACACCAGGTCAAAGTCCAACAGGTTTGTTTCAAACACTAGCTTTCGGAGCACAGCTCCTTTCTCAGGAGCAGTGTTCCGAAAGCTAGTGTTTGAAACAAACCTGTTGGACTTTAACCTGGTATTGTAAGACGTCTTACTGTGCTCACCCCAGTCCAACGCCGGCATCTCCACATCACCCTGAACTAAGATGGTGAAAGCATGAAAGCTTCTCTGCAGATTGCGTCAATGGGAGCTATAGCTCAAGTCCGAAGTAGATGTTTTTCATTCAATATTAAATGCAGTTCATATACAATAGTGGTGGGAATAGTGCAAAACTTTTATATATGTATTCAAATAAAGTTAGCACATTTATTTATTCCAGGCACAGCCAGAAGTTGAGCTTGTGTTTTTGGACAGTGGGGAGAGTTCTGTGGAGGTTTGGCTTGGTCTGTACAAAAGTTGCCCAGAAGTTGGAAGGGCTCTTAATTCTTCTAACTTTTTCTGAGTAACTATTAGTGTAGCCCAGTCAGAATCATTCAAAATTTTAAATCACAATTTTAGATGGTTCAGTGCAGGGTAATTGCCTAGAGGAAGTTTGCACTTCTGGGCAATTGCTGTGCAAACCTTACTTGTGAAGTTTCAAGAGGGGTTCCCAACGTATCTTTGGGGTACTCCCCAAATCCGACACTGGAGAGCTTGGATGTTATGGACCAAGTATATTTCTGGACTCTTCCCTCCTTTGTAGAAATAATGTATTTCAAAAATATTCTTCTTTCCCATAATCAGGTAAATTAGCAGCAATAATCACAATTTATGCAACATGCATGTACTAAAAATCACATTAATATCACTACTGCATTCTGAACATAAAGAGCTACAAAGTGGACTGAACAAAAAAAAAAACTGTTCAATCAGGAGATACTAGATTACCTATTGTAAGTATAGACTTATTCATCCTTTGAATGAAGCTCATCCTCTACACAAAGCCAAGACATTCACACATCTCAAAGTAGCTTGTTTGTACCAAGAATTTCCTAGTTTGAAAAGTTTTCCTCACTTAAGTGCACGTTCAGGTTAACATGCAAACTGAAATCTCAGTAAGAGATTCCTGCCTTTACCTTTCAGATTTCCTTTTCTTCCTGGTAGCTGCTGTTAAAGCCATATAAGAAGGCTTGCTGTTTGTTGCATTTGAAGATAGCAATGATGGGAGACCCAGCCTGCAGCATATATAGAACAGAAACAAAGATTAACTTACATTCATTCAAGCATTCATCATGGCGTTTTATTAATTACTGTACATAAAAGTTTTTAGCTATACACATAAACAACTCAGGTGATAAATACAAAAGTAACCAGTCACAAACTGATGTTAATAATGTTAGGGAGGTTAAGGAATTTATATTTATATTGCGGGTGTTAGAAACAAGGTACAAGTTTAAGCTTAATTGTGTTTCTGTACGTGTGTGCTAATAAAGTTAAGGCTTCAATTTAGCTTCATGTAAACAAAGGTGCCCACAAGTCTTTGGTTTAGGTTCACTTTAAGCTTTACTTGCATTGTAACTGAAGTTTGAAGTCGTAAAAGCATTACAGGCTTTAAAAAAATTAAGCTTAACAACCAGAGGCCCACGCTGAAAAGCAGAAGCATTTGACTTCAGTTGCAACCAGGTAACCCAGAAACAAGACACTTTCCACAGAAACTGCCAATACAGGTAGGACAATACAGAAGAACAGAAAGCAAGTCCCAGAAGCTAAAGAAGTCAGGAATCAGGGAATGCGAGCTCCTGGAAGTTAACAGAAAAAAGAAAATCAGAAATCTAGAAAAACGGTTCTGTTCCGTGAGGTCAAGAGCAGCGAGGGACACTCTGCAATGTACGGACCTGAGATCTTGGCTAACGAGAAGTCAGATATCCAAGTTAGTCCTCAGGCTGTTGACACCTTAATATAGCCTGTGAAGCAGTAGTATTTTGTTGGTGTGGTTAGGTACCCAAGAGATTGTGTGCAAGTTTGAATGCACATGGTGATTCACAGCAAAGGAATACTAAAAGGATAGGTTGAAATCCTGGATGTGGATCCTTGATGAAGGCAGAGAGATATTATCGCTTAGGAGAAAATTCCAAGGCATGTTCTTCAAGAGTAGAATTTAGAAACCTCTACGTGAAAATCAGAGTTCCAGTGAGACCAATTGGTTCATAGCGTAACAAGCATTTGGGGGGGATTTGATGAGAAATCCACAAAGGTTGTATTGGGTGGCATCTGCCACTTGGCTTCAGTGTAGTGTCTGACCACATTTCACCCAGTGGTTTATATGGACTGTGTACTTACTGAGAATATTAGAGTATAAGATACATTTTGTAACTTGAGTTATCCTTACAAATCTGTATACGTAAAGATATAGCTGGGGTGAAGGGGTAGTGTATTATTGTTAATCTTTTCCTGCTTAATAAATGCTTTATTCTTTTGTTAAAAGTTAATCAGCAGTCCTGCAACACTGTTCATCCACATCACTAAATAAAAAATAAAAGTTACGATTATCCAGCCGGGGTTCTGCTCTGGGACCCGACTGCCCAGTTGCATCAGCTGGGATCGTAACAACAGGAAATAATTTAAATTAAGGAATAATATGCTTACTCATAATTGTGAAAAACTAAAGCAGTTTAACATTTAGTTTCTTCAATTGTTTAAGCACGGTCATTCTTCAATGTTCAAATGTGTTTTGTTTCCATGAAAAGAGATCAATAGATGGTTCGAAGTAATTTTGTGCTGACAGAAATTAAATTTGGAAGATTAAGTTTGGAAGATAAGGTGAAGTCACATGGCAGCTATCAGCACAAGTGTCAAAATAAATAGAATTTCATTTGAGCTACATAATAAATAAACAAAGTCAAGCCTTTCAACAATGAAAAGACTTCTGCATCTTCAACTTCCAGTGAAAGCCAACAGTAGAGCAGCAGCAGACACTTTATAAACATTTAAACTCAAATGAATGAGGTGAAATAATTACTTGATAAATTTAATATCCTCTACCATTTCAAACTTTTTATTCCTGATGTAATTGTAAATTTGCATTGTAGCCAATAAAAGCATCATTCGGGACCTTATAAGTGCACATTTTCTTTTAGAACATCAAATCATAAAAATAGGATTTGTCCAACTTACTCATGGTTTTATGATATTGCGGCACAACTAAATGTGGATTTTCACAGCTTTATTCTAAAAAGCCACAAGAACCAATTCATTGACTTTTCTTTGCATATACATGGAGCCAAAAAATACCTAATTTAACAGCAGCAGCCATTCTATGAAAATGCCTAATTTAATTCCACTTGGTACATGTGCATTTTTCACTTTCTTCAGAAAAAAAGATACTTTATTCTAAATTATTTTAATGTACTGGTGGATTTAGGCACCTCTTATTTGTTTGGACTGTTGCTAGTACTTTTATTTCCAAGCGCAGCCCTTAAAACCGGAAATTAAATTTGGTATTTTCATAGAATTACAGGAATGCTTGCTGTTGGTATTTTCATTCAACAATACTTTGGTTACAAAATATATTGATTAAATCAAATACCAAACTGTAATTACAGGATAAATGGATTTTAGGATGAGTAAATTTATTCTGGATAATTTAATGCTTATTGCTGTTGAGCAACATGAAATATTAAGAATGGCAACTTGTACAGTTTATTGCATTTCACTTGTACAGACTGGTCCAATGAAAATATGATGTACAGGTAACTTTTAAAAATGTTAACTGAAAAAAGTTCGGAATTAATACTACAGTTGGCATTTCCCTTGCTCAACTAAATTAACAACAGAATCCTGGGAATGCACAATGCATGGCTGTGAAAAAAGGAAACTAACTTTTGAGGCTGTAAAACAAACCTTTGCAGGAAGCTTCTGTGATTCTTGGAGTGCTTGTATGATGCATTGTAACCAGTGACCGCCTTGTTACAATTGGTTTCATTCACAAATGAGTGTTGAACTCTGGTGTCTTTGACAAATTGGCTGCATTCTCCTAAATTGTATGTCACATTTATTAGATTCTCACTCATTTTAGAGACAGAGTTCTCTGTGTCACTCAGATTTTTCCTTTCCTCTTCCCTGTGACAATCTGCGGTTTGGAGCTCTTGCTTTGAGATAGGCAATTGACAGGAAACTTGCATGATCTGTGACTTGCAGTTCTCCGGTGTATAGTGTATACGTGCTAATCCTTCTTTGGCAAGGCTATCATCCAGCTGAGCAAGGCTGGAGTTTTGTACAGTACTACTATTTAGATCACTGCAAGTTAATAGTGATTGCTCTAGCCGTCGCCTGGAGGATCTGTAAGTAGATACTGTGCCCGCTTCTCCCATTGACAGTAGATTTTCCTTTGATTCTATGGAAAGAAAAGTGTCAAAATACATTAGCCACAGATAAAATAGATACCATCAAAATCTTAAGAGCATTATACAACAGATTTTACATGTAGCACCATACATTTTCATGATGAAAATACGTCGAAATGTAATATTTTGTTTGAGTGCATTGTATCAAAAAACATAACTAAAAGGCCTTTGGAAATAATTCAGTCTATACTTACCCATTTCAGTGCTTCCCATACTATGTTCCCATGTGACCATATTTTAACACTAAACTCCAATTCACGTGATTCCAGACACCAAAAAACAAAACAGCAAACAAACATTCTGTATATAATTATTAAAGTTTGCTTTTCATAGATCGGCAAAGAATTCTGAAAATTTGTTTTTAAAGTACATTGTAAAAATATTATTTTATATTGGAAGGGTCCTTCTGGTTTGTTCTCTTATTTCCCCTTTCTTTTATTTTGCAGTTATTTTTGATCCATGGGTGATTGATGGACATGCATCTTTTAGTCAAGCAGCAGGGAGAATGTGCAATCCATAAGTTACAGGAGAGAACACGAGTTTCAGACTTTTTGGTACAAGAGAGAGATGGGGTGGGACTCGGTTTGATTGATTGGCTGGGGGGGGTCAATGAATTGACCCCAGTGGAATGATTTCAGAGTTCCAAGGAGCTCAATTTGATTCCTGGAAGCAGAGGGACCAGGATTATCTCTCTCCTCCATGTTTTCTCCAGAAAGGCTGTGGAGTGCTGTATTTCTGGAACTGCCGAGAACCTGAATGAATGAAACTACAGGAAAAACCATTACAAGCTGTAAACAAGAACCAGGGCCCCTCTCTCCAGAAACAGGTCTTATAACACCAGGTTAACGTCCAACAGGTTTGCTTAGAAAGTGCTCCGAAAGCTAGTGATTCGAAACAAACTTGTTGGACTTTAACCTGGTGTAAGACTTCTTACTGTGCCCAGCCCAGTCCAACGCCAGCATCTCCACATCATCTCTCCAGAAAGGTTGTATTTCTGAAACTACAGAGGACTGAATGAATCTACAGTAAAGCTTCAGACTGAAAGTAGAGTTTGAGGAATAATGGGCGAAGTTCTCCCCAAACGGCGCGATGTCTGCCGACTGGCGCCCAAAACGGCGCCAATCAGACGGGCATCGCGCCACCCCAAAGGTGCGGAATGCTCCGCATCTTTGGGGGCCGAGCCCCAACATTGAGGGGCTAGGCCGACGCCGGAGGGATTTCCGCCCCGCCAGCTGGCGGAAATGGCCTTTGTTGCCCCGCTAGCTGGCGCGGAAATGACATGTCGGGGCGGCGCATGCGCGGGAGCGTCAGCTGCCGCTGAGTTTCCCGCGCATGCGCAGTGGAGGGAGTCTCTTCCGCCTCCGCCATGGTGGAGGCCGTGGCGGAGGCGGAAGGGAAAGTGTGCCCCCACGGCACAGGCCCGCCCGCGGATCGGTGGGCCCCGATCGCGGGCCAGGCCACCGTGGCGGCACCCCCCGGGGCCAGATCGCCCCGCCCACGCCGCCTTGCCGCCGTTCAAAAGGGGTTTAATCCACACCGGCGGGACAGGCAATTTATCGGCGGGACTTCGGCCCATCCGGGCTGGAGAATCCAGCGGGGGGGGCCCCGCCAACCGGCACGGCCCGATTCCCGCCGAATATCCGGTACCGGAGACTTCGGCAACCGGCGGGGGTGGGATTCACGGCAGCCCTCAGCGATTCTCCAACCCGGCAGGGGGTCGGAGAATGACGCCCAAGGTGCTGGAAACAAACCATCTGAAACAAAGATTCTTTTTTACTTGTTTTTTTAAATCCGTTTCTGCCCCACTATGTTTGTCTGTCTTGTGTGTATATATAGGGTGAGAGGCAAGTTAAAACCAGGGAATTAGGAATTAGATAATAGTTAATCAGCTGTATTTGATGCATATTTCATTAAGTTCTTGTTATTCATGAGTAATTGTGTTTACATTTAAAAACCCGGTGACTAATTATTGAGCACAGTAAGAAGTCTTAAAACACCAGGTTAAAGTCCAACAGGTTTGTTTCGATGCCACTAGCTTTCGGAGCGCTGCTCCTTCCTCAGGTGAGCAGCGCTCCGAAAGCTAGTGACATCGAAACAAACCTGTTGGACTTTAACCTGGTGTTAAGACTTCTTACTGTGCTCACCCCAGTCCAACGCCGGCATCTCAACATCATAATTATTGAGCAGCCAGGGACTAAATACTTTGGATATTTTTCTAAGAATTATTCGTTAATTAATTAGTGTTGTGACTCCGGGTCAAGTGGGGCGTGAATTGACCGTGCACTAGACCAGGGTGTCGTAACAATATACACGTGTGCAAGTTTCAGCCAAGGCCTCCATATTTCCCAGGGACATAAGATTCAGTGATGCCCCTTTCCCCACCCCCTCTGGAAAAATACACTCCGTGATCTGCCACTCTCTCCCCACATGGCATACTTGCCCTCTGTTATCACCCACATACACACCAATGTAAGAATGGATTTCTTCTCATGCTCCAGTTAATTTTTTTCAGATCAATCGGTGCGTTAATCCAGCTTTCTATCTCTTAATTCATGCCAGATTCCATTATGGGTCAAGGAACAGGAAGTCCCATGTTAGTGAATCCCTTGCTCAAGACTCTTTTAATGGTCTTGAAAAGAAGGAAAAATATCCCGGGGCCCAGGTCACCAATGGGAGAATAAAATCACTGCTCACACGTTCATAGAGTTGGCACTAGGCTCTCCACATTTACTTAGAAAGAGCAACTGAGAAATGAGCAGGGCAAGGGCAGAACTGGTTGCCACTTGGATCTGGGTGATGGAGTGGGTGCAGTCTTGGTGGAAGGGGTGCTCATCACCCCATCCGCTGTGTTTGCAACCCCAAATGGGGTCGTCATCCACACTTTGGACACTGCAGCTGTATATGGTCTCTCGCATTGTAAATATGACGCAAGTATCTGATGCAATGGTTCAGGATTTTGAGGTAATAATAAGGCTATAACAATCAGTGAGGCCATCATTATTCCTCTGAAACTGATAGCAACTTTTAGAGTCCACATTTGCAGTTAAATGGGAAAACCCAGATGTTTCCATCAGTTATTCTGTGCTTCTCCATAGGGCATTCCTATAAAGTAATGGGAACTTTCACTTCCACATTATTAGTCTCTCTGGAAATATTCTTGATCAATGAGATGTGACTGGGTTTTTAATAATGTATTAAGTACATAAATGCTGCTGAACAACCTCTGGGCCTGGAAATATGATGCAATATTTGCAAACTCAAATTTCTCCATTGTAAAAGAAACTCATGTTATATACTGTTTTGTTATTAAGGCTGCTTATAGTATTTCATTTTCTACCTTAATCTCATGTATATCCCGATCTTTATTTCATTTTATGTAAAATGACATGAAAGAACGAAAGATAATTACTGCTTTCAAATGCGGTCTGTGAAAATTCTTGGCTGCTTACCCGGCTTGAAGACATCATCATCATTAATATGCATTAATATAACACAAGAGTTATCAAACTGGGGTACATTTGCAAAATTTGAAAAAAGCTGCTGAACTGTTTGTCCAATCAGCCTGATTGGATGAGCGTGAACAGCAGAGTGATAGGGAGAGCAGGTCGCAAAGAGCAGGGGAGCTGGAGCGGGCCTCGGAGGCCGAGAGAAAGCGACATGTGTGCGTGGGGAAGAGGTGTGTGTATGAAAGGAGTGTATGTGTGAGAGAGAGAGAGAGAAAAAGAGAGAGTGAGTGAGTATCGGTTTTCCAGCATCACTCCTCCCATTAAAAAGGATCGAAAATTTGTAATATAACTTTTTAAATTACCCACTCCTAAAGCGGGTATTACTTCCAGCAGTTAATGGTTAGAGGCCGTGGGAGGATGGTTTGGCCAGGGATTAATGTGAGGGGGCCATGTAACTGGCAAATGTATTTGTGACTGTGTGCCTCTTCCGAATGAGTTTCAAGGAGTGTCTTCAGAGAGAGAGAAAAAGAGAGATAGAGACACAGAGAGGTTTAAGGAGGAAATTCCGGAGTTAGGACCAAGGCAATTGAAAATGTGGCTGCCAAAGCTAGGCCAATTAAAATCAGGGATGTGCAAAAGACCTGAATTGGAAGATAAGAGGGATTTTATAGATTTGTAAGGCTGGAGGAGGCTACAGAGATAGGGATGGGCGAGGACATGTGGAGATTTGAAAACAAGAATTTTAAAATTAAGGCAATGTCAAACATGGAACTCGCCAGCAAGCACAGGGCAAATGAAGTTTGGAGCGAGTTCAGATACAGACAACATAATTTTGGATGTGCTCAAATTTATATAGGGTATAAGATGGGAGGCCGGTGGGAAGTGTATTAGGATAATAAAGTCTGGAGGCAACTAATATTTCAACAGCATAAGAACTGAAGGAAGGTAAAAATGTTATCTTGTGGTTAACAACACAGAGGTTGCACACTGTCCTGTTCAGCTTGCCCAGAGATGCAACAATGGATAGGGAATGGATTTTACGGTAGTGAATAAGAACAATAGCTTTAATCTTCTCAATATTTAGTTGGACAACAATCTTCTCATCCAATATTGGGTATCATCCAAGCATTGTGGCAAAGCAATGACAGCAGAGGTGGCTGTGAGATGAACCTGACATTGTATTTTGGATTATATTACAGAGGGGTAGCATGCAGATGAGAAATAGATGGTGCCCGAGGATAGCTCCTTGAGGAACTCCTGAGCTAACAGAGCAGGAGTTGAAAGAGAAGTTATTGCAGATAATTCTCTATCCACGATTAGATTGGTAAGAATGGAAACAAGTTGTGCAGTGCTACCCAGCTGGTTGACGGAGTAGATGGGGTGCTCAACTAGGACAGGAAGGATAATTAAGACCATGGGCCAAGTGCTGGCAAATGGGATTAGGTAGGTAGGTCGTGTGTTTATCACGTGTCGGTGCAGATACGATGGGCTGACGGTCCTCTTCTTCACGGTGTGATTCTGAATGTTACTTGTCTTTAAAAAGAGCTGTTTCAGGACCGCGGTTGGGCAGAAAATCAGATTGGAGGGATTGAAACATATAGTTATTGAAAGGATGCGCATAGACTTTGAGATGAATGTAGGAATTTAGATATATTGTATGATATGTATTTGGTGCAGTAAGGGTTAAAAGCCTGGGTTAGTGTGTGTATGACTGCTGCAGTAGTGTTTTTAAAGAATCCTGGTTTGAAAGGATTTTGGGAGCCAGTGGTACAATTAAAGCACCATAAAAGCTTGGGCTAATGGGAGTTTTGTTTGGATTAAGGGGTTTCCTGTGGAGTATTTAATTAGAGAAATTTGTGTTCAGTTAGTAAGATGATGTAACTAATGGGAGGAGCTAGAGTACCAGGTATTTTAACAGAGAAGCAGATTGTTCAGTTGGTTTGTGGAAGTTAAACCATGAAGATAGTTTCTGAAGACTTCAGCTAGAGATCCTGCATTGTTCTGACAGAATTTAGGTCTATCTCTTAAAACAGTCTCAAAGAACATCTCTGAAGCAAGTATGCTTGGGCCTGCGATTGTATTTAAAAATGATTGAGATGGTTCTACTGTTTGAGCATAAGTAAAGTTAGCCATTAAGGGTTATTGTGTCAGTTTATTGATTAGCGTTGTTTAAGGGGCAATTGAAAGTTATTTTCTTGTGTGATGTTCAAGATATTTTAATATTGTATTCGTATAACAGGAAATAGATTAAAGATTAATTGTAAGAGAATTAAAGAACACAGCAGGAGAAACCTTTTATAGAGTATTACAAGGTTGCGGGATGCACTACTTGAGGCAACTCAAATTCCTAGGGGTGCACATCTCCAAAAATCTATCCTGGTCCACCCACGTCGACGCTACCACCAAGAAAGCACAACAGCGCCTATACTTCCTCAGGAGACTAAGGAAATTCGGCATGTCCACATTGACTCTTACCAACTTTTACAGATGCACCATAGAAAGCATCCTATCAGGCTGCATCACAGCCTGGTATGGCAACTGCTCGGCCCAGGACCGCAAGAAACTTCATAGAGTCGTGAACTCCGCCCAGTCCATCACACAAACCTGCCTCCCACCCATCGACTCCATCTACACCTCCCGCTGTCTGGGGAAAGCGGGCAGTATAATCAAAGATCCCTCCCACCCGGCTTACTCACTCTTCCAACTTCTTCCATCGGGCAGGAGATACAGAAGTCTGAGAACACGCACGAATAGACTCAAAAACAGCTTCTTCCCCACTGTCACCAGACTCCTAAATGACCCTCTTATGGACTGATTTAATTAACACTACACCCTGTATGCTTCATCCGATGCCAGTGCTTATGTAGTTACATTGTATATGTTGTGTTGCCCTATTATGTATTTTCTTTTATCCCCTTTTCTTCTCATGTACTTAATGATCTGCTCGCAGAAAAATACTTTTCACTGTACCTCGGTACACGTGACAATAAACAAATCCAATCCAATACTAGAGTTAGAAACATGCCAATGTTTACAAATCAGTTGGATAGGGAGTTGAAGGAATAATAGGTTATAGAAACAGTGGATAGGATTAAAACTTTTGCTTATATGAAGGGGGAACACCAGGATGCACTGGTGATGGAATACACTCTGCTTGGCCTGGATGAGTGAAACTCCAACAAAGACTCAAGCTGGATGCAATCCTGGACAAAGCTGCCCTTAAAGGAGATGGTGACATAGTGAAAATGGACTGGACTAGTAATCCCAAAGCCCAGGTTAATATTCTTGGGACATTGGTTCAAATGCCCCTTCAACAGCTGGTGGAATTTAAATCCAATTTAAATCTGGAATATAAAGCTACGCTCAATAAAACTGACAATGAAACCATTGTCAATTGCCGTAAAAACCCATTTGGTTCACCAATGTCCTTTAGGGGAGGAAATCTACCATCCTTACCTGGCCTGGCCTGCACGTGACTCCAGATCTACTGCAATTTGGTTGACTCTTTAATGCCCCCTCAAAGATTCCGACAAGCCACTCAGTTCAAGCGCCCTTAGGTCGGCTGTCTTGCCTATGACTCCCACACCCCATGAAAAAATAAATAAGCTCACTTGTTCGGCACCCCATCCATCACCTTCAACATTCACTCCCCCCACCACTGTCGCACAGCAGTATCAGTGTGTACCATCTACAAGATGCACAGCAACAACTCACCAAGTTTCTGCAACAGTATCTTCCAAACAAGTGGTCTCTGTCATTTTGAAGGACAAGGGCTGCAGGTGCCTGGCAACACATCCACCTTCCAAGTTCTTTCCAAACCCCACTATGCCCTATCATACTATAATGGGACACCGTATCCACACTATGTTACCATTCCTTCACTGTTGCTGGGACAAAATCTGGAACATTTCCCTAACAGTGTCTTCCTACAACGCACCGGACTGCTGCAGTTCAAGAAGGCAGCTCACCACCACGTTCTCAAGGACAATTAGGGATGGGTAATAAATGCTGTTCTAGCCAGCAATGCCAGCATCCCACAAAAGAATAAACATAAAAATACAAATCTGCATCTACCTTTTCCATCCAACCAACTATATTCTGCATGTCTATGTTTCAGTCACTTCATTTCAATACCCTCAATCCCTGGTTCTCTGACACCTCAGTTCTCCAACAGATCAGCATATTGGCTCACTGAACTTCTGCCAACTCCTAGATTTCTTGCAACTATATTCTGAGACACAGTTTTTCCCTTTCTTGAGAGTACTTAAGTAATTAATTTGTTTTTCTTCTTCTGGATCCATGTTGGCTGTTATTTACCATGACATTATCACATAGATAATGGCCAAGTTTACTTCTGATATTTGATGCCATTATTTTTCCTCTAATTGATGCAAGACCAATGAGTGAGTTTTGTCACCTTCATAAAAACAGGCATATTAGCTTGCACTAATTGTGTATCACTGCTCTCAATGTCACACACCTCAGGTGGAATTTAATGAAGTGGTGGGAGTTTGATAAGCGACACCCCCACCAACCTGAACTCCAGGAACTCGGAGGGATTTAAGTACCTAGTTGGCGGTGGGGGGTCCTTTGCATTGCAGGATTATTCTCAGTAGGGCAGAAATCCTGCTCAGAGGCTGGCAGCCTTCCATTAACGACAATGCCAACATACTATTATGATCCCCAGTGACCTAGCTGAAAAGCTCAATATTTTATTTTAGTTTTTAAGACTGTGGAAAGATCGATTCTCTCCAGGAGTGATTGCATGAAGAAATAGAGCTTGGTTATTTTAAAACAATATGAAGAACAATATTAAACTTACTAACTTCAAACCTGAAAAGAACAGCGCACCCATCCATCTTAAAAGCACTATTTAATTTCCCATTAATCAACAAGTAAATACACATACAACTCTCAATCCAGCTCAAACAAGCAAGCCCTAAAGTGATACTTGCATTACACAGCAGATTCTGGCTGTTCAGAACCCCTTACTCTATCTGAAAGTTGCTTCAAATGGTTGCTTCACTTGATTTGTTTCAATATTTCCCTAATTTCTGGACAAGGCTGCTCTGTTTTTAAAATAGTATCACTTTTTCACCCACCTTATTTGGAAAAGAATCGTGAACCCTCAGTCAGGCAGATGGGAACTCAGCTTTTCTTTTCTCAAAGCTTCCGCAAACTCACTGCCTCTCTGCCTTTACTTGTGTTCTCAAGAAATGCAAGGGTTGCCAGATCAGAGATCGGACCTCACTCCAAAAAGCCTTTCTCCACCCCGTCTCTCTTCATAGCTCTTCACAAAATAACCCTGCGTTCTCTTAGTTCCACTTCCCTCATCTCTTCAAAATAAAAAAAGTCTCTGCAGGCGTTTAACCCTTAAATTATACACTACATTTATAATCCAATTTCCTAAAATCCTCCAATTGTCACACTACTGCCAGTATTACACTTGGGTCTTCACCAAGATTTATCGTGAGATCCTGAGAGAAAGCCAAGTGATGGTGGGATGGGGGTTGGCTCTCAGCCAGGCACCCCCCTCCTCTGGATGCAGGGCCCCTCATCCAGACAGTGAGTGCTTTTGAACGAGGATACCCCACCCTCACTAGTCCACAAGCAAATCCGACAAGTTTTGCTTGTGATTGAATGGTAGCGGCAGTGTGATAAGGCCCTTAAGTGAGCATTTCCACATGTCACAAGAATGCACAACGTGACTGAGAACAGGCTTCACGATTTTCTGATGGTGGAGAGCAAGTGACATGTAAACGACTTAGCGGGGACCAGGCCATTCTGACAAACTTTGCAAGGGCAGTGGGACCAAATAGCTGTTGCAATCAATTGCAGGAATCTAGCCCCGAGGGACTGGATGCATTGCTGCAAGAAGTTCAATGACCATATGCAAGTGGCCAATGTCAATGAAATGTATCTTTAAGTGCATATCCTGCTAATTGTGCCACTAGCCTCTGATAGTGCTCAAGGCACAAACCTCCAATATTCACCGACCAACATCAATCGTGTCTCGTATCTAACCTCATAGCATTACTCATCCTTGTATTTAGGACTGCTATAAGTGTCACACTCTAGGGCAGCACGGTGGCGCAGCAGGTTAGCCCTGCTGCCTCACGGCGCCGAGGTCCCAGGTTCGATCCCGGCCCTGGGTCACTGTCCGTGTGGAGTTTGCACATTCTCCCCGTGCTTGCGTGGGTTTCGCCCCCACAACCCAAAGATGTGCAGGTTAGGTGGATTGGCCATGCTAAATTGCCCCTTAATTAGGAAAAATGAATTGGGTACTCTAAATTAAAAAAAAAAAAATAAGTGTCACACTCTTGATAGCTTGCATTCAATCATGAAGACACAATATTGTACCACACTCACTGACATAATTCTCTCTCTCTTACAGGACAAGATGGCACATAATTGGAGGTGGCAGCAGCACCTAATCCAACCAGTTAGGTTTCTGGGCAATGGCGACTCCGAAAATGTTGACAATACAGGATTCAACGATGATAACATTGATAAATGCCAAGGGGAAGTGGTTTGAATCCTGTTGGAGATGGTCATAGCCTGGCACTTGTGCGGCTCTAATGTTACTTGCCACTGTTGTCCAGGTTTTGCTGCCTGCAGGTAGGGATTGATTCACTTATCTAACGAATTGCTAGTGGAATTAAACATAATGAACATTTGAATTATGGCCTGACGATGGTCCTTTGTGCTAGTTAGTAAAGACATTTCCCCCATGTTGACTTCAATTTTGCACGGGTGCCTTGGTGTCACACATGGTAGAACGATGACTTGATGTCAAAGCACTCAGAGAGGTCCGGAGTCATAGTCCAAGTGGAACCCAAATTGAATATCAACGTGAAGGTTATTGATGTGTAAGAGGCACTTAGATAGCACCATCACCTTTCTATACTTTGCTGATTATCGAGAGTAGATTGGACAATTGGACTTGAACGGTTTTGTGCAGAACAGACATACCTGGCCAATTTTACACATTGTCAGGTAAATGCCAGTGTTGTAGCTGTACTGGAACAGCTTGGTTAGCGGCATGGCTAGTTCTGTAACACAGGTATTTCGCACTATTGTTGGGTTATTTTTAAGATATGCTTAATGCTGTCCCTGGTAAGCTCTTGCATTCCTCATTGGTCCCTTGGCTTGATGGTAATGGTAGGCTAAGGGATATACTGCAGCTCGAGATTACAAATTGTGACTAAATGTTTGATGATACGGATACTAGCTTTTTACTCATTTACTTATTAACTGAATTTAACTCCTCTCCTGGCTCACTAGTCCAGTACCATAAGTATTATGTTACAGCAAGCTTTAATATGTTGTCTGTTGGCTCAGTGAACGGACAGCTCAGGATTTGGTTGGATGAAGACAGGAGAAAAGATCTACTGTACAGGGAAAAGGCTCCTGGCCAAAGTAGTAGCCATGGTGGTGAAAAATGAGCTTGGTATCATTTTGATAGATGATGATCTCAAGCTCTTCTTCCATGCCAGTTCCCTGGCCAGAAGACTTCCCACCTTCCAAGGTGGAATTACCACCGTTCTCCTGTCTTGTAGTTGTAATGAAAAGTAGTCAACCTCTTTATCTATTTACAAAGATGCTGCTGCCTGATCTGCTGAGTGTATCCAACATTTTCTGTTTTTCTTTCAGTTTTCCAGAGTTCACAGTAAGGTAAGGTAAAATCGCCATAGTCCTAAATGACCATAGGCTGCTTTCCCCTTTGAAGGGGGAGAGCTGACTGCTGGCTGTTGAACCTGAGGATCATCACACTTCAGGCGAGGGGCAAGGTTGAGAAGGCACACCTTCATGAATAACCTCAGCTGATACAGGAACTGAACCCGCACTGCTGGCCTTGTTCTGTATCACATCCCAGCTGTCTCGCCCACTGAGCAAAACCGCTCAGTTTTTATATCAGTTTTCCAGAGTTCGCAGTATTTTGCTTTTGTAGTAATAGAAAGAAACTCTTGCATGTGTGTATTGAGTAGCTCCATTTGTTGAATGGGCCTGCTGCCTTGGACTAGCCTAAAGTAGATCAGAAGGTGCTTAACCACAAGAAAACTGTCACAAGCAACAGTTACTTTGCTTAGGGTTGGACATCTCCAGATTGCTCCATCCCCAGTCCAAACATCAGCTGACATGCATCACTAGAGCTTCTCCAGGGTGCAGGGTTTGTTCTAACATTGCCAGGAGCACTGACCAGGGGTAAAAAAAACCATTGCAGTTTGAAAATTGAACAATGAGTACTTTGAACAAAAATCGCTCTGTACACTTCAAACCCTCTTCAAGCACACAAAGAACCCTCTCCTTCAGGCATTTATTTCATTAATCTTCATCCCAATAGTTGTAAATATAATTGTATTTTTCTTAAACTAAAAGCAGAGATCCATCATTAATTTATCGACCAATATGCTATGCAGTTTGGAATGGAATGAATCAACTCGGCCCTTCGAGCCTGCTCCACCATTCAATAAGTTCATGGCTAATCTGATTGTAACCTCAACACCACATTCCTTCCTACCTCCGATAACCTTTCACCCCCTTGTCAATCAACAATCTATCTAGCTCTGCCTTAAAAAGATACAAAGACTCTGCTTCCACTTCCCTTTGACGAAGACAGTTTCAAAGATTCACCCCCCACCCCCCCCCAAGAGAAAACATTTCTCCTCACCTGTATTAAATAAGCAGCCTCTTATGTTTTTAAACTATGATGCCTAATTCTAGATTCTCCCACAAGAGGAAACATCCTCTCCACATCTACTTTGTCAAGACCTCTCAGTATCTTAAAGGTTTCAAACAAGTCCCTCCTATTCTTTTTAACTCCAAAGAATGCAAGCCTAATGTGTCCAACCTTTCCTCATAAGACAATCTGCCCATTCCAGATATTAGTCCAATATACCTTCTCATATTTCCTCATATAAGGAGACCAATATTGTACACAGTAATCCAGATGTGGTCTCACCAGTTCCCTGTACAACTGAAGCATAACCCTCTTACTTTATGATAAATTCCCCTCACAATAAGCAATAACATTCGATTAGCTTTCAGAATTACTTGTTCTACCTGTATACTAGCCTTGTGTGATTCATGCACTAGGACACCATGATCCTTTTGAATCTCAGAGCTCTGTAATCTCTCACAATTTCGATTATAAGCTTCTTCTTAATTTTTTTTATTGTAAAAAGTCAAGGCCACAGCACAGATCCCTGTGACACACCATTCATCACATCCCGCCAACCAGATAGGACCCATTTATGCCAACTGTTTCCTGTTAGCTAGCCAATCTTTAATCCATGCCAATATGTTATTTCCTACACCATGAGCTTCTATTTTCCACAATAACCACTTATGTGGTCTTCTGGAAATCTAAGTACACCACATCCACCGTCTCCCCATTATCCACAGCACGTGACTCCTTCAAGGAACCCCAATAAATTGGCTAAACATGATTTTCCTTTCACAAAACTGTTAACTCTGCCTGATTGTCTCGATTTTTTCCAAATGCCCTGCTTTAACATCTTTAATAATAGCTTCCAACATTTTCCCGAGGACAGATGTTAGGCTAATTGGCCTATAGTTTCCCACTTTTTTTTTGTCTCCCTCTCTTTTTAAATAATGGAACCTTCACCGAATCTAGGAATTTTTGAAAATTAAAACCAATACATCAACTATCTCCCTAACCACGGGAGGGATTCTCCGCTTGCTGCTGCTGATTTAATCGGCGACCAGGGCCAAATCCCTTATTATGACTGAATTGGGGGCGGCGCTTGCTCCGCCCCTCCAAAATGTCATCATCGAGGAGTACGCCACACGCCATCAGGACGTTACCTGAAGGCCCTTCCCAATGCTCCGTCCCCGATGGGCCGAGTTCCTGACCACACGGGGCACGTGTGGTCTCAGCAGTCGGGAACCCCGCGTGGTGGCTGTGAACTGTGTCCAGCGCTGGCACAGTTGGGCGGGAGCTGTGCTGCCGACCCGGGGGGGGGGGGGGGGTTTTCAGCGAGTGCTGGGGGGACTTTTGAGGAGGTGTCCGCGGGCACGCAGGTCAGGTCTGCGCAAGGCCGGTGCCATGTTGTATGGCGTGACCGCTGCAGGTCGTCGCCGTGTGCGTGTGCGGCCACGGACCCGACAATTCTCTGGCTGTTTAAATCGAGAAGGCCGTGCGTTTTATGTGGCGCGGCTGCTAGCCCCTCACTGGTCGAAGGATCGGTGCTGGGGCCTCGCCGATTTTTCCCACATAAAACGCCACGGAGCCTCCGAACATAGCCCCAAAATCGGAGAATCCAGCCCACTTCTTTCAAGGCCCCAGGATTTGTTACCCAGCAGCCCCAACAATTTGTTCACTACCACGTCCCTGGTGATTATAATTTTTGAGTTTCCTGTCTTACATTTCCTGATTTACAGCTATTTTTGGGATGCTAGTTGTACCCTCTATAGTGAAAATCCATGCAAAATGCCTGTTCAGTTTGTCTGCCATCTTCCCACTTTCCGTTATGTAAAGCCGATTTGAGATACATTGATATGATATGCGGGCACACTAACAAAATGCACCATTGAATGTTTTAATAAAATGGAACAATATTTCACCTACCTGCTGCTGGTTTTAATTGATGAGGAGATTTATCCTTTTTGACTTTTACAGTCATTTCCTGTTGACTTCTGGAAGGGGTTCTTTTTGAGCCTAAACACATTAAAAAAAATATTTGAGGCACGACAGATCCTCCTGCAGCAATTAACACACATGGAATTAAAATGCAGGCAAAATGTATGTTTAAATAGGTGAGAAGACATGCTGAAGCTATCAAACGCAAGATTAAGAAGTTTTGTATATTTATCTGGTGGAAGAAAGTTGACTGTGTATCTTTACCAAATAAGATTCTCTCAGATCAGAATTTTTATAAATTGCAGATAAAGTTGTCAAAAATTCGACCTAAAAGATGTTTATTGCACAACTAATTAAACTTCTTTAAGGTGGTTCTATCAAGATAACATTTCATCACAGATTGAGGAAAATACATGCTGAGAGGTCACAAATATTGATTTAACACCTGCATGTTAACATAAATATAGATCATAAAGATATTTAAAAATATAATCCCCTTCAAGAGCCATGATTTGAAATCTGCTTTCACTATCGTTCAACTATTGCACTCCAGGTCACAATTTGCCACATTAAAAAAAGCTATCATGAAAGATCCATGGTTCTTTTGTCATTTACCTTAAATTTGTACCATGTGATTATTGACCCTTTCCACAGTTCTTCCCAATTAACTCTCTCAAAACTCTTCATGATCTTGAACCTCTATTAAATCTCCCCTCGTCTCTTCTTAAAAGCAAATGGCAACATCTCTCCATGCTACGTTTGACATCCCTCGTACAATCCGAGTACATCACCTCTGCACCATCTCAGGCCTCGATATTGTCCCTAAAGTATGATGTACAGATCTGAACACAATCCTCTAGCTATGGTTTAACTAGCGATTTATAAATATAACTTTCTTGATTTTTTACTCTACGGCTTTATTTATAAAGCCAAGAGTCCTGTATGCTCCTTTAACATGAAATGAAAATCGCTTATTGTCACAAGTAGGCTTCAAATGAAGTTACTGTGAAAAGCCCCTAGTCGCCACATTCCGGCACCTGTTCGGGGAGGCTGGTACGGGAATTGAACCATGCTTTTGCGACCTTCAAAGATTTGTGTGTACACCCCTAAGTCTCTCTATTCCTGCACCATTTAGTTTATATTTCTTCTTCTCATTCTTCTTACCAAATTGCATCACTTCTCACTTTTCTGCATAACTTGCATTTACCATGTATCTGCCCATTTCCCCAGTATATCTTCCCCTGAACTCACTGTTCACTAAATTTCTACGTTGTGTATAATCTCAAACTTTGAAATTATGCCCCGTTTACCCAGGTTCAGGACATTAGTGTAAATAAAGGGCATGTGAGCTCCTCTGTGAAGGTTTCATCTTTGTTGCAAAAGATTTTAACAGTTACCATGAAAAAATAGTTTGAATAAGCGTAGTTTTTGTACTACTGATAGGTCCACTAAAACACGTTGATTAGGCAACCATGGAACATTACATTTAAGCGCGAAAAATGGTAAAAAGGATGCACACAATGTGGTTAGGGTCAGTGTGATGTTAATGATATTTGAACCTTGATAAAGCAAGAATAATGAATTGTGCCGAAAATAAACCATTTCTGGCTAATTTAAATGGGGTATTCAAGTTTTATCATGTAAACCTTTATGTTCCGGCTTAATTTAGTATAAATATTATAAGGATACTTACTCAGTTGTCTCTGGGCAATTGACTTGAGTGGGGGAGCCAAATATACAATTCAAATACAAATAGTCTGGGATTTATTCAGTTATGGCTACTAGCAGCTCCTTTCACATTTGTCTCGCAGTAACTTAAAATCATGAAGCCCAGTAATTTTTTAAGGAGTATTAATTAGCCTGGATTATGTCAGAATCAGTTTAGAACTTTTGAAGTTCTTGGGTCAATAACTGGGACCAGATATTATTCAGGTCAAAAATTAGATCTCAAGGTCTGACGTTGTGAAACTCTGCCACTTCTCAAAGGCATGAGGACGATCCAAAAATGAAGGAGCTGTTAGTGACTCTAAGAAAAGGCTTGCTGGCTGGGTGCACTATCAAAATTACCTAGGTTATGTTTTTAAAACATTTTTCCAATTAAGGGGCAATTTAGGGTGGCCAATCCACCTACCCTGCTCATCTATGGGTTATGGGGACAAGACCCACGCAGACACGGGGCGAATTTGCAAGTTCCACACAGACTGTGACCCGGGGTTGGGATCAAACCCGGGTCCTCAGTGCAAGGCAGCAGTGCTAACCACTGCACTACCGTGCTGCCTCACCTAAGTTTATATAAACATTCCCCAGAATGTAACAAAGGCATAATTACAAGAATAGTCAGAAACACATAAATATATCTAAAATGAAAATGGCAAGATGATCCAAAAATATAACAATAATTGTTTAAAGTTAAAAAGCACCATCACAATATGTCACACAAGGAGGTTTCAGGTTTGATACCCTCTCTGCTGAAGTAACAGATTTCAAACAGGCTAGCATACAAGAAATGCAATTAACTGTGATGCTGTCTGATGGAGAAAGAAAATATTAAAAACAGATATGGATCCTGCTCTGCCCTCTATCAACTGGCCCCTGCTTTAACACCAGGCAAAAGCAATACTAGGTTCAGCCATCGTAATCCTGATTCTATCTCAGCAACATTAATTAGACTGATATTAAGAATGCCCTTTTGTTGAGATACAAGTGGGTGGCTGAGGGCAGGTATGGATTTGAGTGGAAAAATCTATTTGCTATTTCTTCCCTTCAGAAAAAAACAGCAGGATTTAGAAAAACATGTTATCTGATGGGGACTTCAAAGAAGTCAACAATTTTGTATTTTTTGTCATGTTAGCCAGGATTCACAGTCGATACCCCCAATGTGCCTTTTCTTCAGCTTCAAGTACTTCACACTGTGCTAACAGAACAAAAAAATACAATGTGACAAATTAAGCATTCTCATTCTTCCTTCGATTTGAATTTCAAAAGGAATCAGTCGGAAATGTTCCTACAGCGAGATCGTCTGGTCCAGCCGAAGGTGAACCCCCCACCCCCGGCGGAGGGGCGAGCCACAAAATAAGCCGTTGATAGCTGCGGGCCAGAAGATCCTGCCACTGACCAATAGCGGGATGCCACTACCGCCGCAAAACACGGTGCGGGGGTGGGTGGAGTGGTAATCCCGCATTCAGAGTTAACTTATTTCACTTAACATCAACCAAACAGGCTAAATGAATTATGCATATTAGTCCGAAATAACTTATTTTTCTTAGAATTTACAGTGCAGAGAGGCCATTCGGCCCATTAGGTCTGCACCAGCCCTTGGAAAGAGTACCCTACTTAGCTCACACCTCCACCCTATCCCCGTAACTCAGTAACCCCACCTAACCTTTAGGGACACTAAGGGCAATTTAGCATGGCCAATCCACCTAACCTGCTCATCTTTGCTTGTGGGAGGAAACTGTAGCACCTGGAGGAAACCCACGCTGACACAGAGAACATGCAGACTCCGCACAGACAGTGACCCAAGTCGGGAATCGAACCTGGGACCCTGGAACTGTGAAACAACAGTGTTAACAACTGTGCTACCATGCCGCCCACTTCATTTGATAATGCTACCGAGTAGAAAATGGGAAACCACGTTTACGTTAATACTGACCAGCATTAACAAAAATATAATTTTATACTTATAAATAGAATTTTCTTGGCAACTAATTCATAAACTGTAGGGTTAACTGGGGTATTATCCAATAAGGATTAGGACTATAATCAGTTCTGTAGAAGGGTCATATGGACTCAAAACTTTTGCTTTTCTCTCCACGGATGCTGCCAGGCCTGCTGAGTTTATCCAGCGCTTTCCGTTTTTATTTCAGATTTGCAGAGTCTGCAGTATTTTGCTTTTATTTGAAGGTTTAGGTTTAGACTGGGGAAGAATTAAGTAGAGATGTATACTATTCTGATCAGCTTTGCTACGTAAGGAATAAAACTTGATCGGTAAAGTTGTTTTCTGCTGACATAAATGAAATATTAACATAATATGCCCAAGCTACAGCAATTGTTTCAGCAGCAAATCACAAAAGTATGCTGGGAAATGCATGATCTACATTCTGGCAATGCTTCATTCTTCCAGTTAATTAAAACATGCTATAAATTATAGCTTAAGAACAGTTTACTTACTACACGGTGCAGCCTGGCAATAGGTGAGCTGGGAGTAATTCATGATCGAGGAAATGTTTAGCTGTCCATCAGATAACTGTTCTGGTAATTTCATAATCTGATCTTCCCATGTAATCCCTTTCTCCTGTTGTACTAACTGCTCCACTTGCACAAAAGCATCCTCAGCAGCTGCCGAAGCAAGTCCAGCTTCTTTCATTGTTTGATACTGTTGGCAGAATGCAGGCAGCAAAGTGTTTATAAGCCTGTAAAGTGAAAGCAAAACAAACAATTATGGTGCCGGTCCTAATATATCATACATGTAAAATGATGTGAGGTTTCACACATGACTACACATTTCCCGTTTTACGGAAAACACCAAGGAGATATTTTTCTTCCTTAATGCAGTGGTTAAAATCCTCACTGAGTTACAGCCACACAGGGAGTATTAACAGTTTGTTCTGAAGGTCAAGACACTTTTATGTAACTTAACCTTATTGCTAATATACCAGCAGTAAATTAACCAATAGGGTAGACCAGAAAAACAATATTTTGGTTGATTTGATCGAAGTTGATCAGGGATACCATCCAGCATTACAAAACATCTAATAATTTGATGTTGCCTTTTCTCCTCAAAATGTTATTCTCTACTCTCCCCCCCCCCCCCCCCCCCCATCTGATCAAAGTTAAAATGCTGCAAACTGAACCCTAACATAAAAGGTACACGTTGTCCATAAAAGGAATTCTACTTTACTTGATCTGAACTCACCTGAGTCAGAATGAACTATATCGAAGCCTCGCAAGGTGAATACAAAATTCAGATCAGAGGAATCTGATAGTTGCTATTTGATCTCTTACTGGCTAGACTGGCTAAAACACCGACAAAGGTTTTCTCTCCCTTATCACTTAACATAAGATATTGAATCAGAATTAGGCCATTTGATATAATATCAATAAACCATATAATCAATGTACGAAGTCTTACAACACCAGGTTAAAGTCCAACAGGTTTGTTTCGATGTCACTAGCTTTCTGACAGCGAAACAAACCTGTTGGACTTTAACCTGGTGTTGTAAGACTTCGTACTGTGCTCACCCCAGTCCAACGCCGGCATCTCCACATCATATAATCAATCACCAACAGGGCCCTTAATGAGGGTGTGCCCCTCATTACAAGTAACCAGCAACAAAAATAAAATAAAATACTAATGAAGGCTGTTGGAAGTTCCAGAATAGAATAATTAATACCACCACAACCTGAGGGTTATAAGGAGAATGCTCTCCTTTAGTGCTCCTGTGCTTTTGCATCCATTGATAAAATTATGAGCAGTGGGTGTGCAACTTCCCAAAATAATTTAAAAAAATCTTTAATTCCTTGAATTGTGCAGCAAGCGCTTTAATTATATTTTAATATAAAACTGGAAATGACATGGGTGAATAATGTCTTTCATATTAAGATGTTGGTACAAATTAAAAACTGCTTTACTTTTCCGTTCTTCTGTTCTCTGGTTTTTGGAGAGAAAGTAATTGATTCATATGCTGAATTTGTCGTTTTAAGTCCATTACTTCCATTTTTAAATGGCTGCACTGTAGATCTTGATTCAGGACCTGTCAACAGAAATATATTCGTAAGGGCAAATTTGTTGTCTGGAATAGCATAGTACACCCCACATCAATCAAAATATACAAAGAGGTAGAAACAGTTGATGAGGAAGCAGTTCTACAGGACTTTTAAGAATCCCTGGTCGTGCACATACAAAGTAAAATAACTAAATACCCACATTTTTTAAGATAGCAGATCCAGAGCTTTTTGTGCACATGGGTAAAATATATAAGCCACAAGTCACCCTCCCAACAATTTGTAATGACATTTCTAATGTACTGTCTTTTGTTGAGTACGCTGTGGTGACCCAGGCACCACCCATCTTATACATATTACTGTGTGACATGAGGTTAGTTTGTTTATTGTTCCTGATTGTTTGCATCTTGATGTAATGGTCGATTTGTACCTAAAGTTCTGAAGACTGCTGCCTTTATTTAGACAATCATCAACCACTTGATAGCTGAATAAATCTTTTCACCAGCAGTTTTAAACATTTTGCAGATATCAAGGAAGGCATCATTCACGCCGCCGCGCCCCCCCCCCCCCCCCCCCCCCCGCGAATAGCTTTTCTCAAGCAGATTCCTGTGTCCATTGTCCCATGCTGTATGGCCCAATGTAAGACATGGAAGTGTTCTCAGTTTTTATTCTGCTGGTGATTCATTGTAACCAGGATCTATGTAGCACTCCTGAGTTACTACTAGTGACCACCAAAGGTAGTATCGTCCTCACATCGAGAATTAGTCCATTCAGCCATTGGGATTACTGGCAGGGGATAATATTTTGGAATTATGGGTTTCTAGAATTCATTGCTCCTTAGCCATTTTAACACTGGCCAGTATTATTGTACTTCTTAAACAAGGTACATATAACACAAGTTTTGAGGGCAGATAATGAATTTTGTGATGTAGTACAGAATTGCAGTGTCAATAAATTGTGATCTCTGGTCTATGATGAATTAACTGATTTCAACTGATGCAACAATGGGTTAATGCAGGCCAACGAAGATAAATTGAATTCAGGGTTTATGCCCTATCAATTACTGGGGGCATAATTATACATGCAGGTGATGTCCTTACAGCCGACTAACACTGGTTGTCTAGGTTTGTACGTATTGCATGATCGCTTGGGTAGCTGATGTCAATGGAACTACACCCTAACCATGAATCATTGCCTTAGGGAGAGAAGGGGAGAACATTTGACATTTGGTGGGTGGGGGAATAGAAGTGTTCCTCCAGAAAGATAAATTCTTTTGTTGGGTCGATTTGAAATGTTCCCAATACCATATTTGCTTTGTCCATAAGCATGTCTTGAATTTTTTGGCCGAATTTGCAAATTTAAAAATTGTTGTTTTACAGAAGAGGTAGTGTGTCTGCAGTTAATTAAACTTTATAGGTTCAGAAATTTGAATTAAATTTAAGTATTTACATAATCAAAGACCTGCTTTGCAGCTGTTTCTTTTCCTCACAGAGCATGATATGTTTTTGTTGGCACACAGAACAAAATGCTCAAGTAGCCACTTAAAAGCAATATAAAATGAGTTCCGACAGAAAAGTCAAGTGCTAGATCAAATTTTCCAGCTGTGTATGTCTTATTATTTACTACTTCAATCAGTCTTACATCCTCACGTTCACTTTCTGCTCTTCCTAACATCAGACTTCTTTTTATCTACTTATTTCCTCTCCAGTTCTGTCACTAAGCCTCTGCTTACTGGAATTCTTTAACTCTTTCCCTCTGAACTTTCAAAGATCTCACAAAAAAACTCTCCTTTTGACCATGTTCTGATTCCATGCTTTAGAAGGAGTAGAAAATGATTTGGTCAATGCCAAACATAGGGAATGGACAGTAATGAAGAATTACTCCATAATGCCTCCTATGGCTCTTCAAGTCAGCATTCGTCATTCCCTTACTCGTTAGTTTAGATCTGTCCACCCTCCTTGTGCCGTTCCCATAACCTCCTTCCATCTCCCAATTTGATGACCTCTGCCGTTAGGGTACACAGCTCCACTTCAGCAGAATAATGAATTGTACATTATTACATTGTATATGAAATTCAGTTTTTTATGTTTTACTGTGCACATGGGAACTTCACCAGCCTTCTTAACACTAGGTGGTGTTGCTGCACCTCCAAAATGTGTCACCCAGGTGTGTTTCTCTTGGTGGTAAGGCAGGCAAATACTTTAATTTAAAATCAAATGCTGGCCTTTTGTGACTAGTGTTAATCCATTTTGTTCTGATTTTGGCAGGAATCCTCCATTTGCCTGCCGGTGAGCCCTCTTTCTCCTGATTTAATGGGGCATATGTCTTCCCTTTTCTCTAATCACGGTCTTGTCTGCTTTACTCCTTTGATCACTGCTAAGATGCTTCACCCTACCCTTGCTAGCCCACTACTCACTTCTAGCTTTGGAAAGTCTGAAACTCTCTGACTTCAGTGGAACTTGGGGTATCCCACACCTTGATCCATGGTCTCCTCTTCTTCCTTTGTTTGTAGCCCTTTCCCCAGACATTGTGCCTGCCGCATTTGTTAATTGATAATTGCAGTCCTGCCATCTCGCTACTGATTTGTTCAATGCTAAAACCATCAATTTGTTCTTTCGAAAAATTGTGTTGCAATTATTGTGCTTGTAATTGTAGTGTTTATATCCATGTGCTTTAAAGGATATATTAACAATTTCAGGGACAGCTTGAAGGGATGTGAAGACAGCTAAAAAGGCTTTGGTGAGGGTGGGGGGGCTGGATGAGACTGAAAATAGAGAGGGAGGATAAAAGAGGTGAAATATAAATTGGATGATGAGATTCAATTTGAGAACAGAGCATCAGCCAAAGAGAAGAACAGAGGCCTTCAACACAAAGTGAAAGGTCAGTGGTGTCCACGGCAGAGGAATTGGGAGTGGGTGGAGGAAATCACCCAAAGAGGGACTAACAGGTGCTCATCACAGCAACAACTTGTATTGCCTTTAACATAGTAAAACATCCCAACTTCCTTCACAGGAACATCATTGAACAAAATTGGACACCATGCCACATAAGAATATGTGGACAAGAGTGGGAAGGGTAGGGGATGAGATACACAACAGTATATATGAGACAAAGGAAAATGGCTACTGGGATGTAATGTCATCGGGAGGCCATACTAGGAAGCGGAGCTGATGGAGATAACATGAAGTTCAACATTCCTACCTTTTAATGGTTACACGATTAATAGCAATTGATGAACAACAGAACTGGCCCTGAAAAGTATTTTTTAGTATTGTTGAATAAAAGAGACATGTTGAAGCTTTCGGTCTTGCACTCATAGAATCATAGAATTTACAGTGCAGGAGGCCATTCGGCCCATCGACTCTGCACCGGCCCTTACAAAGAGCACCCTACTCAAGCCCATGTACCTATCATATCCCCATAACCCAGTAACCCCCACTTAACATTTTTGGACACTAAGGGCAACTTTAGCATGGCCAATCCACCTAATCCGCACATCTTTGGACTGCGGGAAGAAACCCACGCAGACACGGGGAGAACGTGCGGACTCCGCAGACAGTGACCCAGCCGGTAATCGAACCTGCGACCCTGGAGCTGTGAACCACTGTGCTAACCACTATGCTACCATGCTGCCCAATCATGATGCTACCGCGCTGCCCAACCACTATGCTACCGCACTGCCCAACCACTATGCTACCGCGCTGCCCAACCACTATGCTACCGCGCTGCCCAACCACTATGCTACCGCGCTGCCCAACCACTATGCTACCGCGCTGCCCAACCACTATGCTACCGTGCTGCCCAACCACTATGCTACCGCGCTGCCCAACCACTATGCTACCGTGCTGCCCAACCACTATGCTACCGTGCCGTGCTGCCCAACCACTATGCTACCGCGCTGCCCAACCACTATGCTACCGTACTGCCCAACCACTATGCTACCGCGCTGCCCAACCACTATGCTTCCGTGCTGCCCAATCATGATGCTACCGCGCTGCCCAACCACTATGCTACCGCGCTGCCCAACCACTATGCTACCGCGCTGCCCAATCATGATGCTACCGCGCTGCCCAACCACTATGCTACCGTACTGCCCAACCACTATGCTACCGTGCTGCCCAACCACTATGCTTCCGTGCTGCCCAACCACTATGCTACCGTGCTGCCCAACCACTATGCTACCGCGCTGCCCAACCACTATGCTACCGTGCTGCCCAACCACTATGCTACCGTGCTGCCCAACCACTATGCTACCGCGCTGCCCAACCACTATGCTACCGTGCTGCCCAACCACTATGCTACCGTGCTGCCCAACCACTATGCTACCGTGCTGCCCAACCACTATGCTACCGTGCTGCCCTCTGCACTCATCAGGACACTTCATAAGAATACCAACATAAGGGGAAAACATCAATTTATACTGAACGAGAAGAGGTTATGATTGGTTGACAAATAGATTGGTTGGGATATTGCCCTGGAGAATGATCCAGTTGACGGTGACCGACAGTTAACGGTCAAGCATTGTTTGAAAGTTAAATCAGGGAGGTTGACCCCGATTGGTAAGGGCATTGCCCTGAGGAATGAGTCAGTGAATAGCTGGGACTTATTTTGTTTCGCTGAAACAGGTACTATGCACCTGTTCTTTCTGTCTGCAAAGAACAGGGCCCTGCGTGTTAATAGGAGGAGGTAAACAGGAGGGAGATAAATCACTTGGTTGCATGGTGTACCAAAAACAACCTCTCTCTAAATGTTGGAAAGACCAAGGAACTGATCATCGACTTCAGGAAGCTCAGCATGACACACACACTCCCGTCTGCTTCATGGCTCCGAAGTGGAGATGGACGATAGCTTTAAGTTCCTAGGGGTCACCATCACCAACAGTCTGTCCTGGTCCACTCACGTTGATGCAACAGACAAAAAAGCCCAACAACGTCTCTACTTCCTACGGAAGCTGAAGAAATTTGGCATGTCTGCATCGACTCTCACAAACTTCTACAGATGTGCGATAGAGAGCACCCTATCCGGCTGCATCACAGCCTGGTATGGCAACTGCTCGGTCCAAGATCGCAAGAAACTGCAGACTGTGGTGAACTCAGCCCAACGCATCACACAAACTTGCCACCCCCACATTGATTCTGTATACACCTCTTGCTGCCTCAGGAAGGCAGACAGCATTATCAGAGACCCCTCCCACCCAGGCATTTGCCTTCTTCCAGACCCTTCCACCAGGCAGTAGGTACAGAAGTCTGAAGACCGGCACATCCAGGCATAGGAACAGCTTCTTCCCCACAGCTACAAGACTCAACGACTCCCCCTCGGACTGATCTGTTCCCTGTAAGAACACTATTCATGACGCCCTATGCTGCTCTTGCTCGTGTATTTGCTTTGTTTGGCCCCTTGTTCCGCACAGTAACCAATCACTGTTTGTTGATGTACCATTTGTCAACGTTCTCTGTTGATTATTCTTGTGTCTACAATGTACGTACTGTGTACGTTCCTCGGCTGCAGAAAAATACTTTTCACTATACTTCGGTACATGTGACAAATAAATCAAATCAAATCCATGTCACAATACATAAAGCAACTGTTCTTCACAGGGTCAAGGTGCCTGGTTTAAATTTCAAACAATGCTTGGCAGTTAACTGTCAGTCATCATCAAATGGTGCATTTTCCTCCACCAGATTCCACTTCTCACACAATCAGCACTCTCTTCCCATACAGTATACATTGTTGTTTTCCCCTTATACTGATATTCTTGCAAGGTGTCCTGATGAATGCCAGGTGAAAAGATTCGATAAGTATCTTTTTTTCAGCAATTCTCAATTATTCAAATATACTTTTTTGAAATCTTGGAATGCTGTCACAGGATTAATTAATAGATTTTAAAAATAATTAAGAACATTTTTTGCCTTCTACATTTGCCCCATGTGTATATGTTTGAACACTTAGAAAAAAAATTACACTGAACAATTTAAGTGACCTTATTTTAGAGCATTTAGCTTCCTGATTGGGTGAAAATTCTTTAATGCGATTGACTATGTGGACAGCCTGATGACATCACTTCAACACTATCATGGGAAATCCTCAGTAAAGAATGCTGCAATCAATTGCAGTATCCCTGCATGGTGACAGAAATAAATTTCTCACTGAAAAGATCGCTAGATCTCAGTGACACTTACTTCATGTCAATGGCGAGCGCTTTTGCTTCGCCACTGATCGCAAATTCCAGCCCAGTGATTTCATCCAGAACCCTTCAGGCGTCGCACAAAAGCAGGTCCTAAACAGGTCAATCATTTGCAATCTACAGAGACTCCTTTTTCAGAAAATACCCAATCGTCCAGGAGTCAGAATGTCCAGTCAACTCTTGATCATAGGAACTGTGTTTCCATAAAGGGGAAAGATAGTTTGCCTAAACTTCAATTATTTTCAGAAATTGCTAATATAAATTAGCATGCAATTGGCTTCAAGAATGAAGAACTTCTGTTCTGAAAGGAACACACCTATAATACTGTATGCTATATGATATGATGGATCATAATGTATAAAATGAACCTCATAAGATTATCAATTATTTTAGTTTTACCTGAGGCATCTTTCCATTTTGGCCCAATAAGCACATTTCATTCTCTACACGGTGCAACCAGTTATCGTTTTCTTCAAGCATTTTCTCCGCTGTTTCCGTCTTTTGTTGAATATGCTTGTGTTGTGTGATTAATGCTGCAAGTCTACGTTCATGCTTGCAAGATGCCTAAAGATCAGATAGGTAAAGCACTATGTTAATCAAATAAGTATAAAATATTGATTTATTTCAAAAACAATTACCAGTACTGCAGAAATTTTGCAAACTTAAAGGGCAATAAACATATTTTTTTTTAAAAACAGCAGAACGCGAGGAATTTTCCTTTTCCTATAAGGTCATGTTCCATGATTACATGAAAAAGTAGGTCTGACACAGGATATCAACGACCACGGTGTGATGCTAACACAGGTGAGGGGTACAGCGGGTTCCAGAACAGGTCCAACTCACATTTGGTATAGAGGCAAAATACTGTGGATGCCTGTGAACCAGAGTGATTCTTCGTCAGAACTTGAAAACATTACAAATGAAAGGAGCTGAAATGATCGATCTCCAACCACAATAACCATCTTCCATTGTGCGAGGTGTGACCTCCAACCAATGGACAGTTTTCCCGGATTCCCATTTTGCGAGGGTTCCTGGATATCAAATCTGCCTTGATGTCAAGGTCTATCACTCTCCCCTCACCTCTGGAGTTCAGCTCTTTTTGTCCAGTTTGAACCAAAGGAACAGTGAGGTCAGGAGCTGAGTGGCTCTGGCAGAACCCAAACTGAGTGTCAGTGAACAGGTTATTACTAAGCATGTGCCAATTGATTTCACTGTTGATGATCCCTTCCATCGCATTACTGATGATAGAGTGTTGACTGATGGGGCCAAATTGACTGGGTTGGATTTGTCTTGTTTCTTATGGACAGGACATATCGGGGCTATTTTCCACATTGCTGGGTAAATACAAAATAGCTGTACTGGAACAGCTTGGCTCGGGCCACAGCAAGTTCTGATGAATAAGTCTTCAGTACTATTGCAGGAATATGGTCAGGGCCCATAGTCTTTGCAGTAGGCAGCGCCTCCAGCCATTTCCGAATATCACGTGGAGCAAATTGAATTGGCTAAAGACTGGCATCTGTGATGCGGGGACCGAGATGGATCATCCATTCGGCAATTCCAGCTGAAGATTGTTGCAAATGCAACTGAAGTGCTTGTCCCCTCCATCATTGACGATTGGGATATTTATGGAGCCTCGTCCTCCAGTGAGTTTAATTGTCCACTATCATTCATGGTTGAAGCTGCTGGTTGTGGAATTGTTAATCTCTGTCGATTACTTGCTGTTTATGCTGTTTGGCATGCAAGCAGTCCTGTGTTGTAGATTCACCACATTGGTGCCTAATTCTTGGGTATGCCTGGTGTTGCTCTTGGAATGTCCTCCTGTCCTGTTTACGGTAGCACAGTGGTTAGCACTGTTTATTCACAACGCCAGGGTCCCAGGATCGATTCCCAGCTTGGGTCACGGTCTGTGCGGAGTCTGCACGTTTCCCCGACTGCGTGGGTTTCTTCCGAGAGCTCAAGTATCCTCCCAGGAGTCCCGAAAACGTGCTTGTTAAGTGAACTGGACATTCTGAATACTCCCTCTGTGTACCCGAACAGGCGCTGGAATGTGGCGACTAAGGGATTTTCACAGTAACTTCATTGTAGTGTTAATGTAAGCCTACTTGTGACAATAAAGATTGTCATAAACCCAGGAACATGTGAAAATCAGAACAAGATTTGCATCTTATACCTGATGCATGCCGTGGTAAGTATAAAAATAACAGCGGCACATGACAAATCAACAACGCAGCTTTTACCTATTTTTGCAAAACAACTTAATCTTTAACGAATGTCCTTGACTCAAAATAAAGGACTAAAATAGAGATGACTATGGGTGGAATTTTCTCTTTTTTTGACAATATCAAGTCAGGTGGGAAAAGCATTGTGTAGCTCACCGACTGCACTGCCAACCTTTCCCACCATATTTTTGGAATCATTCTGGAAAACAAATACAATCATAGAAGGCGGATGGGCTCTGAATAAAAGCCTTTCCCGCCAGCAACCTCAGCTGCTTTTTAAAGGGTGCCCAATCTGAAAATATAAAAAAAGCCCCCCCCCCCCCCCCCCCGGGAACCTCCACAATGGACGCCCCCCCCCCACCGGCAATGCAACAGTGCATTGCCTGACCCTCTCCCCCCTCCCGCGGGCTGTAATTTACCTGTGCACCCCCAGCGGGTTCTCTTCATTAATTTCCTGTTTGTCAAAATCTGTCGGGAACCCCGGCATGGATTTTCCAGCAGGTAGGACTGCTAATCATATGTAAATGAATTTAAATGGGATTCCTGTCACCGAATGGTAGGAACCCTGTTATGTCACTGTTAGGGACAATTGAGTGGGGAAAACCGGCCAGCATAAAAGCCGTTTTGGAATTCCACCCTCAATTATCCACCCCCAATGCCACCTATATTACAGTTGGATATTACAGAACTTGTATAGCCTGTGAAATTGTGCATTTTAACAACATGAAAATTGATTTTTTTCCCCCCCCCAACTTAACTGCATGCTGTACAAATTAAAATGAAACTCATTTGCGTAGTTCTTTGATTATACGAATCATGGCGTAACTGGCCCAACACATACTGGGCAACACACGCTAGCAAAAATACTTAAATTTCAAAATTCCCCTTTTGGTTCTTTCCTGATTTAAGGGCGCAAACACCATGTGCATTGAACACGTGTATACCCCAGTTCTGTATCATGCTTTGATGTAATTTTAATAAACAATAAAAGACATGCTTTTATACAGCATCTTTCATAACCATCCCAAAACCCTTCAGAACCAATGAAGTAATTTTGATTTGGAAACATTGTTGTAGGAAACCTGGCAGCTATTTGCATATAGAAACTCCAATAAACAGCAATGAGATAATGGTCAGATAATCAGCTTTTGTGATATTGATTGAGGGATAGATATTGGCCAGATGGCGGCAGAGAGGCACAGTGGTTAGCACTGCTGCCAATCCCGGGTCACTGTCCGTGTGCAGTTTGCATTCTCCCCGTGTCTGCATGGGTCTCACCCCCACAACTCAAAAGATGTGCAGGGTCGGTGGATAGGCCACGCTAAATTGTCCCTTTATTGGAAAAAAATAAAAATAAGTAAATAAATATTGGCCAGGATGCTGGGATAACTCCCCTACTCTGCTTTGAAATAGAGCCATAAGATTTTTTATGTCCACTTGAGTCTTTTCATTTCTCATCTGATAGACTTAGGGCTGGATTCTCTGATTTTAAGGGTATGTACTGATGCCGGCGTGGGAACGGTGGCGTTTTATGACTGAAAATTCGGCACAAAACGGCCACCGACCCTTGGTTTGGTGGGGGGCTAGCAGGCAGGCAGTGTAGAGCACCTGGCTCCAGCTGCCGATACTGCCGGAGAATTGCCGGGTCCATGGCCGCGCCAAGACCCGGCCTGCCAAATAGTGTCCCCACTTTGGTCGGCTCACGACCACCAGACCTCAATAGTGCCCCCAACCCCTGCCAAGTCCTCCCCTGCCCGCGGATTGGCTCTCTCCCGACTGGCGGCGCTGGACTCAGTCTGCAGCTGCCACTCTGAGTTCCCGACAAATAATAGCATGAGAGACCCACGCCATCTGGAACTTGGCAGGTCGGGGGCGGAGCATTGGGGGGGGGTCTCAGGCAATGTCCTCAGGCCGTCGATATGCTTTGGAGGCGACTGAGCATCACGAAAGCGGCGCCGCCTCTGATTTCGGCGTGAACGTTGATTCTCTGGCCGATCGCTATTTCGGCGGCGTCGACCAGAGAATCCCGCCCCTAATCTGTCAAAGTGCAGCATTCATTCAGTACTGCCCTGAATGACAGCCTGGATTATTGTGCTCAAGTCCTGGAGTGGAACTTGAACCCACAACCTTCTGACTTAAGAGGTAAGAGTGCTGCCAGCAGAGTTACAGTTGATACCAATTAAAGGATGTATTTCAGAAAATATCAACTATTAAACAAAAAATTGCCAAGAGTAATTTTTTATGTAATGCTTTCCAAATTATTGAGAAGAAATAGAAACTGGCACCAGCTCTCAGGTCATCTGTATACAATTGTTGGAGAAATGCAGTTCGGGAGCCAAAATGGAAGTGTAACTTTTTTAGGACCAGGCCAATATGTTGACAGTAACTCAACTTTCCCACCCTTGAAAGATTCAAACAATTTTACCTTTTCTGTTACATGCTCACACGAAAGCAGTTTGGCATGTTGCTGATACTTTTGATAATAATACATTTTTAGCTCCATCTCTTTCAATTTCAGTTCTAAATCTAAGCAGGTAATCCTGATTTTTTGTCGATTGCTGAAGATATTTTCAAGGACTTGTTCAAATCTGGAAAAAAGGAATATGACCAGGTCATTATTCTGCCATTTGTTTCTGTAGAATAAATTACTTGCAGAATTCAACTGAAGCTTTGCAAGTGCTTTCGGAGGAGCACATTTCACGTCTAATGTCCACTGATGTCCATTTTCAGAATTTATCTGAAATGCTCCTGCAGGTCTCTTGCAGGTTGCATAATCCAAAACAAAAACCGCTTTATTTCAGTTTGTATCCTAATGCTCCACCTCAAACTAGGCCATGACATCAAAACACCTGGTGAATCAAGATGCAGTCTAGTTTTCAGGTAGAATAGAGTGATGCTGTGGGGTAATTAGACCACATCACACAAGAGATAATTTATCAATTCTGAAGTTATGCTCTATGAACTTTTAAAATGTTATATAAAATCTTATTTCCACAGTGTGATGATTGGAAAATTTTAGGAAAATTGAATTATATATGTAGAGGGCAATTTAAGGGTTAAAAGCCTGGGGTTAGTGTGCGTTTGACTGCAGTTGTCATGTTTTAAAAACAAATTCTGTTTGCAGAGCCTGGGTGTTTTTAGCAGCCAGAAGATTAAATTGATGAAGGAATGGGCTTATCAGTCTGGGCTAATGCACAGTGGTTTGACTGGGGAGATCCCTGGGGAGTTAATATGCTTTTGCCGTCTGCAGGTTGGATTCTCCGTTTGGGAGACTAAGGGCTCGCTTCTCTGATTCTGCGGCTACGTCCGCAGGATCAGTCTGGTCTTACGACCAAAAAGTCAGCGGAGCCCCTGCACTGATCCTCTGTCTGGTGGGGTGGCTAGCAGCTGCGCCACCTAAAGCCACTGCGGATATGGCCGCAGATGCCAGGTCCTTGGCCGCGCATGCGCACGGCAGCCGCACCGTAAAACATTGCGCCGGCCAGGCACGGACCTGGCCTGCCACAAACTGCCCCCTCGCCACGCCCGGACCACTACCCACCAGTTCACCCAGTCCCCACCGAAGCCACCCTTGCCAATGGAAGGCCCCCCCCCCCCCCCCTCCCCAACTGTGGCGGCGCTGGAAAGTCTGCAGCCGCCACGCAAGGTCCCCGAAAGTTGTGAGGACATGTGTCCCACGCCATCGGGGACTCGGCCCATTGGGGGAGGGCCTCAGGTGACATCCCAAGGCCGTCCCGACGTACTCGAGTATGCTGTTTTTGAGGGGGCGGAACTTTGGGAAAACACCCCCCGCCCCCCCAATTCCAGCGTAGAAATGGATTCTCCTGCCGATTGCCGAACACGATTTCAGCTTCGGCGATCGGAGAATCCAGCCCAAAGTGTTGATTCCAGCGGTGCATGTGTGGACTTTCACACCATCAGATGCAGGACAAATTGGTTCCTGAACGTATTTGTGACCTTCTCTATAAGAACATTTAACAGGAGTTTGATGTATGATTGAGGACACGCCTTCAGGGTGGGTCTCACTGATATTACTTTAACGCACTGGAATAGTTTTTTTGAACACATATTTAATTGAAGTCACACGGGATCAGGGGTGAACTGGCAAGGTGGATACAGAACTGGCTAGGCCATAGAAGGCAGAGGGTAGCAATGGAGGGATGCTTTTCTAATTGGGGGGCTGTGACCAGTGGTGTTCCACAGGGATCAGTGCTGGGACCTTTGCTCTTTGTAGTATATATAAATGATTTGGAGGAAAATGTAACTGGTCTGATTAGTAAGTTTGCAGACGACACAAAGGTTGGTGGAATTGCGGATAGCGATGAGGACTGTCTGAGGATACAGCAGGATTTAGATTGTCTGGAGACTTGGGCGGAGAGATGGCAGATGGAGTTTAACCTGGACAAATGTGAGGTAATGCATTTTGGAAGGGCTAATGCAGGTAGGGAATATACAGTGAATGGTAGAACCCTCAAGAGTATTGAAAGTCAAAGAGATCTAGGAGTGCAGGTCCACAGATCACTGAAAGGGGCTACACAGGTGGAGAAGGTAGTCAAGAAGGCATACGGCATGCTTGCCTTCATTGGCCGGGGCATTGAGTATAAGAATTGGCAAGTCATGTTGCAGCTGTATAGAACCTTAGTTAGGCCACACTTGGAGTATAGTGTTCAATTCTGGTCGCCACACTACCAGAAGGATGTGGAGGCTTTAGAGAGGGTGCAGAAGAGATTTACCAGAATGTTGCCTGGTATGGAGGGCATAAGCTATGAGGAGCGATTGAATAAACTCGGTTTGTTCTCACTGGAACGAAGGAGGTTGAGGGGCGACCTGATAGAGGTATACAAAATTATGAGGGGCATAGACAGAGTGGATAGTCAGAGGCTTTTCCCCAGGGTAGAGGGGTCAATTACTAGGGGGCATAGGTTTAAGGTGAGAGGGGCAAAGTTTAGAGTAGATGTACGAGGCAAGTTTTTTACGCAGAGGGTAGTGGGTGCCTGGAACTCACTACCGGAGGAGGTAGTGGAGGCAGGGACGATAGGGACATTTAAGGGGCATCTTGACAAATATATGAATAGGATGGGAATAGAAGGATACGGACCCAGGAAGTGTAGAAGATTGTAGTTTAGTCGGGCAGTATGGTCGGCACGGGCTTGGAGGGCCGAAGGGCCTGTTCCTGTGCTGTACATTTCTTTGTTCTTTGTTCTTTGAAGTCAGATTTGAGAGAGTGTAACCTTCTTCCTTTTGTTATTATTCATTTAGATGTAATTTTTAAAAAAGCAACCAATTAAGGTTTCACAAAATGAATTTCCATATGGACAAAAGTGGAATTGAATTGAAAGGAAGTTTGCACAGCGACAACACTTGTAGCATTATAGAAGTATGCTTTCAGTAATATGACCAACCTTCCTTCAAAAACAGAAAATTATTATACTTGTCAATAGGTTATGTCCTTTGTGAATGATGTCCACAAAGACTGAATAATTTCTTCTTCAAATTTGGACTGCATTGGTGATCAAACACAAGTATGTCATGCTACAATGACTGAAATGATTCATTTGTTTCAAGAAGCTGCATGACATGAAAGACCAAATGCTATAGCTCATATGAGGTTTACTGCATTACTATATTAAATTCAGGTACTTACTTCTTCACAAAGGTAGCTAACACCTTTGCTGCACTATGGGGAAAGGAATATCCTGTGGCTTCCATATTAAATAGATTGCAAAGGCACTGAACATAAATTCTACTGACCAACGCAAGGAATAAGACTCATTCATCAATGTGTTAATATTTAATCCAACTAAAATACAGTGAAAACCAACTTGTTTTTAGTTTTACCAGGACGACCATCAAAACATGAACACCTTTTACTTTAACTTACTCTGTTGTTAGACACAGAAAATGGCACCAACTGTTGTTCAAAAAGTTAAGAGACGTGACTATATTACGTAATCTCACTCTGACGTACTTGGTTTGTTGTTGACTCTTAAAATATTGATGCACAGAGACATTTACATCTCTCAGAACGACTGTATTCCAACGACTGATGTAAGAGACTGCTGAGAAGACCTATTAATACTTCAGATTTTCTACTGCTGCTGCCAAGGCTATAGCATTTTTTTCAGTTCAGGGGCTTTGTTTACTAGCAGAAAATTACCATAATTTTTGTATGCAAACATGTAAATAATTTATGATGCTTTAAACAATTCCATTCAATCTATTTATTACTCATCAGAAAGGGGGTTTTCTTTTCCCTTGCAAATACTTTTGCCACTATATATCAATTATTGAAATTCACACAGCTTTTATCGTACAATATATGGCCATTTTGCCAAATTAAAAAATTGTGCTTTGCTGCCACAATGTCAGAGCTCTTATAACTCCTATTTTGACAGGCAATATAGAGCAGTTTTAAAGAAGATGTTATGTATACTCAGTGAAGCAGGTGTTCTAAAAATATCCGCTAGACATTATGCGCTTATTAAAATTGCATTGAAAGACTTCTGAACCAAGCTGACCATACAAGTTATAATGTGGTTGCAGTGTTTATCCACTCAGCCTATTATCTATTCTTTGTTGATTACCATCAAAAATCATTGTTCAAAATAATTAGAAGTTATTAAAAAAAAATTTGACTGTGTGAATATATGTCCAAATGAGGAAGTTATTTGTTCATTAGATTTCAATCACAAAGTCAGGATGAGCTCCAGATGCAATTCCTCAGATGATGAGGCAGTCCATGCCCATATGCAACCTGACTAGGACAACATCTAGGTTTGAACTGAAAAGTGGCAAAGTTAGTGCCACAAGTGTCAGGCAATGATCATCTCCAAAAAAGATCCAAACATCCCAACATAATGGTGTTACCATCACCAAATCTCCCATCATCAATATTTTTGGGTCTCTATTGACTAGATTCGAAACATAAATACCATAACTAGTAGAGCTGGTCAGGGGCTGGATATTTTTCAACATGGCTCTGCTCCCGATTCTCTAAAGCCACAATCACTTACAAAAGGCCCAATTTACCAATCCTCCTTCAACAGCACTTTCCAAACCTGTGATCTCCGCCACCTAGGACAAGGGTGTTGGAAACATGGGAGCAAAAGCATCTGCAAATTCCCCATTCAAGCCACATACCCCTCGTGACTTGGAACTCTGATGCTCTTCCTTCATTGCCACTTGATTAAAATCCTGGAACTCCATTCCTAACAACACTGTGGAAGTACTTTTATTACATGCACACTAAGTATGCAGCTTATAACAGCCTTCTCAAGGGCAACTAAGGATGGGCAATAAATTCTGGTTTTACCAGCCATCCCCATATCGAGAGAATGAATGTAAAAGAATGATCATTCAGGTTTCAGACACAATTGCCCTGTTATTGTCAGATTCTGGCATCAGGAATTAATAACAAATCTCACAACCAATGAGTTCCTAATTTCCTCAGTCACAGAAACACATCTCGTCAAAAATAAATAGTTCTGCGACCCATAGTTACCTCATTAATATTCCTTCACTGTCTTCCTTCACCAGGGCAAAGGCAGGTAAACCGTGCTGGACCTCACTGAGGGCCTTACATTTGTGAACACTCTTCCCAAAAGAATGGGTGATAAAAGGAGGAAAAATAAAACTACATTACTCTTTGGGGTGCATTTTAAGGTGGGGCGGCACATTCCTCCTCCACACCCCTCCCCCCACCCCAGCCTGTCAAAAGGTTGGTTGGCACCTTGCTGACATTAAAATGGGCTGCCCCACAGCTATAATACACTGGGGGTGGGCTTAACAGCATGAGAATGGGACTTTCAACACTCAAACCCATGAAGTCTCACTTTCAAGAATTGCCGTCTGAGTAGCCCCAGCAGCGCAAGAACACAGTAGAGGTTGCAGTTTGTCTACAAGAAGCCCGGAGGAGAAAAATTCTGAATGTCAGACTTCAGAACCAGTCTGGGCCTTTGGTCAAGGGGGGGATCTAGGGCATTGGTGGGGGGAGGTAGACATGCAGGTGGGAGGGTTTTAGAGGCTGGTGGGGATGTCCCTGATGGGCACAGGGAACCCACCCATCAACCCACCTTGCTCCCTCCCTTAAGCGTGAACTGTTAGGGCTGGCCATCATTTCTTCATCTTCCCCCATCTAACGAGTTATAGCGGCAGGGGTGAAATGAGGTCCTTAAGTTGCAACGTAGGTCCTCAATAGGCCATAGGGCAGGGAGCGGTCTGACATCTTACCCATTCCCCATATGGAAGACAGTTCATGGATGGGTGGGAAGGGGGTGGACTGACCACATGCTTTATTTTGCGTGAACCCTGCCTGCAAATACATTAGAACATAAGAACTAGGAACAGGAGTAGGCCATCTGGCCCCTCGAGCCTGCTCCGCCATTCAATGAGATCATGGCTGATCTTTGTGGACTCAGCTCCACTCTACAGCCCGTATACCATATCCCTGAATCCCTTTATTCTTTTGAAAGGTATCTATCTTTTTCTTAAAAACGTTTAAAGGAGCCTCAACTGCTTCAATGGGCAAGGAATTCCAGAGATTCACAACCCTTTGGGTGAAGAAATTCCTCCTAAACTCGGTCCTAAATCTACTTCCCCTTATTTTGAGGCTATGCCCCCTAGTTCTGCTTTCCCCGACCAGTGGAAACAACCTGCCCGCATCTATCCTATCTATTCCCTTCATAATTTTATATGTTTCAATAAGATCCCCCCGCATCCTTCTAAACTCCAATGAGTACAGTCCCAGTCTACTCAACCTCTTGTCATAATCTAATCCCCTCAACTTTGTCAATATGTCCTAAAAGCCCGTCTGGTCATTAATATCCTTTCGGGAAGGAAATCTGCTATCCTTACCTGGTCTGTGCTACATGCGTCTCCAGAGCAGTCTGGATGACATTTAAATGCCATCAGAAAAGGCCTAGCAAGCCACTAAGTGGCAATAAATGTTGGCCCAGCCAGGGACACCCACGTCTATGAATCAATAAAACCTTCTGCATTCATATTAATATTTTAGAGGTAATGGGTACGATTCAACGGACTCATAATCTGCTGAACGGTGTGTTTAGTGGGGTACAACAGTACTTTGCCGTTTTTTGGCCTTAGGGAATTTCTCCGGCCGAGATCCACATTGCGCCAGATGGAGCAAGTTGGGTGACTCTCGTGAGGTTTTACACCCAGCACAGAGCCCGATTTGGGGGTTGTGCATGATTCACCGTTGCGCCCAGCTTCCACCGGGCTCAACGGGGGTCACTGAATTGTGCCCAATATTTTGTTCCGGTAAGATTAAAGTTTAACTGTAGATATTAGGATAAAACCAACTAAAGCAGCTTGGAGTCCATTATACTTAAAGGTTGGGCCAAGTTGACTTCAGGGGTTAGCAGCTAGAAAGGTAAGGTATAAAACAGTCGGTGGGCTTACTTAGCTGGAACTAAGTGGACGGTGTCCAGCGCCGCCACAGTCGGGGGGGGGGGGGGGGGGGGGGGAGAGAGAGCCCGGGACCATGTTGCACCACGCGCCGCCACAGGCATGCGCATGTGGGCCATGGACCCGGCCATTCTACGGCCATATCCGCAGATAAAATCTAGGCTTTAGCTGCGGGGCTGCTAGCACCCCACCGGGCAGAGGATTGGTGCGAGGGCGCCGCCGACTTTCTGGTTGTAAGACCAGACGGATCCTGCAGACATAGCACAGAATTGGAGAATCTAGCCCGTTGTCTCAGAAGAGACTGAACTATCAGGCGGAAAGCAGTTATTGAGGCAGTCCAAGTTGGAATGACTTCTGAGGGAATTCAGAGGCTGGATCTTGAAAATGTTATGAATACATATCTCGTAGAACTAAACTGATTTTTTTCCCAAAAAGATGTTAAGTTCACTTTGGATTGTGAGCAAATTGCCTTTTCCAAGAAGCCACATGACTTCATCTAAATGATCAGCAAGGTACTTGAGGAGATGAGAACTATTTGTTTACTTGAACTTGAATTGTTGGAGAAAAGAGGCCCTGGTGATTTTCTGGAAACCATCCTCTGTGTTTAACTTTTTTTGGACTCAGTTTTTGGAATAAACCAAAAGGAGAAGGTTGCCCAACTCGTTCTCTCCCTGCCTCAGCTAAAATTCAGAGGTTATCAGTATCCTTGGAGAAATTCTCATACTGATATAGAAAATAAATTGTCTGTATTTGGGAATCTGAGATGAGAGATAGATCCCAAAGTCATTGGACTGGATTGTCCATTATTGGGACTATGTCCCCATGCTGCTGTCAAAATGGTGGAGTTTCACGCCAGAAAAGCTGGCATGAAAGGGACACTAATTCCTAGCCCTGCAGGGGGCTAGCAGCTTTTGCTGCAGATATGGGCCCCCGCACCTCCGGATTGGAGGCCCCGCATGTGCAGGCCTCCAGTGGCCGCACCATGCTCCACGGCGGACTCAGACTGTGGAATTGGACCCAAAAATGAAATCCCGATTGGCCGCACGCCTGACCCTCAACCCCCGCACAAACATTCCCCGGCTGACTATAAGGCCCCCCCCCCCCCACCGCCGATCCGTCCGCCCCCTTAAGGGCGGCTGCTGACTGAGTCCACCTCGCGAGTATCCTGACCGGCTGGACCATATTATATCCATGCCGTGTCAGGACTTGGGCCGGTCGGGGCGGAGCGGGCCTCTGGCAATGACCTCAGACGGTATTTCCAGAGTATGTTGCTTTTCGAGGCCCGCAGAATTGGGAACCGGCGAGGGTCCCGACTCCTTGCAGGAAAATGGATTCTCCGCTCCCGCGCTGGCATGATCGTTATTTACTTTTTTTATGAAGTTTTCCCATTGGTCAAAAGATGCTCCCCCTCCCCCTTAAATAGCAACATCTGCAGAAACCCTATTTGTTTTGTCCTTTGTGTGCATGTGGTGAGATTTAAAGGGGTAAATAGTTACACCTCTGGAAATATAAATTGGATGTCAACTGGTTTTTGCAACTTGCTTTTAATAATACGTATTGCTTCATAATAAATCAACGATTCTGTGTTTATTGAAAGAAACCTTGATAAAGTCTCTTATTCTGGGCCTTTCAACAGCAAAAGTAAACAATTAGTTCATTTACAATGCGGCCTGTGGAATAGTGGGGCTAGAGAAACTGGCACTTCTGTTATCCCGCTCATAACAAAAGTCAACAGTTAAAATTCCTCCTGAGGGAGACAGTTAGCAGGATTTTGTGACTCAAGAGGTCCCCGATGACTGGGTGGGGTAAAGAGCTGTAGGACCTGTCTTGGTCACACCTGCCATTTAATGTGCAGTGTAGCATTTTTGACCACAGTTTGCCTGTCAATATGTCATGTTAATTCTGGATTTTAGAATGTAAAGGTAGATATTGTAGGTAGCTTTACTTTGCTGAATTAGTAGATCACTTTAAACAAGCAGTTACTGGTCCCTAATTCAATTGCAACAACCAATGAGATGTTTTGTGATCAATGTTGTAATGTAGGAAACAGAGGTAATTTGTACACAGCAAGGTCCCACAAACAGAAATGAAATAATGAAAACAGCAGTCTGAGTCCAATAGGGTTGAAAGTCATCCTGACACTGAGGGAAAATAAAGGTTTCCTATTTGTCTTATGGACCTCTTTTATCCCTGCTGAGTCCCTGTAAGACCTCTGCAGGGAGCTTGACACAAGAACGGCCAACAGTTTCTACATCACCTTTGTGTCTGGGTGTTACAGGGTTAATTTGGTATGCAGGTCTTGCATTCTCCCCTGGAGTAAACTCTGGAAGATCCAGGGTAATGTAATGAGGTGGGGACTGGGTTCATCTTTGTTCCTAGGAAATAGGCATTCCTATGTGACAAATATCCCTACAATTAACTTTTAATTAACAAAAGACTATAATTTATTAATGACCTGGGAGAGGTCAAATGTGTGTTGTTCTCTGATAGCAGGCATACACCCTGTGGTACATCAATCCTCGGTTGTCTTAATCTGTTTCATCACCTATTCTTGAGACAGTTAAAATCTAATTGAACACGTCTGCTAAATTTTCACTTAAGTATAAAAAGATAACTTTGAAAATACATCAAAGCATCAACATAGTAGCAAGATCAAACAGGTTTTAACAGTCGAAAGAGACATGGCCATTATTATTTTAACATTGAATTTGATATCTAGACAAACTCTGAGCTGCATAAGGACAAAAGGACTGAAGACGAAAAGGGCATGAAGAAACCCATCAATCAATAATTAAATGCCTTACAGCAATATATATGTCCTACATCTGCAAAGAAAACAACATTCCAAATTGCTGCACGAAAATGAGTGAAAAAGCATCTTCTTGAAAAATTGTGTGCCTTTGATTGCGAAACAAAAAAACGTGTTTGTAGGTATACCTTTTTATTTCATTTTCCTTTGAATTTGAACCGGCCATAATATTTCGTCCATGGTTATTATGAACCAACAATTTTTCACTCTCATAAGCTTTCAATTTCTCTTTAAGCTCCATAATCTGTGAAACAGATAAGGCATAGAGGTCAGAGCCAACTCTTGAATTAAATCATCATTTTAATATGTGCTATTTACAATTTTTGTTTCTTTAGGATGTGACTTCTGCAAAACCCTTCCCACTAACGTCCTGCCGACACAAACTTCAACCTGTCTAAAATTCCACTGTCTACATATTATTCTACACTTTATTAGCCCATCATCGCTTGAAGGTGAGGGAATTGTTAGGTGGTCAGCAATGAAAGTAAATTTTCTGTCCTTGATTCTTGGCCATCTGGAGGATGGTCCTCAACTAGCTCAGTCCTACCCTCACAATAATATCTTTGCTTTCTCTTCCTACCTTTAGAAACCTTCCAAAAACCTAATTTTTGAATGTGCTTTTGGCTAACTCTTAACTTTGGATTTCACAAAAAATAGGACAATTGAGAAGAGTCAACAGAGATGACAAAGCATGGCAAATTTTGAGGTATACTGAAAATATATTTTATATTTTGGGCTGCCGTTTGGCATTCATGATTAACAAATGTCTTTGGCAATTTTATATAGTGACTATTTACCTCTTTCCTTTGCTCCTCACAAATCTTTGCATATTTACCCACGTGATTATTCAGATTCAAAACATTGCTCTTTATCTGCAGAAATGAAATGAAAATAGAGCAATTGTAATAAAGTATAATTAGAACAAAGTTATGCCAAGATTACTTTCACATTTTATAAATACTATTGTTGGTAGTAAGGTCTGCAGAGATGAGGAGAAAAAAACTGTTCTGGAATCTCTGACCATTCTGTGTAGTTTTACATTCCTGTCCCATGCAGAGAAATGGTCATAATGTTATGAACAGGTTACAATAGGTTTACAGCAACCGACAAAGCAAAGAGCCACCTTTCATGCACAAGGCAGGCTTTAGTTCCATTAGAGTCTGTGATGCATTAAATTAAAAAAGTTAAATATAATTAGATATATTTGTATGTAAACTTGTAAAAGACAAAATGCACATACATCTGAATTAAATGCTCTACCATACCGAAAGATCAGGGGCGGGATTCTCCATTAGCCGACGCTGAAATCGGGAAAGGCGATTGGGCAGCCATCTTGCCACGCACCCCGGTGACCGCCCACCATGGCCTGTGGTTGCACAGTGACACTGGCCGTATGGGTGACCCACCCCACCCCTGCCAACCAGGCGCTGGCAGGGCACCATGCGGCCCACCTAAGGGCAAAACCCATGGTAGCCAGACGTGGCCGCAGAGTGTACCATTGGCATGGGTAGGGCCAGTTACTGGTACTGCCTGTCAGCAGGGATGGGTGCTGGGGGCAGAAGCCCCTGCAATGTCGGGCACCTACAGGGCCAGGGGTGTGGAGGGCAGAGTGCCAGGGGGAATGGCTGGTGGTGGCGTAGGGATGGGAGAGGAGGAAGGGTGAGGGTGGGAAGTACTTGTGGTCAGGGGCAGCAGTGCAGGCTGGGGCCACCATGTAGCTCAGTGGACCTGGCTGGGTATGGGGTATGCACCATGCTAACATATGTGCCTTTCACCCCCTGCAGACAATGGCTATTTGAATCCAACCGGGAAAAGTGTCCTTCATTCTGGCCTCTGCAGCCTTGCAGGGATGCACTGAGACAGTACGAGCAAGAGCTGCTAGAGGCTGACCCTGCAGCTGCAGAGCATGCCCCAGAGAAACAGGAGTGAGCCGGTCAGGATTGAGAGTTGGCTGTCCAACAGGCTGAGGAGGAAATGGGAAGGAGACACCACATGAGGCCTCGTGTGTACCGGCAGCACGTGCCATTCGAGGACCTGATGAACCGGCACGCTGTTGAAAACTCCAGCTGAGCAGGGGGATCGTACGGCACATTTGCAGGATCATGGCGCACTTGGCACCGCGGGGATATGGGGGAGGATACCCGCTCCCAGTGGCCATCAAGGTGATGGTCACCAAGGAGTACTTCCAGGCAGTGAGTGGAAACGTGTCCGGGATGTTGCAGACTTCGGTGCACAGGTGCACCCACGTCGTCCATGAGGCCCTGTATGCCCGGTCGTCACAAATTCAATGTGACCCAAGCCCACCAGGATGCAAGGGCAGCGGGGTTTTCAGTCATCGCTGGGATGCCTCAGGTAAAGGGAGTAATCAATGGGATGCATATTGCCTTACAAGCACGGGGACAGGCACAGGAGGCTGCACAATGTGTGCGCCTGGGCCTAATTGCAACCCATTTCCCTCACTGGGAGCGAGGCCAACACCACGGATACCCCATCTCCCTCCCTCTAGCTGACCACCATTTATTGTGAAACGGTGAACATTTTTGGACAGGTTTGTGCCCTAGCCCTTAACGCTAGGTGTCCCAGGTGGCGTGGTGCCGCACTGTTCTGCCCGCTGCCCATCAGATGCGCCATGGACAGGAGACATGACGAGAGTGTCTGAGGCGCTGTGGTATTGCGGCAGCAATCTTTCGGGAGTCACCAGCTACGCGCCCCATCACATCCTCCCTCGGGGTGCTGGATGGCCCCTGAGCTATTCCTTAGAAAGGGGGTGGTGCGACTGGAGCTAACCACCGTGGGTCCCCCGCCACCTGGAGGCCTGCTACCTTCACAACCAGGGTCTCAATGCTCAGCACAGGGAGTGGACCTCCTCCCCCCAGTGACTGTGCCACCTCCCTGTGACTGGCTCAGGTCGGCCAGCGCCTAGGCAATGCCGCCGAGGCTCTCAGCCATAACCCATCATGACTGGGCCAAGCTCTGGAGTGCCGCTGCAATGTCCAGGTGACTCTGGTACATGGCTGCCTGTGGCAGGGCAGTACGGTCCTGTGTCTCGATCACCGCCCGTATAGAGACCTTGGACATCCTGATCCATGGCCAATAGCCCCCACCCTGAGGTGTTGACCTGGGTGGCACGCATTGTCTGCACTGCCCCTGCAGGCGGATGGACTCCTCCACTGCCCCTGCAGGCGTTGAATGTTTGCTGACAGCCCCTTAGGGCTCCTCTGGCTCACGTCTGCATCTCCACTATCGACGGGACCACCCTTTCCAGAAGCTGGTAATCCTACTGGACGGCAGCAAGTCTCTGGGGTCAGACCACCCTCTTGACTGTCCGCCCTCTCGGGGGTTCCTACCTCCACCTGATGTATCGCAGCACACATGTCATGTGCACTAGATAGTGCCCCAGGAACCTCTTCACTATTATGCCCAACTGAGGCGAGTGTCTCTGGGAAGGTGGAGGGTGTAGTCTCTGGACTGGTTCTCTGGGGTGTCTCAGGCTGCGGTTCAGGGGCTCTCAGCGCTTCCGGTTCCTCGGCTTCGAAAGTATCCACTTGGGGGCCGGGGGGGACACCAGAAGGGCCCACCTCACCGCCAAAGGATCCTGCAAGTCACAAGGCATGATTGGATCGAGGTTTGGGGTGGTGGTGGTGGGGGCATGTGGGGGTGGAGCTCCACATGGCATGGGAAACAGCAACTCAGCTAGGCACACTTGCTCGCTCGATGCCAACCTCCGCCTTGGTGACTGCCCTCTCTCCGGACCCACCAACCAGGTCCAGTGCCCACTGCGGTGAAGTGCCGCAGACCTGGTGGTCCTCCTCCGATCTTCTCTCTCCTGGCGCTCATGCACCGCCATCTCATGATGGGGAGGGGTGGCACAGTGTTAAGCAGTTGGATGCATGCAGCTTAGGTGGGCAGCTGGTGGCCTTTGTGTCCAGGGCACCTAGCCATGGTGGCCGGTACGGGTGCCGACATGTGTTGCAAGGTAGGGTGAGCACGCTCTGCCGGCAGGCGGGTGGGACTTAGTGCTGCTCACTTACCCTGGATGGTGAGTGGCTTGGGCGGGAACTTGTCGGTATCTGCTGCCTTTATCGATCTAGATGGTAGAGGTTCCATCTGAGGAGGCTTAGTGTGTTGCTGCACTGCATCTTGCAGATGATACACAATGCTGTATCAGTGGTGGAGGGAGTGAATGTTTGTGGCTGGGAGTACCAGCCAAATGGGTTGCTTCGCCCTTGATGGTTTCAAGGTTGTAGCTGTACTCATCCAAGCAAGTGGAGAGTACTCCGTCACAATCCTGATTTGCACCTTGTAGATAGCGGACAAGCTTTGGGAAATCAGGAGAGTTACTTGTCATAGGATTTTTAGCCTCTGATCTTCTATTTATATGGCTAGTCCAGTTCAGTTTCTGCTTAATGGCAATCCACATGATGTTGATAGTGAGGGATTCAGCGATAGCAATGCCAGTGAATGTCAAAGCGCAATGGTTAGATTCTCTCTCTTGTTGAAGAAGATCATTGCCTGGCACTTGTGTGGCTTTAAGGTTACTTGCCACTTCACAAACCAATAATGTGCATTGTCCAGCGACCTTGCTGTATTTGGACATGGACTGCTTCAGTATCTGAGGAGATGCAAATGGTGCTGAACAATGCACAGCGAACATCCCACTTCTGATGGAATGAAGGTCATTCATGAAGCAGCTGAAGCTGGTAGCGCTGAGGACGTGACCCTGCAGTAATGTCCTGGAACTGAGATGAATAACCTCCAACAATCACAACCATCTTCCCTTGTGCTAGGTATGACTCCAGCCGGTGGAGAGTTATATCCTGATTCAAATGGACTCCAGTTTTGCAAGTGTTCCTTGATGCCACATTCAGTGAAACGCTGCCTTGATATCAAGGACAGTCACTCTCCCCTCATCCATGGAGTTCACCTCTTTTGTCCATGTTTGAACCAAGACTGTAAAGAGGTCAGGAGATAAGTGACCCTGGCAGCATCCAAACTGAGCGTTACTGAGCAGGTTATTGCTAAGGATGTGCCACCCCAGAGCTGTTGATGACCCATTTCATAATTATACTGATGATTGAAGAGACTGATGGGTCAGGAATTGAACAGGTTGGATCTGTCCGGCTTTTTGTGCACAGGATATACCCGGGCAATTTTCCACATTGCTGGACAGATGCTTGTGTTGAAGCTGTACTGGAACAGTTTGGCTGGGGGTATGGCAACGTTTGGTGCACAAGTCTATTGCCGGAACATTGTCAGGGGCCACAGCCCTTGCATTATTCAGTGCCTATCTCGGAGTGAATTGAATTGGCTGCAGAATGATAACTGTGAGAATGGGATCCTCCCGAGCAGTCAGAGATGGATAATCCACTTTAGCCAGGATTTAATTACATCTGCGCCTTGATCAAGGTATCTTTCCAATAATGTTGCTTCACAAGAAGAATATACTGGGCTTGACTTTCCATGTGCTGTCCTATGGGAGATAAATTGTCAAATACTGTATGTAAACACGTGCACAAAACTTACTGAAGATTTGATGTCTTTCGCTCTATTGGCATACTTTAGAGTATTATATGTGTCCTCATAAAACAAAGAAGATGGACTGATAGCAGCTATCATTATCGTCTGGCAATTTCCTCCCAGAGAGTCCTTCAATAGTCGTGTTAATTTACTATTCCTGTATGGAATATGTTGGTTTTTTCTCTGGTAAAAAAAAAAACCCAGTCAAGTTACTTAGAAAAAATTCCCCATAATATTAAGCATAGTCTTTTCTTGAAAAGAAAGATCTCGTTCAACGTGAAAATATTTACATGCACAACATCTAATTAAATCAAAATTCTACAAGTCTCTTAAGCAAATGAGCAACAAGCACTAGTTGGTAGAGTCTGCCCATATTTGGGGGCTTCAGAGCATGTTTCAACTCTCAGTACGAAGTTGGAGAGGATTTGATTGCTTTTTTCCCTCTGACAACTCGTGTTCAACAGGCAGTGATAATTGTTACTAATTTGATGTGCTGGAAATTAAACTTGGCAAGTTGATAAGAATTACATTTCAGTGGGAATAGTTAAGATAGGATAATGCAGGGCAGCCGATAGCACTCTTGCCTCAGAGTCATATGTCATGTGCTCAAGTCCTCGCCAGGGCTTGGAAACGTAATGCAAGACACGCAATGTAATATTGAGAAAGTGCTTTGGCAGGAGACATTGCACAGTGGCTCCACCTGCCTGTTTAGGCGAACATAAAAGATCATAAGACATTATTTGACGAGGAGCAGGTGACTCTGCAATGCCCTGGCTAAATTTCTTCTCAACAGAGACGACAATGTAAAAGTAATTCATGAGTGTGGTTTGGGGATCACACACACTCAGTGATCAATCGTCCTCATAAATGGCCTAGAAAGTTGTTCCATTGAAAATAAACCATGTTAAAGTACAGAAGTGAAGGAAAACAAAATCAGACAGATCCATCAGCTCTCGCACTGCGCAAGATTGTAAGATTTGGGGAATTTCGGCCCACTTGAGTTTGAAAAATCTTCCCCAATATCATCTCGGAACTAGTGTCCAAGCTGGGAGAAATGATTCACAAAATGGTTAACCAACAACCTGATGTAGGTGTACTCACACAATCATATTTATCAGTTAACATCCCTGATGCACCATCATTCTCGAATGTGCCATTTCCACTGGAAAGACAGATCCACCAAGGTATGCAAATGGCCCTGGGAATCCTCAGCATTAGTTGTGAACCTCATGAAATCTGACTGCTTCAAATCAAAAAGTTCAAGGAAAGCTGTTGATCATCACAACTGAGTTTGCATTTCATTTTTGAAGAAATAATGAAAGCAATATTTTTTTTCCATAGGCGTTTACAGCACAAAATGATGCCATTTGGCCCATCGTGTCCACTCCGGTCAGTAAAGATTTGACTAGACGAATCCCATTGTCCAACTTTTGGCCCATAGCCCTGGAAGTTACAGCAGTGCGAGTGAATATCTGACTACATCTGTAATAATGAGAGAGATTCTGACTCAACCACCCTTTCAAGCAGAGTTCCAGACTCTTACCACATTGGCTGAAAAAATTTCTCCCCAAATCCCTTCTTCGCCTTCTCTAACTTACCTTGAATCTATGCCCACTGGTAATTGACCCCTTTACTAATGGAAAAAGTGCCCTCCTAACTATGACCCTCATAATATTATTCATCTCTATCAGCTCACATTCACTGCTCCAAAAAAACCAGCCCCAGCCGATCCAATCTTTCCTCATACTCAGACCTTCCAGCCCAGGCAGAATCCTGGTAAATATCTTGTGCATACTCTCCTATGCAATAATATTCTTCCCAGAATATGGTGACCAGAACTGCATGGGGTACTCCAGTTGTGTCTTAACCAGCATTTCACTTCTCTACACTTGTATTCTACACCTCAGCTGTTGATAGCATATGCCTCCTTAACCACATGAGCTCCATGCCCTGTCACCTTTGGGGATCTGTGGATATGCACTCCAAGGTCCCTGTTATCTTCAGTGCTTTCCAGGGTCCCACCATAGTGTAATCCTTTGACATATTAGTCCTCCCAAGTGCACAACCTCACATCCTCCCGGGTTGAATTCAATTTGCCACTGTTCTGTCCACCTGATCAGTTCATTGATATCCTCCTGCAACCTTTGGCTATCCTCCTCACTTTGACCGTCCTACCAATTTTCATGTCATCCACAAACGTCTTGATCATACCCCTACACATTTAAGTCCAAATCATTAATGGAATACCACAAACAGCAAGGACCTTCGCATCATGCTCTGCAGAGCTCCATGGAAACCAGACCACCAGTCACAGAAACATGCCTCTACCGTCATCCTCTGTTTCCTGCCTCTCAACCAATTTTGGATCCAATGTGCCACTTTGCCATGGATCCCATGGGCCCTTAACGTTTGACCAATTTGCCATGAGGGTTCTATCAAAAGCCTTGCAAAAGTCCATATAGACCATATCAATGCCACACCTTCATCAACACTCCTGATTACCTCCTCAAAAAACAAAGATTAATACTGTGAAACATAGCTTTCCTGTAACAAATCCATGCTAACTAATCAGTGTCCATCAAAGTGCAGATATATTCTGTCCCTTGGAATTCCCCACATCTGAGGTTAGATGGACTGGCCTCTAATTTCCCAGTCTATCCCTACCTTCCCTTTTTAGTAATGGGGCAATGTCAGCAGTCCACCTGCACAGGTACATAACCTAGTAAGGCTGAAGACCTTCAATGTGCGCCACCCAAACCAGCTTGGTAGTATCACCAATGTCCTGAAGGAGATAGCCACACAGACCAGACTTAAGCTAGGTGGAAAGCATATCAGTTATTAAAATACTTGATTTCATATTTATGTTACGTATTGAAAATTAATTTATTGAATGTGCTGAAACCCTAGGATATCATCTAAACAGCAGCTCTTGATGGCACGTAACTACACCTTGCAAATTACAAAATTATGAGAAAGGAACCATCTTCATAGAATTTACAGTGCAGGAGACCATTTGGCCCATCGGGTCTGCACCAGCCCTTGTCGAGAGCACCCTACTTAAGCCCACACCTCCACCCTATCCCTGTAACCCAGTAACCCCAGCTAACCTTTTTGGACGCTGAGGGCAATTTAGCATGGCCAAGCCACCTAACCTGCACGTCTAGAACTGGCCCAACACCGACAATCAGCTTAAATGGCCATCTCTCGAGCCAACATCCAGAATCATATTGTAATGGCTTTTTTGGGGGACTCTTAATCCACGTAACTTTGTGTGTGCAAGTGAATCTCTTGGATGAATGTGGAAGTGTGAATTCAAGCTTTTTAAAAATAAAAAAACATTTATCAGCTGCAAGGACAATAAATGTCATCTCCTTTTCTTTTAAAGCTGACAAGAAAATCGGTGTGTGCCTTTTACAGTTCACAGAGGTTAAACATTTGTTGAATTGGTAAATACATTGTTTTTTAATAAATATTTATTGCTGTCAACCGAGCGATGGATAGAAGGGATCCAGTCCATCCCATCTTACTTGGCTATAACAATCTACAAGCAATCAACTACAGACACATATGCCCATGATAGCACCAGTCGAAATGTAGATCTGACCGTCTTTAAGATGACAATATGGTTGTGAAATTTGCTGATGACACAAAGACAGTAAATTACAAAAAGGACATGAGACATATAGACATAGAATCTACAGTGCAGAAGGAGGCCATTCAGCACATCGAGTCTGCACCGGCCCGTGGAAAGAACACCCCAAACTTCCACCCTATCCCCGTAAGTCCACCTCACCTTTTTGGACACTAAGGGCAATTTAGAGTGGCCAATTCACCTAACCTGCATCTTTGGGCTGTGGGAGGAAACTGGAGCACCCGGAGGAAATCCACGCAAACACGGGGAGAATGTGCAGACTCTGCACAGACAGTGACCCAAGCCAGGAATCAAACCTGGGACCCTGGTGCGGTAAAGCAACTGTGCTAACCACTGTGCTACCACGCTGAGGAGACTATAATAGGTTATAGGAGTGGGCAAAGATCTGGAAAATGGAGTACATTGGCACGAAGAATAAAATAATTATCTAAATGGTGACACATCACGGAGCAGAGATCTGGGTGTCCAATGGCATGAATACCAAAGGCAGGTACAACAAGTAATTAGGAAAGTTAATATAATGCCATTAATTGTGAGAGAAAGTAGTGTAGTTATGCTTCAGTTGTATATGGCATTTGTGAGACCATATCTGGAATATGGTGTACAGTACTGGTTTCCTTCTACAAGGAAAGGTGTAAATGCGTTAGCAGTCCAGAGAATGTTTACTAGATGAATACCTGGAATGGGTGGATTGTTTTATGAAGAAAGCTTGGGCAAGATAGGCTTGGATTGGATTTGTTTATTGTCACGTGTACCGAAGAACAGTGAAAAGTATTTTTCTGCGAGCAGCTCAACAGATCATTAAGTACATGAGAAGAAAAGGGAATAAAAGAAAATACATAATAGGGCAACACAAGGTGCACAATGTAACTACATAAGCAACGGCATTGTGTGAAGCATCCAGGGTGTAGTGTTAATGAGGTCAGTCCATAAGAGGGTCGTTTAGGAGTCTGGTAACAGCGGGGAAGAAACTGTTTTTGAGTCTGTGCGTATTCTCAGACTTCTGTATCTCCTGCCCGATGGAAGAAGTTGGAAGAGTGAGTAAGCCGGGTGGGAGGGGTCTTTGATTATGCTGCCCGCTTTCCCCAGGCAGCGGGAGGTGTAGATGGAATCAATGGACGGGAGGCAGGTTTGTGAGATGGACTGGGCTGTGTTCACAACTCTCTGAAGTTTCTTGCGGTTCTGGGCCGACTGTTGCCATACAAGGCTGTGATGCAGCCCGATAGAATGCTTTCTATGGTATATCTGTAAAAGTTGGTAAGAGTTAATGTGAACATGCTGAATTTCCTTAGTTTCCTGAGGAGGTATAGGCGCTGTTGTACTTTCTTGGTGGTAGCGTCGACGTGGGTGGACCAGAACAAATTTTTTGAGATGTACACCCCTAGGAATTTGAAACTGCTAACCATCTCAGCCTCGGCCCCGTTGATACTGACAGGGGTGTGTACAGTACTTTGCTTCCTGAAGTCAATGACCAGCTCTTTAGTTTTGCTGGCATTGAGGGAGAGATTGTTGACGCTGAACTACTCCACGAGGTTCTCGGTCTCCCTCCTGTATTCTGACTCGTCGTTATTCGAGATCCGGCCCACTATGGTCGCATTGCCAGCAAACTTGTAGATGGAGTTGGAACCAAATTTTGCCACGCAGTCGTGTGTGTAAAGGGAGTAGAGTAGGGGGCCCGGTATTGAGGACTATTGTTGAGGAGGTGTTGTTGTTCATTCTTACTGATTGTGGTCTGTGGGTCAGAAGGTTGAGGATCCAGTTGCAGAGTGAGGAGCCAAGTCCGAGGTTTTGGAGCTTTGATATGAGCTTGGCTGGGATTATGGTGTTGAAGGCGGAGCTGTAGTCAATAAATAGGAGTCTAATGTAGGAGTCCTTGTTGTCGAGATGCTCTAGGGATGAGGGTAGGGCCAGGGAAATGGCATCTGCTGTGGACCGGTTGTGGCGGTATGCGAATTGCAGTGGATCAAGGTGTTCTGGGAGTATGGAAGTGATGCGCTTCATGACCAACCTCTCGAAGCACTTCATTACGACTGAAGTCAGGGCCACTGGACGGTAGTCATTGAGGCACGTCGCCTGGTTCTTCTTTGGCACCAAAATGATGGCAGTCTTCTTGAAGCAGGTGGGGACCTCGGAGTGGAGTAGGGACAGGTTAAAGATGTCTGCGAACACCTCTGCCAGCTGGTCCGCGCAGGCTCTGAGTGCATGACCAGAGATCCCGTCTGGGTCCGTTGCCTTCCGAGGGGTCACTTTCAGGAAGGCCGATCTGACTTCGGAAACGGTGATGGTGGGTATGGGCTGCTGGGGCACTTGACAGCGGATTGTTGTTTCCTGCTCGAACCGAGCATAGAATGCATTGAGTTCATCGGGTGGGGTGCACTGCTGCCGGAGATGCTGCTCAGCTTCGCTTTGTAGCCCGCTATGTTGTTTAGTCCTTGCCACAACTACTGAGTCTGTCTGTGACTCTAGTTTGGTTTGATATTCTCTCTTGGCATCTCGGATGGCTTTGCGGAGGTCGTACCTGGATTTCTTGTATAGGTCAGGGACGTCTGACTTGAACGCCTCAGACCTGTCCTTCAGTAGGGAGTCAATCTCGCGATTGAGCCACGGTTTCAGGTTGGGGAACATACTTACTGCTTTCTTTGGCACGCAGTCGTCCACACATTTGCTGATGAAGTCTGTGACGGTGGCTTGTATTCATTGGAGTTTAGAAGAGTAAAAGACAATTCGATTGGAACCTTGAAGATCCTGAGGGATCTTGACAAGGTGGATGTGCAGAAGATGTTTCTTATTGTGGGAGAATCAAGAACTGAGGGGAGGGGGGGTGTCACAGTTAAAAAATAAGGGTTGCTTATTTTGGAGTGGAGCATTTCTTTCGCTCAAGAGGGTTGTAAGCCTTTGGAACTCTTCCTCAAAAAGCAGTGGAAGCAGAATCTTTGAATATTTTTAAGCCGGAGCTGGATAGATTCTTACCAAGGGGGTGAAAAGTTATCAGGGTAGGCAGGAGTGTGGGGTCGAGGTCACAATCCGATCAAACGTGAGCTGATTGAATGGTGAGAAGGCTTGAAGGACCCTACTCCTGATCCTAATTCATATGTTCGGATGTACAGACTCTTTCCATAACGAGGACACTGCCCATCACAGAGTGCCATTGCCATGCTGCTTAGTAGGACTAAAAACAAAGTAAGCAACACAAATTTTAGCACCCAAGAAGACTGTGAGATCCACCAGAAGAAGCAGAATTATATACAACCACAATCAGGCCTCCATCAGGAGCAGCAGAATTATATACAACCACAATTAGACCTCCATCAGGTGCAGCAGAATTATATATAACCACAATCAGGCCTCCATCAGGAGTAGCAGAATTATATACAACCACCATCAGGAGCAGCAGAATTATATACAACCACCATCAGACCTCCATCAGGTGCAGCAGAATTATATACAACCACAATCAGGCCTCCATCAGGAGCAGCAGAATTATATACAACCACAATCATGCCTCCATCAGGAGCAGCAGAATTATATACAACCACAATCAGGTCATTTGGCCAGAAAGGTCTCTGCTGTCATTTAAGATCCACACAAGCCACCCGTCCCAGATTTTCATCAAATTCTATTTGCATACTCTTCTATTTCTCTCTGCCACTTGTGTGTATCTAGCTTTCCGTAAGTGTATCTGCCTCTTGTGTGTATCTAGCTTTCCGTAAGTGCATCTATGTATTTTGCCTCAACTACGTCTTTTGGTAGCACATTCCACAATTCTCACTTATTTTTCAGTATAATAAAATATCTTTAAATTTCTTATTGGATTTGCTTGCGACTAGCTTACATTTTTAACCTATACTTTTGCGTTCCTCCAGTAGAAACAAGTTTTCTATTTCTATCCTATCAAATCCTTTCATTATCTTAAAAGACCTCTATCCTCAGAGCGCTGGGTCCCAGGTTCGATCCTGGCCCTGGGTCAATATCCGTGTGGAGTTTGCACATTCTCCCCGTGTCTGCGCGGGTCTCACCCTCGCAATCCAAAAAAATGTGCAGGGTTGGTGGATTGGCCATGCTAAATTGCCCCTTAATTGGAAAAAAAATGGATACTCTAAATTAAAAAAAAGACCTCTTATCAAGACCTATAGATTGAATCACTCAACCTTCTAATTTCGAGATATAAACGTTCAGCTTTTCATGAAAGAATATCCTCCCTAGTTATTATGTTTGTGAATCTTTCTCAACAATGCTTCATCACTTTTACAATATGGGGCCCAGAAGAATGCACAAGTATCAACATACTCAACAATACAGAAGATTGGACAAGTATATCCTATCTAGGAAATATTAATCTGACTCATTCCCACTATATCTCACTCTTCCCAATCAGGAAAGTGATGGAAGGAGCCATAAGCAACAGCAGCTTATCAACAACCTTCTCACTGATGTTGATTTCAGGTTCCGTCATTTGCTTTCAGATCTCAGGCATTATCTTTTGTATCCACATATGGATCAAGTTGGCCTTGACATCAATGTTACATTTTTAAAAATTCATTTCTCGCTTGCACGCTAGACCATTCTTAATTACCTTTGAATCGAGTTCTATAGGCCAGACTAGGTAAGGATGGCAGTTTACAAGATTTTTACAACAATCATTTTTACGACAGTGGTTTCACGATCATCATTAGACTTTCAATTGCAGATTTTTAAAAACAATAATCAAATTTCACATCTGCCATGGTGGGATTTGAACTCGGGTCTCCAGAGCATTACTCTGGGTCTCTGGATTACTAGTCTAGTGACAATATCACTAGAGATGGACAGGGAAGGGATCCAGTCCATCCAATACAGTACAGTATGACACTATAAACCTTAGGTCTATTGGAAAATAGTGAATGACTCCTCCATTCAAGAAAGGTGTGGGAGCTAGAAACCAGAAAACTACAGGCCAGTGAGCCTAACATCTGGCATAAGGATGATGCGAGAATCTATTATAAACAAAGTTATAGCAAGTCACTTCCATAATCGCAATGTAATCAGGCCAAGTCAACATGGCTTTGTGAAACAGAAATTGTATTTGACTAATCCAATTGGAGTTCTTTGAGAACTATAAGCAACGTGGATAACGGTTACGGTGGATTTAGATATTCAGAATATATTTCACAACGTGCAACATCATAAGTTATTACACAAAATAAGATCACAAAATAAGGTGTCGGAGCTCCTTGGATGAAAGGGTTGTCTTATGAGGAAAGATTGGGCTTGTATACAATGGACCTACAAGATGAGAGGTGACCATATTGAAACATGGGGGTCTTGACAGAGTGGATGCAGAAAGGATAACTCCCTTGTCAGAGACAATAACTACGGAACACAGTTGAAATACATTTTTTTCTTCCAGAATCCTGACCCTGTTGTATTCTCTTCCCAAGACAATGATGGAAGCAGGGTCCTTGAATATTAAGTCAGAATTAGATGGATTCCTGACTAACAAGGGGGTACACAGGGAAGTCACATCAAGGCTACATTCAGATCAGCCATGACCTTATCAAATGGTCGAGCAGGCTTGAAGGGTTGAATGGTCTAACTTGTATATTCAAAACCAGTGACACAAAGCACTGAAGGAAGCTCCAGTTTTTTGGTCAGTGTTGATTATCTGATAGCCCCAGTGGAGTAGAGTATTGCAGCTCAATTTCTTACTGTTTTCCTATTGCTCCAGCTGTCCATTTTCTAATTCTACTGCTTCAAATGAGTCTGAAGATTCTTGACAGCTTCATGAGATGACTTTAGCTAATTAATAATACTCTCCCCTTCATGTTCCTTTAAAATAGTTTTGGTTCTTAATTCTCTTTTAGTCCCATTTCAGAACTGCAAAATAATGTCTTTATTAAAATAATCTCGTGAATCATAAGATATTCGACTTAGTACGTCAGAATATTTAAATCACTGGAATGTCTCCAGCACATTTATTTGACTTTCTAATTATAATTGTGCAAACACCAGATTCCCACTGAATTTGAATTAATTCAGTATTTTTAATTAACTGCCCATAGAACATGAAAGTTATGCAGAAAAGTCCTTCCTTCCATTAAGATGTTATTTCGCTCATGTGACACTTCGCAACACGTTCAATTTTCCCATATTAGGTAGTTGATTATTCGGTCATACATTATTTATTCTTTGTAGCATCCACATTTTATTTTAGAAAAAGACAGTCAGAAAATATAATTTGTGACAATGAGATCGCACAGAACTATTTCAAACATTTGCAGGATGTTACTGTTCGCATACCGCAACAGTATTTTATATTTCAAAAGACTGAGGGCTCTTGCAGTGCCAGGAAACACGGGTTATTCAACTCTATTCGTGTTGAATAAGGGGCCTGAATAGGGAACATGCAGCCTAGGCCGCCCATAGCCCCCCCTTTTTTTAAACACCGGGGAGCTCTGCTCGCCGGAATTCCCTGTTGTAGCGAGAGCTCGGGATGCCATTTAAAAATGGCATCTCGATTTCCCGAGGCCCACAAATAAAATCCCCAACCTCCACCCAGCCCAAACAAACGCAACATGGGGGGTCCCAGGCAACCCACCCGCACCCACTAACACCAACGGTGGGCAAACCCAACTCAATCATGCACATGCAAAAAATGCCAGCTTGGTAGTGCCATGGCAGTGTCCCCCTGGCACCTTGGCAGTGCCAGGATGGCACTGCCAGGGTGCCACGGCACCATCCTACCCAAAGGGCATGCAGATGGGGGCATCCTATCTCCTTGGAGACCCCCATGAGTGCCGTTCCGTCTGGCCCCCGTTTGTGGGGACCAGTGCTGAATGGCGCTCGCCCGAGGTGAAGGGACTGAATTCCAAAGCCTCAGGTACTTCGGGATTCTGCACATTAGAGTAAGGCTTATTGCCTCGCTCTAATTTGCAGATTTGGGAAATACTGATCACGCCCATTGTAGGCGGGATTCTCCTTTCAACACCTTGCGATATTGCGGTAAATCTCGCGAGGCGGATCCTGGGAGCGGGGTCTCCCGCCTTCCACATTGCACCACAGCGAGATGCTTTTTTGGTGCAATGTACCCGGAATATCGCACGCAGAGCCTTTTTATTTCTCTTATAAGTAAAAGCACTCATGTTCATTTTATCTCAGTGAGATAAAATTAACCTAAGCAAGATTACAGTAATGGAAAAAGTAATGGCACTGAGTGACAAACCCCCAGGACCAGGGTGTAGAAGGGGCAGCGAGAACATTGCCGATGCCCCAAGTACAATTGTCTTGAGATGCATTGTGGTCTTCACTGATTCAGGAAGCATTTCTTTGGATTGGAAAATTTCACGTTACTCTGCTTTAAAAAATGGCAAGTCTTACAACAGCAGGTTAAAGTCCAACAGGTTTGTTTCAAATCACTAGCTTTCGGAGCACTGCTCCTTCCTCAGGTGAATGAAGAGGTAGGTTCCAGAAACATATATATAACAAAGTCAAAGCTGCAAGACAATGCTTTGAATGCAAGTCTTTGCAGATAATTAAGTCTTTACAGATCCAGAGATAGGGGTAACTCCAGGTTAAAGAGGTGTGAATTGTCTCAAGCCAGGACAGTTGGTAGGATTTCGCAAGCCCAGGCCAGATGATGGGGGATGAACGTAATGCGACATGAATCCAAAGTCCCGGTTGAGGCCGTACTCATTTGTGCGGAACCTGGCTATATGTTTCTGCTCGGCGATTTTGCATTGTCGCGCGTCCTGAAGGCCGCCTTGGAGAACGCTTACCCGGAAATTAGAGGCTGAATGCCCTTGACTGCTGAAGCGTTCCCCGACTGGAAGGGAACATTCCTGCCGGGCGATTGTCACACAATGTCCGTTTATCCGTTGTCGCAGCGGCTGCATGGTCTCGCCAATATACCATGCTTCGGGACATCCTTTCCTGCAGCGTATGAGGTAGACAATGTTGGCCGAGTTGCACGAGTATGTATTCGGCCAACGTTGTCTAACTTCCACTTTTGGTCAATCTGCAGGCCCTTATACTTTCTAACCGGTGATGAATAATAAAAATCTTTATTAGCGTCACAAGCAGGCTTACACCAACGCTGCAACACCCAACAGGCTGGGAATTGCTCTCAATTCACTCCGGCAGAGTGCTGGCTCATTTGCATGCCCTGACTCGCTTACCAAATAGTGACCACTGCCCCCCCCCCGGCAACAAAAGTGCAAATTGTACGATACTGTTGCAAATAGGATCAGAGTGCCCCACATAGCAAGAGCTAGCTAGGCAAAACAGGTCAGTGAGCTCTATCATGATGCTTGATTTCCGGCTAAAATATGTATTGAAGCCTGCCAAGGTCTCTTCCATCCTTCTCTTAAGTGGACACTGTCGGCTATAATGGTATAAAGGAACAAATTACCCAGTGCTTCTGCTCTTTAGGCCTGATGGTGCTCAATATCAGAAGCGTTTCTTCCATAATTTCCACTTTTGGTCAATCTGCAGGCCCTTATACTTTCAAACGGTTGATGAATAATAATAATCTTTATTAGCGTCACAAGTAGGCTTACACCAATGCTGCAATGAAGTTACTGTGAAAATCCCCTATTTGCCACACTACAACGCCTGTTCGGGTACACCGACCCGTGTGTACACCCGAAACCCACACAAACAGTGACCCAAGCTGGGAATCGGGCCCGGGTCCCTGGCGCTGTGAAGTAACAGTGCTAACCACTGTGCTGGCAATGACACCCAATCGAGGAAGGTGATGTGCCATCAATGAACATAAGACGAGTAGGGAACGTAACTGAGGCTTTAATAAGCTAAACAGAAAACCTCCTGGCTTCTGATCCTGAACTGGGGCAGAGGCGGAGACCAGCCACCTTTATACCGAGCCCGAGGAGGGGGGCAGAGCTATCAGGCAGTGGCTTACCACATTACATGTAATACAGTAGCAGTTTACCACAAATGTCGCACAGCCTCTACAATGGCTTGGGCTTCCTTTTCGACGGAGGAGTGTCGAATTTCGAGGCATGGAAGGTACGGGAGAAGAAAGCCACGGGCCTGTCCGCCTGGTTAAGGGTAGCGGCCAGAGCAAAGTCCGACGCATCGCTCTCCACCTGGAACGGAATGGACTCGTCCACAGTGTACATCGCGGCTTTGGCAATATCTGCCTTGCTGCGGTTGAAGGGCAGGCGGGCCTCAGCCGTCAGGGGGAAAATAGTGGATTGAATAACTGGATGGGCCTTGTACGCATAATTGGGGACCCACTGGGCATAGTAAGATAAGAACCCCAGGCATCTCTTCAGGGCCTTGGGGCAGTGGGGGAGGGGGAGTTCCAGGAGGGGGCGCATGCGGTCGGGGTCGGGCCCTCGGACTCCATTTTCCACAACGTAGCCAAGGATGGTTTGGCGGGTTGTGCGGAAAACGCATTTTTCCTTATTGTAGGTGAGGTTCAGGAGTTTAGCGGTGTGGAGGAAGTGCCGGAGGTTTTCGTCATGGTCCTGCTGGTCATGGCCGCAGATGGTGACATTATCTAAGTACGGGAACGTGGCCCGTACTGGTGAACCATTCGGTTCATTTCTCGTTGGAAGACCGAGACCCCATTGGTGACGCCGAAGAGAACCCTGAGGAAGTGGTAGAGGTGGCAATCTGCCTCGAAGGCAGTGTTTCGGCGGTCCTCCGTGCGGATAGGGAGCTGGCGGTACGCGGACTTCAAGTCAACTGTGGAGAAGACTCGATACTGCGTAATCTGGTTGACCAGGTCAGATATGCGGGGGAGGGGGTACGCATCGAGCTCCGTATACCGGTTGATGGTCTGACTGTAGTCGATGACCATCCGGTGCTTCTTCCCTGTCTTGACGACCACCACTTGGGCTCTCCAGGGGCTGGTACTAGCCTCAATGATCCCCTCTCGTAGGAATTGCTGGACCTCCGATCTGATAAAGGCCCTGTCCCGGGCACTGTATTGTCGACTCCTAGTAGCAACGGGCTTACAGTCTGGGGTGAGGTTAGCCAAGAGCGAGGGTGGGACGACCTTAAGGGTGGCGAGGCTACAGACGGTGAGGGGGGGGCAGGGATCCACCGAACTTTAAAGTAAGACTTTGGAGGTGGCACTGGAAGTCGAGCCCCAGTAATAGGGCAGCGCAGAGATGGGGAAGGACGTAGAGCTTAAAGTTAGTGTACTCTATGCCTTGTACCGCAAGGGTCGCGACACAGTACCTCCGGATTTCTACTGAATGTGATCCGGAAGTCAGGGAGATTTTCTGGGTCGCGGGTAAAATTGGGTGGGAGCAGCGCCTTACCGTATCTGGGTGTATGAAGCTGTCTGTGCTCCCGGAGTCGAAAAGGTAGGCCGCCTCGTGCCCGTTGATCCGGACGGTCATCCTAGATTCTGTCAGGTGATGAGGCCGGGACTGGTCGAGCGTGATGGAGGTGAGCTTCGGAAGGTGATGGGTAGGCCAGTCGGAGGTAGCGGCGGCCATCGTACAACTGGGTGAGCAGGGCTCCCGGGAGGCTGTGGAGTGGTCCCAAGATGGCGGCCCCCATGGGTCATGCGTGGCGGGCGAAATCGGAGATGGCAGCGCCCACGGGTCGCACATGGTGGGTGGTGCGGCAGTTGGGGGCGGCCCCGACAAGCAGCGCTGCTGGACCTAGGAGTTTTAGGGAGAGATTGGGCCTGGCAGGCTTCCGCAAAGTGGCCCTTCCTCTCACACCCGTTGCAAGTCATGTTCCGTGCAGAGCAGAGTTGTCTGGGATGCTTACCCTGGCCGCAAAAGTAGCACTTCGGGCTTCTGGCGTTGGCGGGCTGATGCGCGGCACAGGCTTGCACTGCATTCGAGTCGGATGATGGCGGTGCCCACGAGGGTGCCGCGTGGTCGGAGGTGGAGCCCTCCATGTTCTGGAAGGCCACCTCCAGCAGGTTTGGGAGCTGCACTGTCTCTGGGAGGCCGAGTATACCCCCTTCTAGCAATCGCTGGCGGATGTAAGTGGATTTAATGCCTGCGACATAGGCATCCCTGATCAACAGCTCCTTGTGTTGGGTAGCCGATACCGCCTGGCAAGCACAGTTCCGGCCGAGTACCCGCAAGGCACGCAGGAATTCGGCTTGTGATTCCCCAGGGCGTTGTCGCCTCGTGGCAAGAAGGTGCCTAGCATACACCTCGTTCACAGACTTTACATATTGTCCCTTCAGCAGCATTATCGCCTCCGTATACGAGGGAACGTTGCTGATGAGAAGAAAAACTTGCGTGCTCACTCGTGCGTTGAGTATCTGCTGCTTTTGGAGGCCAGTGAAGTCTTTGGTGGAGGATCTGAGGTACGCTTCGAAGCAGCTTAGCCAGTGCTCGAATGTTGCAGTGGCGTCGGCTGCCTGTGGGTCCAGCTCCAGGTGATCAGGCTTGAGCAATGAATTCATCTTAGAAGTTTAGCTTATTAAATTGATGTGCCAGACGAGCAGTGAACGCAACTGAGGCTTTAATGAGCTAAACAGAAAGCCTGCAGGTCTCTCATCCCAAACTGGGTCAGAGGTGGAGACCAGCCACCTTTATACCTAGCCTGAGGGGAGGTGGAGCCATCGGGCAGTGGTTTACCACATTACATGTAATACAGTAGCAGTTTACCACAATACACCTATTATATACTACAGTGGTTTACCACAGAAGGGCACCATTCCTGCTTTTCGGTTTGCATCCTTATTCGATAGGTTTGTCTATTCTTACAGCTACCAGGTTTTCTTGCACGTTCGTACCGTAGTTCCCGTGAACAGCACTGACCCTTCATTAGATTGGTGTCTTTTCATGTACTGGTGGCGTGATTGCTGGCTTCGGGTATGCATGGTCCATTTTATCTAAAGAGACGATAGTCTTATTTGGTACTGGTTTCAAACAGTTTTATTAACACTTTATGTCTCCCACAGACAGTATGGAGGCTGTTCATCCTATTCCCTCAGTGTCTAGCACCTGGCTGCTGATGTCACTGTTACACTATTTTCTAATCATTCATTACGATAGTTATTCTATTAATCTCTATAGTGTAATGGATTACGGAATATTGTGGTCCCTCCATTTAAAGACAAGAAAATACAAAAAGCCCTCAATCAATAATAGGTAGTTTACGTTTTTGGGCAGTGGAAAATGTGATTCGGCAACATGCAAAATATGAGTCAGTCACAGAGTTTGTTTATCTAATAAATAAGGTAGGATTTTAATTGGGCTCTACATGGTTCAAAATGATGCTGATAAGCAGAGACAAAAATTGTAGGTTAATATTGCACCTGTCTTATCATGTGTTATCTTGTAACTATTAATATACTGTACAATCTGGTTTGCAAATTGAACCGTTACACAGATTTTCACAGTTTATGAACCTTAAGGGATGGTGCAAGTGATCTTTACTGCTCAATGCAAAATTTACATCATATACAAAAATAAGCCTGTCAAAGTCTTAAATTTAAAAATATATTCTCTATTGCAGGCATTGCAAGAATAACTTCTGTGCCTTGGGTGAAAATTATAATGCTTACATAGTAATGGAGGTAAAAATCAATGATCTCAAGAGACTCGTGATTACATAAGGTCAAGCCGCATGGTGCATGGCAAAAGTTCTCTGTTCCACTTAACAAAATTGTCCTTTTTTATTAATAATCTACTTTGGTGAAAATGGATTTAGTTCCTTTCATCCAAAGGGAATTGGAGACACAAGAACCATTATGTTAATTTGCTCTATGTGAAATTAATAAGTATAACGATTCACATGTTTGTGCAGGAATGGCAGTTTAGCCGTTTACTTACAGCTAAACACAATTTTTGAACATAAATGGTTATTTTATTTTATAATTAGTAATCATAATGACTCACAATTAGAAGTTATCTACATTGGTATTTGAGAGATATTTTGTAGATCGGTTTCAATTAATATAATATAATGCATACTGTCATACAGCAGTAGGCCCAGGTTTGAACAAAGTTATACATAGAAAATAGGAGGAGGCCATTTGGTCCTTCGAGCCTGCTCCACCATTCATTATCATGGCTGATCATCAAGTTCAATACCCTGATCCTGCCTTCCCCCATATTCCTTCAGTCCCGAAAGCCAAATCTAATTCCTTCTTGAAATTACACAATGTTTTCGCCTCAACTACTTTCTGTGGTAGTGAATTCCACAGATTCACCACTCTGAATGAAGAAATTTCTCCTCACCTCAGTCCTAAAGGGGTTACCCCAATCCTCAAACTATAACCCCTAGGTTCTGACTTCCCCACCATTGGGAACATTCTTAAAACATAGAACAGTACAGCACAGTACAGGCCCTTCAGCCCACAATGTTGTGCCGACCATTTATCCTAATCTAAGATCAACCTAACCTACACCTCTTCAATTTACTGCTGTCCATGAGCCTGTCCAAGAGTCGCTTAAATGTCCCTAATGACTCTTAGACTCCACCACCTCTGCTGGCAGTGCATTCCACACACCCACCACTCTGTGTAAAGAACCTACCTCTGACATCCCCTCTATACCTTCCTCCAATCACCTTAAAATTATGTCCCCCTCGTGACAGCCATTTCCACCCTGGGGAAAAGTCTCTGGCTATCCACGCCTCTCATCACCTTGTACACCTCTACCAAGTCACCTCGCTTCCTTCTTCGCTGCAGTGAGAAAAGCCCTAGCTCCCTTAACCTTTCTTCGTAAGACATGCCCGCCAGTCCAGGCAGCATCCTGGTAAATCTTCTCTGTACCCTCTCCAAAGCATCCACATCCTTCCTATAATGAGACGACCAGAACTGGACGCAATATTCCAAGTGTGGTCTAACTAGGATTTTATAAAGCTGCAGCAAAACCTCAGCGGCTCTTAAACTCAATTCCCCTGTGAATGAAAGCCAACGCACCATACGCCTTCTTAACAACCCTATAAACCTGGGTGGCAACTTTTGAGGGATCTATGTACATGGACCTCAAGATCCCTCTGTTCCTCCACACTTCCAAGAATCCTGCCTTTAACCCTGTATTCAGCATTCAAATTCGACCTTCCAAAATGAATCACTTCACATTTGTCTAGGTTGAACTCCATCTGCCACTTCTCAGCCCAGCTCTGCATCCTGTCAATGTCCTGTTGTAACCTGCAACAGCCCTCAACACTAGCTACAACTCTACCAACCTTCGTGTCATCGGCAAACGTACTAACCCACCCTTCTACGTCCTTATCAAAGTCATTTATAAAAACCACAAAGAGCAGAGGTTCCAGAACAGATCCCTGCTGGACACCACTAGTCACTGACCACCAGGCGGAATACTTTCCATTCACTACCACTCGCTGTCTTCTTTCGGCCAACCAATTCTGTATCCAGGCAGCCAAATTTCGCTGTATCCCATGCCCCCTAACTTTCTGAATGAGCCTACCTTGGGGAACCTTATCAAATGTCTTACTGAAATCCATATACACCTCATCCACTGCCCGAACCTTCATCAATGTGTCTTGTCACATCCTCAAAGAATTCAATAAGGTTTGTGAGGCATGACCTGTGCAGGTTAGGTGGATTGGCCATGCTAAATTGCCCTAAAGTGTCCAAAAAAGGTTAGGAGGGTTATTGGGTTACGGGGGTTAGGGTTGAAGTGAGGGCTTAAGTGGGTTGGTGCAGACTCGATGGGCCAAATGGCCTTCTTCTGCACTGTATGTTCTAAGTAACCCAATAACCTGACCTAACCTTTTGGATACCAAGGGGCAATTTAGCATGGCCAAGCCACCTAACCTGCACATCTTTGGACTGTGAGAGGAAACCGGAGCACCCGGAAGAAGCCCACGCAGACATGGGGAGAAAGTGCAAACTCCACACAAGACAGTCACCTGAGGCCAGAATTGAACACGGAACCCTGGAGTGGTGAGGCAGCAGTGCTAAAGATTGGTATTGCGAATAATCCACATTACGACGGAGTTGTCTGTTTCATCAGTTGAAACCAGTAGAAGCAACAACGGTGTAAAATAGGCGGCCAGTTAGTTTTTGCCTGCATCACTACAGGAAAACACTGCAGCCAATTTGTACATTGCAAGGTCTCTAGAAGATAAATAAACAATGAATCTCTTTTGTGTGGTGTTAATCAAGAGGAATATTAGCGAGGGTACCAGAAGAACTGCCTGTTCTTCTTGAATAGCTTCATTGGCTATTTTATATTTACTTTAACAGGAAACAGTCTTTGTCGAATACTTTCCCAGAGTGGCCAATCTGAATCAGGCGATTAATAAGAACACATGAAAACATATGCTATCATTTGATAGAATGATCACTGACTGGATATATAAATTATCATTACTGTTTCTGCATGCAATTCATTTGGGAGAATCAGCCGCACTTATTACTGGCACTACACCCTCTCCAGACTTGTGATCTTGTATGAAAATCAGAGCACGTTGGCTTCCCAGGTTTAAGTTTACTCGCGATAACAAATAGTACTGGAGTACTGCTTTCAGCTACTTAATGTGGAGTTTTGAAAAATTTGAATTAAACACTAGTGGAAATGAATTATTGCGGATTTTACCTAGTCCTACAAATTGTTAATAAGTACTGTATAGAGTTTTACACTCAAATAAGTGATATTTAGTTGATGATGATTTAGGGAAGTCAAAGTTGGAAGTTTCAAGGCTTCCTCCTGACCAAGGATCTGGAAAAAAATTGAATCAATTTGACCTCTGAACATCCTTCCCTTCCCTCCCACTAACCACTGCATTCCAGAAGCAAAACGCATCTTCAAATTTGGAATGCATGAATTGTGATGTTGGAAATGAATACATTCGGTGTGAATTAAATGTTTCCCCATGTTTACTACAGCTGCAAGCTGTAATCACACAGATCAACTTCAATTTACAGGCACTTATTTACAAAAATAGCTCGGCAAATAAACTTTTGCTAAAATTAATTTATTCCAATAATTAACTTGTGAAACCAACAAATTGGTTTAAAAATAGTTAAACCAATATCAGAATTTTCTGCAATCATTTTATATTGTTTCCATATCCGGCACAATTTTGTTCCACTCTTTCTAATAACTGGATGCATAAATGCTTTATGACAATTAGCATGAGGAAACCCGAGTGACAGCTCGTAAAGAATATTGATAAAAATCAATAAGCTAATTGTGAAACAAAGGGTGTAACACCATGACTCTTTGGACACATCTAAAGTAAACATCCCTCCACATCCATCGCTATACAATTTATTAAAAATTGAACTCAATGAATTTAATTTCAGCAGGACTATACCAGATCTGGGATTCAGTGTAACATTGGATTTGAATTATTGTCACGTGTACCGAGAAACAGTGAAAAGTAGTAACTAGAATGTCCCTAAAGACCAGTTACCCAACACAGTGGCTTCACCACGGTTTAAAATATCTCCTTCTTCTTATGCAAGCTAAAGTTTCATACCTGGTGCTTTGACAACGTAATACTTTGTATACTGGCTGAGAGATTTGTCTCTTTTGAAGAGGGAAAGGATTTTTTTTAATGCTTGTGCAATCAGTGTGAAATGAGACACCAGATTTCACAGGGAAGCAATGATAATGAAACTGATCAGCAAAATGACCCAAATAAAAGTCACATCACAATGACCAGGAATCCAGATTTCATCTTATTAAATCTTGGCTGACTTGCAAAGGAGTAGGTTTCCATCTGTAGTTTCACAGCAAGAAAGGCAGAAAGAGAATAGAGATGTATCCTGCAGCCCAAACTTCAAAACACATTCTAGGTTTTCTCAAAGTCTCAAAAAACATTAAAGTTACATCAGTGAGACCCCTGAGGGGAGGATAGTTTTGGATACAATATTATACACACAATGCAGATTACCATTATACACACAAAACAAAAATCACTGGACTCTGAACTACTAGGGTTAACTAAAAGTATTAGGTGGAGAGGGGGTTTGGAGCATCCAAGATTAACTATGTAAAAATAATTTCAGATACCCAAATTCATTGGCAAATCGAAACAGCTTTTAAAAGACCACACAATTAAATTACATTTGTTCCTGGGATGGCACTGACTCTAGTAAACCGATATTTAGTTAGCATTCCCAGTTTCAGCCCCAGTTCTTCCAAGAAGAATTCCAGTCCTTTTCCTTCAAGAGACAGCAACTTCCATGTAAACAGGGTTCCACCCATGTTACCTTCCCGATATGGCACTTTGTTTTCCAGAACTTTCTCAATTTGCAGATCCGCTTTCGCCTTGGTCTCTCTGTGCCAAATGGCCTTTTTATGTTAATGTTCTTCCTGTTAGTACTATTTCCAGGACAAAGGTCGCCAGGTCACATGGACCATTATCTTATTAACCAAAAATTACAACTGATTCCTAACAATTGATGCACAATTGATCCTCGTCAAATATTTGCAGACAGTTCTGATTTCCCAAACAATTTTCCTTACTGCTGCTGCTTCTGGGTCAAAGGTTGTCACTATGGATCTTTAATTCAGATGCTATCAGCAAAATTACTATATTTGTTCAATTTAATTTCCCAATTTGAATTGGTGGAAGTTCCTCATCTGGCAGCCTAACCATAAGAAATCATGGTATATAATCTATAGATTAAATAGCAAGATGTGCGAAGCCATATAACTAATATGACTTCTGATTTTGTAATTCTACCGTTGTATATTGTGAAATGTGCAATCTTTATTATCAATGGCAATGGAACTGTATCTACAACTCACAAAGCGGGAAAAAGAGGGACAATCAGGATCCATGTGGAAAAAAGATCAAATGGTGACTTTCATATTAATTTGAATAATACTGTCCCATTTCATAAAATCATAAAAGATCCTCCATAGTTCTTCTCTGGTCAGCTCAACATAGCTTGTTTTTAAGTTTGAACAGAATTATACAGGCAGAAACTAAGAGGGAATTGACAGTCTCCTGGGGAACTTACCACTATCCTGCTTTTTTCCCCACAGATTCATATTTTAACCTGCACTTGAGCAGGCAGGAAGATCACCCGCTGGAAACTAGGTGCTTCATTCAATGTTTGGGCCCTGGTGACAGGATTGGAGCCCATCTGCTATTTTAATCATGGACCTTTGCAGGGAATCCATTGTGGCTTTTCATCAAGCCATCCTATGGGGAAGAAGAGCGGAGATCAGAAATGTCTCAAATAAGGTACGTTCTTACAACATTTTTCTGATTTCCTCATGGAGCTAGGGAGAAGGAGGGATTTTTTGCCTGCCTATTGGTTTAGGGAGCAGTGTTGCCTGGGAGACCAGAAGAACATGTTTTGTTTCTTTTAAAAAGGTCACTTATGTGCACCTCAACAGGAGAATGTGGTCTTAAATTAATTGTCAAAAACAGAACACATCTCAGTAGCACATTAAATGCGATCCGAGATAACCTGCTTAAACCTGGCCTTGCAACCCAATGATTGGCTATTCAAACTAAACAGCAAGTTCCTTTGATTGTTCGTAAAAGGTAGATTCCAAAGTGCAGATCAAGAAGGCGGCTCACCGCCACTTTCAAGGCTAATTAGGGATGGGCAACAAATGTCAGCCTAGCCAGCAACCCTCACATCCTGAGAGGAATACTTTAAAAAAAAAAAATAAGCACCTTCTCAACCAGTCCTCGCTTGTAAAACCCAAAACAAAATGCCTAGTTATTTGTGATTCCACAATTTGGCAACGCTTGCCGAATAATGTACGCTAATAGCTACACTAACAATCAATTTAAGATAATCAGTTGAGCTCATTTAGGCTCCCTAGAAGTGACATGCATTCATACGTGGGGATCACAGGGATCAGTTCTCTGCAAACAAAAAAATACGTTTAAGCCTCGTGTCTTTTTGCGAATAACCCGGGAAGGATGGGGAGCCTATAATTCTTCATGGTAATGCTTTGGTCAGAGTGGACTTGTCAATCACCAGCACAGTTTTATCCTGTAGTATAAATTATTACAATTGTTTGAAACTTAACAACCTTGCATTTATTCTGATGGTAGGTTTTAGGAAATATCTTAATAAGGGAGGAGAGAGGCAGAGATTTGGGGAGGGAATTTCAGAGCTCAGGGTCTAGCCAGCTGAAGGCATGAAGACCAGTGGTACAGCAAATAACATCAGGAATATGCAAGAGGTCCGAGTTGGAGGAACGTGGAGATTTCAGAGGGTTGTAGGAGATTATAGTAGAAGGGAATGGCAGACAGAGCAGAGATGCTTTAAATGTTGCCAAAAGAAAACAAGCACCGTCTCGGACTTGCAGTGCACATTTTCTTTTGGCAACTGGGTCTTAAAGTATAGCCAGAGTAGTTAACCAGAAAGGTTGTAAGGAGTCTGGAAATTTGAGGCAAACTTGAAAATATGTAGATTTAAGCTTTTCCAGGTCTTTTCTGAAAGTTGCAGATGAAGGAAAAAAGAACAGCAGCCGATTCTGGACAGAAGCAGAGTCTCTTCCCCCCTCCCCCCCAACCCAATGTAGTCCAATGCAGAAACGTGGTCTAGATGTCGGACCAGGATTTGAAGCCATATTTGACAGCAAAATTTACATCCAGATCTTTACCAGAGCTCACAAGGTAGATTGAGGATAGGCTTTGAATCAGAAGGCAGAGAGCATTTAAACTAACAATTTACTTGCAACTTTGGGTAAAATGCCCCAACTGTTAGAATCAGGGGTACTGAAATGTACAGAAGTGAAGATTAAGTGAGGAGAAACAGTAACAGATAGACAAAGTGAAGAACTCCCAGGAGCTGACTGCAATGTAATTGAAAATATGAAAAGTTGTGTCATTTGAAACATGGAAGTCTGGCAATACCTGATCTAAGAGAAACATGAGAGAATATAGGGAAAAATCCCACGAAGGGTTAACAGCAGCTGCCAGGAGAGGATTGTAAAATGCCTTGGTCAAACAGGCTAGCAAACAAAACAGCAGGTCTTTCAAGCCACAATCGAGTGAATTTTAGTATAAAGCTAAAAGCAATATTTCACACCTTCATTGAAGTTAAGTCAGCAGCTGGAAAGGAAAGGATGAGGTTCAGTTGAATTAGGTGACAATTCTAGGTGTGAAATTCTGCTAACATCAGATGAATATGGGAAGCTGGAGACAACATGTCCACGAGAACACAAATTAGATCCAAATCAAAGTCAAAATTATGAGCTGGGGACACAATATGATAACAATAAAACTATAGAAAAGACAGGAATCAAAAGTCACACCACCTTTGAAATCAAAGCATTTTTGAACATCACAAAGGATAGAATGTAATCAGATTTTTGAGATGAGGTCATGTCAAAATGAATATTTAGTCGTGTTAGAAAAAATCAGATTAAAGGTACCTTTTACAATCCAAGTGAAATAAAAGTTACTTTACAATAAAGTCATAAAAACTTAATAACTGTTAGAAAAATATATAAACCCTGAGAAAGGGCAGAGAGGGAACAAGAGAAGCAAGGGGAGTCAGCTTACAGTCAGCTCGGTCATGGGAAAGTGACAGAGCAAAGCTAATATATCTAAGGAAGACCAGAATTTAAAGAGAAGGCAGAGTCGGCTCAGAGACAGCCAGCTCTCACAGCTCGGTACATGGGAAAGATAGATCATAGCAACCGAGCAGAACAGTGAATACATCTAAAGAAGGCCAGATTTAAAAAAGAAGATTGATTGTCAAGTTGGGCCTGAAGGTCCCTTCAACCAACCAGAAGGATCCAGAAGCAAGATCTTTTTACTTTTCTGTAAAGACTGTGATTGCAGCTTTTAAAAGAAAAAATATAATAATAAAATAACTTAAAAGTTTTAACCTGAAGCAGTGGTTATTCCTAAGCCTACTTTACTTACTTAGCAATACAGGACCCAGGACATCGATGCTACAAAGTGGTAAGTAGGTCAAATTCTTCTATGAAGATATGGGTCATACCGGGGGATAACTTGAAAATATAGTTTGACCTGAATAGCACCCATCTAAGGAGTCAGGGAGTGAGAATCCCTGTTCGCCATTTAGAATGTCGGCCCTTTTTGGTATGGGGGACTTCTAAGAATAGTGGTGAGCTTTCAACAACAGGAGCCATCATGGAACATGAAATGTTGAGTACAACCTTGCTTCAACCTCCCACCATATTTTGTCAGTGAGACGAGCACAAGACCTCATGGCAACACTTAGCAATCAGCGACTCACGTTTGAGCCCACAGTGCTGAGTCGATCCTAAAATCCACCACAACAAGCAGCTGCTGATAGATCTTTGGTCCCTCTCTACCAGAAAAGTGATCAGTTTGACAAACAATCACCAAGAGATGCAGGACATAATCAGGGGTAAGCACACAGCTTCTGCTGACTGGAAACTTAACACTGCCTCAAAAGAAACGCAGGTGTCCTGCAGACAGCTTAAGGCAGCATAACGCAGGACATAAGAGAGTGAGTGGAAAGAGTAGAGATCCAACAACTCTGCCATCAACAATGTGTATAGTTTCTTCAGTGCTGTCAGATCGTTTGAATGTAGAAAGCCAGTTGACGGCTGAAAACAAACAAGGCATAGGTGCAGATGGAATCTCTGCCAAAATTCAGAAACATGGCAGAGATACATTCTTGGTACAGCAGTTTCTACCTCGCCTCAATCATCTGGAAAGAGTAGGTGCATGCCAGGGATCTCAGGGCACTGATCTTGACTACATTCACAAAGGCGGACAAGTCAGATTGTGAGGGACTATAGCGGAGTTCCCTGTTGTCTATCATTGCACGAACCTTCCTCAATCTCCTCCACCCAGTGGCTGAAGAGCTTGTTTGAATCTCAGTGCAGTTTTCACCCATCAAGAGGCGCCAAAGACATGATTCTTTGTGCATGGCATATTCAAGAAATATAAAACAAACAGCATCAGCTGTTGCACACGATCTTCTTCAAGCTCACAAAAGCCTTTGACTCTCGTCAATTGCAAAAGGTTTATGGTGCATCTTCTCAAATTTGTCACCAAACCCCACCTTCTCCACGATGTAAGGTTTTCGGGCAATTCGGCCCTTTTTGGACTGCCCAAGGATAAAACCCAGAGACTGTAAACTGGACACTTTTCAGCCAAGGGAACGTAACCAAATGTCCCAGCAGGCTTGGTCCGCTGAGCTGAGTAGGGGCATAGGTATTTACAAACCCCCCCAGGAGCTACAAGGAAGAAGGAGCCAGACAACTAGATAAGATTAAAACACAGACAAAGGGGCATGGTAATGCTGTAAGGGGCCTGCCTGCAAGCAGGACAATGGGATGGTCATAGCCCCATGCAGATGTAAATGACTTGGCCTCCACCAGAGCAGAATCCAATTAACACCCCATCAACATAGCAAGGTGAGAATAGCAGCCATCTCCGGAGCAGCTGCAAGACTTTGAAAATCTTCACAAGAGAGCTTAACCTTGTTATCCCAAAAAGCAGACTGTCTGGGCTCAGTATATTGCGCTGGAAAAGCCCCTTGAAGATAAACGGTAGAAAAAACCAAGTTGGAGGCGGACCTGGGGGAGGTACTCCAATCCTGACAGAAGCCACCGGCAGGAACTTACTGGGTGGAGGGGGCGGAGTCGGCGCCAAATTCAAATCGCGGCAGGTCTGCCTGGCTGGAAGGAGCGGACCTGCGAGGAGAACCCGGAAGCGAACAGCTCTGACCGGCTCAAAGGGGGCGGGACCAGCGGGAACTTTAAACTTGGACCGATACAACGCAAAGGGGGAGGAAAACCCGGAAGTCGACAGCTCTGACCGGCTCAAAGGGGGCGGGACCAGCGGGAACTTTAAACCTTACCAATTCAATGCAAAAGGGGCTGGCCGAACACAGGAAAAGGCCAGGTAAAACGGATATAAAAGGGGCTGTGTTTCGATTGAGGGGCTCTTGGCTTGACCTCTCCACCTTTGACTTGACCTCCTGCAGCCTGTGACTGTAAGTACCCTGCAGCAGCTTGCGAAACTCCCTTGACCTTGATAGTGGTTGAGGCTTTGGGGAAGGGGACTTGATTTGTGTTCTGTGTCATTGCTAAAACTGGGTAACAATAAGATTTTACGTTGTGTCCGTTATAGTACTTTCTGAATAGACTTAGTTTGTGTTAGAGTTTAAGATTTTATTATAATTTCTTCTGTTTGATGATTTTGACCTGGGTTTTGCAATAAACCTTGATTTGCTGATAATTGGAGTCGTTTAAATTCTTCAATCTCTCACCAGCGATCTCTGACCAAGTCATTGTTAAGATATTCCTCACCTTAATTCCGGGTTCGAGAATCTAGGGTCATCTTGAACGATTCACTCAGGACAGGCTGCTGGTTAGGTAATAAACAGCAGTGTCCTATTCTCTCTCTTGGGAAAGCTACTCCAGCGAAGTAGGAACCGGGTGGGTGTTGCACCACCGGCGAGAGAGAGAATCACCTGGGCATTGGTGGGGGTCTGGATATCTGTGTGATATAAGCCTCAGGCTTCCGGTTAGGGATAAACGGCAGGCTTGATTCAGTGCTCTCTTCCGTGGAGGTGTCCCAGTGCGGCATCCCCTGGCCTCTGAAGTTTCAGTGCCAGCTGGAGAGAGACACACACAGATACTCAAACCCCAGATATCGGCCCAGTAGTGGAGTAGCAGAGATGGCACCCTCTACAACGATGACAGGCAAGCTGTGATCCTCACCAATGGAACCACCAGAGACCTCATCTCTGTAAAGGATGGGGTCAAAAGAGATTGCTGTTACACTAACCCTCTTCATTTTCCTCTCTGCAATATTGCTTGAGGTGAAGTGTAGGTTACCTACAGGCATGGAGATAATCTACAGAAGAGTGGAAAATGTTCAATGAATGTCGCCTTCAATCCAGAACCATAATTAGTCCAAACACAGTTATCGAGCTTCTGTCTGCTGGTGACACTTTTGCACTCAATCAAAAACTAAGCTCCAGGTCACTGTCAACTCCTCCAAAGCATATTTAAAAAATGACCCTTTCAACTAAATACCCATAAAACCAAATTCCAAATGGAATTCGACCCAGAGATGTGCAAAGTGATGCATTTGGGAAGGGCAGGCAAAGCAAGAGAATATGCAAAACCTGAGGATATGGAGAGGGATACAGGAAGCGAGAGAACTTGAAGTGCATGTCTACAGGTCCCTGAAGGTGACATGCGGAGAAGGTGATTTGGATGGAGGTATAGAATACAAAAGCAGGGAAGTAATGCGGCTACAGCTGCAATTTCCCATGCAGCTCTGGTCACTACATAACAGAAAGTACATAATTGTTCTGGATGGAGTACAGAGGAGATTTAAAAGAATGTCAGGGTTTGAACATTTCAGCTATACAATGTAAGGTTTTCCTTAGAACAGAGGAGGCAGAGGGATGAAATGATTACGGTGTACAAAATCGGGAAGAGTCTAGATAGAGGAGGCAAAAGAGATCGGTTTCCCCTAGCAGAGAGGTAAATTACAAGAGAGGCACAGATTTAAAGTGATTAGAGGGGACTTGAGGAAAACCTCTTCACTCAGAGGGTGGTGGGTGTCTGGAAATCACTGCCTGGTTTGATGGTGGAGGCAAAAACCACTAACTCATTTAAAAATGCAACTGGATCTGCAACCAAATTGCTATAACCTGCAAGGCTATGGATCAGGTGCTATAAAGTGGGATTAGAATGGGTAACTAGTTTTTCATTTTTTTAGCTAACACAGACACAATGGGCTGAATGGCATCCTTATGTGCTGTTAACTTATAACTATGGTCTTCTTCCAACCAGCTCACTACTCAACTCTTGGAACTTGAACGCTGTAGGGGAATCCCAAAAAGGCAGTGGAAAAGCGATAAAGAACATTCTCAAAGCCTCCCTGAAAACATAAAACATCCCCGCCAACTGATGGAGAGACCTTGGCTTGTGATCAACCAAGATACAGAAGGTTCATTCCAGAAGGTAACAAACACAGAAAGACTTTGTCAGGAACATCCGGGCATGAAGTCAAGATGTTGGAGCTGCAATCTGCGTCAATCCCCATACAGGAACCATAAACCAAATAAATTTACTGAATGACCCCAAAATGAAGGTATCACGAGCAAGATTGTAACATTTACTTGAACACAAATCAGAATCCACATAAATCAAGCATGAATTAACAGGTAAATTATGGTCGATAGGAACTATAAATTACACATGAAATTGCAGATACAATGAAGATGAATTTCACACAACCAGAAGCACCTGCATCACTCCCAGCAGGCTTACCTGCTAAGTTCTGCAATATGCTGTTCTTTATTCACACAGGGTGGGTCAGGAGTCTTATCTGCCAACAGAGTTTCACAGATATGATCGTCAACAGCAAGACATACCCTTCTACATACCAATAAACCCTGAATCATAGTTTGGCCATTTACAAGAATGAGAAATAGGAGCAAGTGGAGATTATACATCTCATCGAGCCTGCTCCTGCCATTCAACAAGATCAATGCTGATCTTCACCTTCAAATCTATGTTCCTGCTCATTCCCTATAATCCCTTGATCCTAAGGCATCAAAAATCTGATCATCTCAGCCTTAAGGTGTGTATTCAATGATTGATATGGACTATCCTCTGGGGTAGAATTCACAACCCCAGGTGAAATAATTTTTCCTCATTCTGAGAACAGCTCTTCAGCATATGTGCGTGCACTGATCGCCCTCTGCTTCAGCTTTTGCTTCTTTACAACAGTAGTTTATTTGACTTCTAATTCTGGCCACATGGCTCGTCTCAGGTTCCTTCATGTGGTACAGCTTCCAGGTCAAGGAACCAGTATTTATTATTAAAATTACATTTGATCCTTTTACAATAAGATACAAACTGTGAGCCCTTTTCAAATATCCTCAAAAACAAATAAGATTCCACAGACATCTTAAAAATTACAAATGTTCCTTACTGCTACTAATTCCAAGTCACAGGGCACAACTCATCTACCCAACCCACCAAGCACCACCTGCTCACACATGGCAGTCTGCAGATTACGCAGTAGATTTATCAACCACTTCAGAATTCATTGGATCAGAGTGGAAGATTTGGATTGGTTTTATTGTCACGTGTACAGAAATACAGTGAAAAGCATTGTTCTACGTACAGTCCAGACAGATCACTCCATACATGAAAAACAAACATAGTGCATACATAAATACAAAATGTAAATACATACACAGGCATCGTGTGAAGCATACGGAGTGCAGTACTACTCAGTAGAGAAGGGAGACATCTTTGTTCCCGAGGGACTGCCTAAGAGGTTACAGTTATAGAGAGTGGCAAAGTTGGGTAGGGTTCAAAAACAAAGTTCAAAATTTCGTGAAAATTGCTGCAGGATGTTGGTTACAGTCCAGTAGGTCTGAAGAAATCTTTGCAATCATGCACAAGTTAACTGCAAGTCTTTATTGACTCTTAGAACTGTTTACAAATACACAATAAAAAAGGTACAAGCTAGGAGCTGGCTCCATGCTTGCTGATACACACAGCTGTCCAATACACAACTGACCCTTGGTTCGGCCCATATGCTCTCCCTACATTACTGTGTGGGTAGGATCGTACTCAGTCCCACATTAACACAATCTATGCTAGACCGTCATATAACAAAAATTGAGCAGTTACTGGGTCAGGAGCCAATGCAGGTCAACAAGCATGGTGGTGGTGGTGGTTGGGGGGGAAGAATGTGTGGAATAGGATGAGCTCAAGTTGATGTCAGGCGGAAGATCGGGGAGACTGGTCAGAAGAGCATTGGACTAGTTAAGTCTGAATGTAGCAAAGGCATGCATGAGGGTTTTAGTAGGTGAGCTGGGGCAGGGACTGCAAATGGAGTTGATGTAGCGGTCTGGGAGAATCATAGAATCCCTACAGTGCAGGAGGCCATGCAGCCCATTGAGTCTGCACTGACCCCCTGAAAGAGCACCCCACCGAGGCCCAATTGCCCGCTCAATCCCTGTCACTCCACCTAACCTGCACATCGTTGGACACTAAAGAGCAATTTTTAGCATGGCCAATCCACCCTGCACATCTTTGGCTGATGGAACAGTTGTGTAGTTGGAAGTCCATTGGAAAAGCCCAATGGAGGTCAGCTACAAATCTAAGGTTGCAAACAGTCTGAATCAGCTCCGGACTGTTAGGCTGGGATGGAGTTGGTTGCTAGGGAACATAGCTTGTGGTACTAGTTGATTGGAGGAAATATTTGTTCATCCACTACTGGATATGGGACAAACAGTGCAACAAATCAGTGTGGTGGTGAGGTAGAGCCAAGTGCTGATTGTATACATGTCGAATTTAACATCTTTTCCTGGAAGATATCACTCAGGGGCAGTTTTATTAATTCGATGTGGATACTGCTGGCTGGGCCCAGCATTTGTTGCATTTCTAATTTCCCTTGAAATGAAAATGAAAATTGATTATTGTCACAAGTAGGCTTCAAATGAAGTTACTGTGAAAAGCCCCTAGTCGCCACATTCCGGCACCTGTTCGGGGAGGCTGTTACGGGAACCGAACCGTGCTGCTGGTCTGCTTTCAAAGCCAGCGATTTAGCCCTGTGCTAAACAGCCCCTTAGAACTGAGTAGTTTGCTAGGCCATTTCAGTAGGGGGCAGTTAAGAGTCAACCGCATTTCTCTGGTTCTGGAGTTACATGTAGGCCAGGCCAGGTAAGGATGGCAGATTCCCTTCCCCGAAGGACATGAATAAACCAGCTGGGTTTTTCCGACAATCGACAATGGTTTCATGGTAATCATTAGACTTTTAATTCCAGATTTTTATTGAATTCACATTTCACCATCTGCCATGGTGCGATTCGAACCTTGGACCCCAGAGCATTGCTCTGGTTCTATGGATTACGAGTCCAGTGACAATGCTACTACGCCACCAATTCCCCTACTTGAGAAATGAGTGGTGGTAGTGATAGGTGGGTGGTGGGGGCAAAATTAACCATATGAGAGTAGAAATCAGGAAGAGAAGCCATTGCAGTGGACTGTGATTGACTAGATTAGAATGGAATTGCAGAGCTGCCAACCTTTCCCAACAGAAATCAGTATTTCAGATACCAAAATCAGAATTTTGCCAGTAAAATCGGTATTTTCACCTCGATGCGAGACCGCATGAAGGATCACATGACAGGTGTGCAGGGCAGAAAGAGAGGGCTTAAGACAAAAGGCTACAAAAGAACAGTTTGCAATCTCCCTCAAGTTACAAGAAGACTGAGAATATTAAAAACAATGTATTTCCTCAACCACCAACATTAAAGGTGCTACATAAATGAATAAAATGCTTGGGGCACCTCCGTAGCAAAGGGAATAGATAATCAAGCAGAGAAAGTAAAGAACTCATTCTAGGTAGGAATCACACATTATCATAAAGGATATTATAGTTCAATCATGGATGATGTTTCTATCTAGAGCAGTCAGAATAATGCAAGGAGATACAAACAAATGAATTGGGTGAGGTTAAATTAAATATGGGTGTGGGGATCAGTCCACAAATAAATCACAACCATTCATTTTCCTGGAAGCAGGATGTTAACATAACAAATAGGAGCAGAAGGCCATTCGAGCCTGCTCTGCCATTCAGCCAATCAGCTCCTCTCTCCCCCCACCCCCCCTCCACAAAGCCATCCAGCTCTTTACAGGGAGCTCCATCTTAATATTTTTTTTCTTCCCTTCCCCCCAAAAAATAATCTCGCTTAAATTAATCTCCTTCAGAGCAGTGTCAGGTTGGAGTTTGACCGAGGGCTGCAGTGGATTGTGTAAACGCAAGAAATCGTATTGCCATATACAAGCACATTTTCTGGTTTAAGTATGGAAAATCCGTGCAAGTTGGCAGTGCTGGAATTGGGGCAGGCAGTTCTACTCAGTTGGACGACAGGAGAGGCTTTGGAAGAGGACGGTGTAGTCAACTATGTCAAAGCCTGTAGACAGGTCAAAGAAAAGGAAAAAGTATAGTTTGTCATAGATGATTTCATTTGTGACTGGGATAAGAGTCAAATCCAAACGTGGCAGTGGCAAAAGTGGAAGATCCCACCATGTAGTTGTGGGTAAGTTGGGCAGGGATTTGGAAGGGGGCAAATATACTGGAGGAGGAAAGGGAAGTTGGAAATGGAAGCAGTGGTTTGCTCGGATAGAGGGGTCAAGAGTGTTTTTTTGGAGAAGAGTGATGACAGCAGATTTGAAAGGAAGTGGTTAGTACCCAAAAGGTGTGGAAAATATCAACAACATCATCCAGATTTCAAAAGCTATTATCCTCCTCTCATCTGCCCAACTCTTACATCCAAAGTGCAACACTCCACACGTGTGACTACCAGAATTATTTTCACCTGATGCAAGCAAATCCTTCACTCCTATCCATAATGCACATCAGAAATGAAATTGGCACACAATGTGAAATATTAAAAATACGATGTTTAAATGTTAGATATATTCTGATGCCGGCAGCATAAATTCTGGAAAGCACTTAGAAAAAAACAGCACCACAACATCACCAATTTGATGTACACACCAGCTGAGCCATGACAACAAAAGTTTTAAGTTCTTACCTTGGAATCTGCTAAGGCATTGATGACATTTCCCAGAGCCAAGAGAGATTGGTTAATATTTGCCCCCTCCCTGAAGCGAGCTGTTTTAATGTTCATCGCACTAATACGTTCAGATCCAGCCAAATCAACGAGGCACATTTTTGCAATTTTAATGTTTTGATTGATATTTGCAGTTCTTTCTTGCTGTCTTAAAAAAACCTGTAAAGTAAATGAATGGTATAAAAGATCTGCTGTGAGGGCGGTATGGTGATGCAGTGGTTAGCACTGCTGCCACACAGCACTGAGGACCCGGGTTCGATCCCGGGTCACTGTGGAGTTTGCACATTCTCCCCGTGTCTGCGTGGGTCTCATCCCTGCAACCCAAAATGATGTGCAGGTTAGGTGGATTGGCCACGCTAAATTGCCCATTAATTGGAAAAAATATAATTGGATAAATTATGAAAAAGACAAAAAATTTCCACTGTGCAAAACTAAAGGCTTTGAGAATACTAAAACTGAAATAATAAACACATACATCTATTGCGCATAAATGCACTTCAGACTAATACATAAAGATGACTATGGTGGAGCTTATGCTGGGGAAACTAAAGGTTGGACTTCGAAATAGAGTACAATTGCAAATGAGCATACTCATGCAGGTTACCTCTGTGCATCTTAAAAACTTTACCAAATTCTTCAATTAAATAAGATCTAAATAGCTACTGCAATTTATTTTAGTTAAAATGCACGCCATTAATGGTTTTCTTTAAAAAACTCGATGGGCCGAATGGCCTCCTTCTGCACTGTAAATTCTACGTACATCATGTGATAAAGAATTCTTTTTTCGAATTTGTTTTTTACTGAAATACTGAGATACTTTGAGAAAGAATGCAAGGAGGAGCTCCAAACTTGTCTACAAAGAACACTTGCATTTGATAAACCCTTTCATGACCTTAGGGTTTCCCAAAGTGCTTTATTGTCAATGAAGTACTCTTGAAGTGTAGACACTGTCGTAACAGAGGAAATACATTTCAAAGTAATTTTATGTATGCAAGGCAATTGTATTTTATAATTTTAATGTTTTCCACGGCTTAAGACAAAAGCCTACAAAAGAACAGTTTGCAATCTCCCTCAAGTTACAAGACTGAGAAAATTAAAAACAATTTATTTCCTCAACCACCAACATTAAAGGTGCTACATAAATGAATAAAATGCTTGAGGCACCTCCGTAGCAAAAAATAGATAATCAAGCAGAGAAAGTAAAGAACTCATTCTAGGTAGGAATCACACATTATCACAAAGGATATTATAGTTCAATCATGGATGATGTTTCTATCTAGAGCAGTCAGAATAATGCAAGGAGATACAAACAAATGAATTGGGTGAGGTTAAATTAAATATGGGTGTGGGGATCAGTCCACAAATAAATCACAACCATTCATTTTCCTGGAAGCAGGATGTTAACATAACAAATAGGAGCAGAAGGCCATTCGAGCCTGCTCCGCCATTCATTATGAGCATGGTGGATCATCAAGTTCAATACCCTGATCCCGCCTTCCCCCCATATCCCTTGACCCATTTAACCCCAAGAGCTATATTTAATTCCTTCTTGAAATGACACAATGCTTTCACCTCAACTACTTTTTGTGGTGGTGAATTCTCACCACTCTCTGGGTGAAGAAATTTCTCTTAATTTCAGTCCTAAATGATTTACCCCTTATCCTCAAACTATGACCCCTAGTTCTGGACTTCCCCACCATCTGGAACATTCTTTCTGAATCTACCCTGTCTAGTCCTGTTAGAATTGTGTAAGTTTCTATGACTCCCCCCCCCCTCACTCTTCTAAATTCCAATGAATATAATCCTAATCGATTTAGACTCCCCTGCCATCCCAGGAATAAGCCTGGTATATCTTTGCTGCACCCCCTTTAAAGCAAGACCCCCTTTAAAGCACGAACATCCATCCTCAGATAAGGACACCAAAACTGCACTCAATACCCCAGGTGTGGCCTCACCAATGCCCTATACAATTGTAGTAAAGCATCTGTATCCTTATACTCAAATTCTCTTGCTGTGAAGGCCAACATACCATTTGCCTTCTTTACTGCCTGCTGTACCTGCACGTTTACTTTCAGCGATTGATGCACAAGGACACCAAGGTCTCGCTGAGTATCTATTTGACTTATAGCCAAACCAGGTCACAGTTTAATGCCTTATCTGAAAGTCTGTGTTCTATTATTTTTCTTAGGGAAGCATAACTCTCATTATAGGCTTGTTATGCATGGGTTCTGACCAGTCATGAGATAACCCTCACCACACAATAGCCAGCCCTGGACTTGGCTTTCTGGTTCTAATAAGGTAAAATCGAGGACTGCAACAGAATGAATGAATTGTGTTAGCTGGCAGGTTAACAAGTGTTCACCTGCATGATGCCTGCCAGTGGCAAACAACAGCTGTACATTAAGGCAGTGGAATTATTTTCTTGTGATAAAGATTGTGGAGCTTAGGAGGTGTATGCAAAGCAATGCATCCTAAAGCATTAGGCTGCCTGCAATCTGTGCAAAACCTCATGCTTGGTCCTTCTACATATCTCTGGCAAGATGCAGGAGTTGAAAGTGTTTTCATTCTAGTGATTCTCAGTAACCTCCCTCACACAGCAGGGTAATGCAAGCTTTGAGATGCTACTTAGTTCTCCAGCAACAGCCTGAAAGAAGCCAGAGACATAAAATGTAAGTCCAAAAGTCACCTTGACAGTCTAAGGCAAATCTGTTTTTTATCTTGCTTCGAGGTTGCAGTTGTGGCTGCAGAGCTGACAAGATTTCACTCATAATTGGTGAGTCAAAGATATCTTGTGCACAGGTCATCGCCGATGTAAGAGAATTGCCCTCGGAGTATGCCCTCCTACTAAATTGCCCATTGTTCCTTCGTTCTTCTGAGTAGGCACTCTTCTTTCTCTGTCATGTTTAATTCCCAGAGGAAACACTAATGAATCACCCATGTCTGGATGGCCAAAGGTAACAAGACTAGCTGTACTATTTCCCATGCTCAAACTTTAGCCCAATATAGTAAACCTCCAAAGAAAATGTGCAAAGCATACAGCAGCCAAACATAAATGATGCAGTAACCAACCTGCAGCCACTCTTTGATCTCTTTAAATAGTACTGACAGGGGTGGGTGGGGGTAGGGAGTCTGTCATGCAGTACAACGTTATGTTCAACTGTATGAGGTCAAGTTAGGACATTGGTTGAAGCTGTTAAATATCAGCAGTGGGCTTCAAATCAGTGCTGCACAATGATTGTTGTCAGTGTCTGCTCTGCATACTGCCAGGAGCCGTTAGGCGTGAGCAAACTCCATAAGATGGCATCTTAGCAGTGTGGGCACACAATTTGGGCACTATTTTGAAACTTTAGGTGTCAAGTGGCCCCTCTGTGCTGTGTTATGATTATATGATTTGTACTAACACAGAATAAGTTTCATCCAAGTTGGCAAGTCAAATGAATGAAAATGTCAGTATTAAAAGTGAAATGCCCTTGAAAGCATCACAGTTCAGAAAAATCTATCTACAAATAAGCAATAATGAATTGAGTTTATATTCATGGAATTACCTGAAAGACAGCATGAGAACGCGAAGAATTGGAGTTTACATCAGTAGGATGTTGCGTTCTATTTTTATTCCCATAATCCAACATCTGAAGGAGCTGTTTTGAAGATGTAGGCTGCAAAATATTGTTACAACAGAAAGGCATTCAATTTTTATCAATAGTTTTTATACAAGTCAGTCAAATCTTTTGTTCTTTGAAGGATCTGGGCCTGTTATTAGCGAGTAAGCAGGTAATTGGAGTAGGTCGGAGGTCTGTTTTGCCACCCCCCCCCCCCCCAAAAGGGGTTTCAAAAATGCCAAAGTTAATAGTGACCAGGTAAAAACTGAACAGAGTTTCAATTTGGGAAAGAAAATTTTCTCTTGCCTCTTCAGCAATATTCAAAAACATGTTGCCAAACCTTTGTCTTACAATCAGGACAAGTGTCAAATTTCAAATAATCACAAGAATTTATACCATAGGAGAAATGAATGCTGATTGGTTGATATATTGACTGAGTATGGTCTATATACTAGCAATCAGCCTGCGTTTGCAAAACCCAACGCAAAGCCAATTGTTAGATGTGATTTTACAATGGTATGCCCAATCTTAACTGATAATATCTACACTAACAACCAAGATAATCAGTCAAGCTCAATGTGGCTCACTTATGCTTGCTGGAAGCAACATATTTTCATATGTTAGTAACATTCTCTGCAAATAAAAGGAATATGTTCAAGGCTCATGGCTTTTTTGAATACAAGGAGCTTGGGGAGTCTATACAAACTAGTAGACCATTCGGTCCCTCGAACCTGCTCTATCGTTCAGCGACATCTTGATCCGATTGTGCCTCAACTGCACATTTCCACCTGCCCCTGCTAATCGAGGACCTACTTTAGCTTCAAAATATTCAATAACCCTTCCTCCATTTCCCTCTGGGGAAGAGTTTCAGACTCATGACACTTACAAAAAAAATGTCTCCTCGTCGCTACCTTAAAATGGGAGACATCTTATTTTTATAACTGTGTCCTCTAATTCTAGTCTCTCCCACAAGGATGTCCTTTCAGCATTCATCCTGTCAAGCCTTCTCAGGGTCTTGTCTTCACCTCTCATTCTTCTAAACTCCAATGGATATAGGCCCAACCCGTCTAACCTTGTCATAATTCCACTCCAGTTTTGGTTGAGCAAACTGTCTCTGAACTGCATTCAACACATTTATATTTTTCTTAAATAGAGACAAAACTGTACACAGTTCTCCAGAAATGGTCCCACCAACACCCTATGCAACTATATTAAAACACCCCGACTTTTATAATCCATTCTGCTTGAAATTAACAACATTTGATTTGCCTTCCTAATCACTTGCAGTACCCGCATTCTAACTTTTGGTGATTCATATACCTGTACACCCAGATGCCTCTACCACAACTGCTGTAATCTCTCTAGCTCCCTGTTGCTTTCTCCATGGTAACACCCAGACAATAGTAGACTTGCCAAACAATCAACACCCATTTCTTCTGTATATTGGTGTGATCATTTGAAATTTGGCATCCTTGGGTTTGTCCTGATGAGTGCAAGAAAAAAGCTTTGACAACACCTCTCTTTTTAGCAATATTCTCTTATTTTTACAATATGCTTTACTGTCTTGTTCCAAATACTGCACTCAATTGTAACAAATTAGTGCTTCAGTCATAAATGACTTTCAAGTCTAAAACATTAGTAAAAGGAGTGATGCAAGCCATACACATGGCTGATTTTTTAAGTAGCTTCAACTCCCCATGCCAATTAAAATATGTTCAACCACAAACAAACCAGCAAATATTCATATAATAAAAATAATTGTTGTTTTTTTCTCAAGTCAAAGCTGTAAACTTCCCGCTGTATCAGCCATTCGCATGAGAGATATGTCCAACATCATCCGTTCCTTTGCTCAAGTGCCCCATAATTGACAATGGGCAACTTGTTAAACCAGATCCAATTCTAATCCGATGTGCAGGTGCGCACATTTCCAGCAGGAAACACTGGATGGTAAACAGAAGCAAACTCTGGATTGATTTTACCAGCCTTAGGCCAGGACATGAGGGACAATTGCAACGCCTCACCACTACACCACACATCCAGATTTGAGAGCTTCCTGATAAGGCTGGTTCAACTACTCAAAGTCTGTATTTATAAAGTCATCCAGAGAATCAGTTGTAAACTGGAGAAATAAATATTGGATTGACAGGAAGTTTTTGCTGCTTATTCGTGCATATGTATTAAATAAAAGAAACATTCATACAATGCAAGCTTTTGACACAGGAATTCAGAGGTAAATCCAACTAAAACCCAAAATAATTTTCATGGGTTTTTAAATCTTGATTCTCAAGTCATAAAGTAGAGATGGGATGAATAGGTCTTCTTCAGGTTGGCAAGCTGTAACTGGTGGAGTGATACAAAGATCATTGTTGGGGCCTCAACTATTCACAATCTACAATGACTTTGATGAGGGGACTGAATGTATAGTAGCTAAAATCTTCCAATGGTGCCAAAGTAAGTAGGAAAGTAAGCTGCCAAGAGGGGATAAAGGGATATAGACAGCAAACATTTGACAGATGGAGTCTAATGTGGGGAAGTGTGAACTTACCAACCTTGACATAGAGAATGGAAAAGTAGTGCACTATTTAAATAGGAAGAAATTGCAGAACTTAGTGGTAGAGGGATATGGAGGTCCTGGTGTATGACTGACAAGCGTTAGTACACAAATACAGCAAGTGAAGGCAAATGGAAAGATGATGTTTATTGCAAGGGGAATGGAATATAAAAGTAGGGAAGTCTTGCTGCAGCAATCCAAAGCCTTGTTGGGGCCACACTTGGGGCTAAAAATGTATATCTCAAAGGGTCTGTAGGGTTCTCTTCCCCAGAAAACAATGGAGACGGAATCATTAAAATGTATTCACGGCTGAATTTGATAAAGCTTTTGATATACAAGGGAGTTAAGGGTAATTGGGGTGGGGTGGGGGAAGAGAAGACAAATGGATCACAACCAGATTGGCTGTGATCTCAATGAATGGTGAAGCAGGCTCGAAAGGCCGAATGGCCTACTTCTGATCCTAAGTTCGATGTTGCTATTACAGGCATTGTTCTGGAATTTGATTAATTAGTGGAGCATTCTCGTCAAGTCCTATATTTGTATACTTCCGTTTTTTTGTCTGTAAGAAAATGAGAGAAAAGGTTCAGAAGAGATTTGATTGGTGTTCAAAATCACAAGGGGTCTAGCCAGAGTAGATAGTGAAATGGATCTCATTGGTGGAAAGCTAGAGGACCAGATTTAAGCATTGATTTAAGGTGAATAGAAAAATAGTAAATGTAAGATTAAGAAAGCTTTTTATGAAGCAAGTGGTTAACATCAGAAATGCATTGCCTGAGAAGCAGATTCAATCGTGGCTTTCAAAAGGGAATTGGTTAAGTAATTGATGAGGAACAATTTGCAGAGCTGGGGAGTGGGTCTAGCTATGTTGGTCTTGCAGAGAGGCAGCACAGACAACAGGCCGACTGGCCCCCTTCTTTAACGACTGCTTTATCGCACTCAATACTCCATTTGATGAAGGACATCTTCTAGACCAAATTTGGAGTGTTCAATTTGATTTAATTGAATGATAATTATTTTTAAAAGTAGTACCTTGTGTAGTGTTAACCCCTGGACAATGACTCCACTTTGAGCATCCTCTCGCACTGCCAGGGATCTGGAGTTGGTCAACAGGTCTCGGACCTCCTCATTGTACACCTCAAAAAAAAAACCAAATTGATTAGAATGTCAAGGTACAAGCTCTATTTCACATTTCTATACTCTGATGTAAAGAAGATTGATCTAATTGATGGATTGTCAGCATTCCCATGCAAATTTCCTCCACCACCCCTCCCCCTTCCATTGATAAGTGCTGAGTTCAATCCAGTCTTCAGTCGAAGTTTACATGCCTACATCTGTAAACGTTCAAGCAGAATGATCAAGAGTGGAAATGGTCAGAATGACTTACTGACTTCTACCTCTGTAGCAAATTATTATTGACAATACCTCTCAAGGGAGAATGATTATCTTCCATGAGTCTGAAGATAGCCGATTTTAACTTTGGTTACAGTGTGTTCTTTTCACCACCAGTCTTTCCCCCTTCATTTTGTCAGCATTGGTGTCGTGGAAATCATAATAAAGACAAATTCCTCGAGATTCGATTTAAGGAAATTTATTTACACAAATATATTTGCGGAGAGAGTGTTCCAGCTGCAAAAGCCAGTGCACTGCACTCTGAGATTCGATTGAAGGAAGCATATATTTTATAGTCTGAAATAACAGTTTGAAGTAAACAGGCATGTTTATATTAAATAGATCTTGGAAAGTATGTAAGATGAAATACATAGTACTAAAAACTCAAATACAGATTTTGTTATCTTTCGGAGGACAATGTGTTTTCCTAATAAGGCCAAAACCAGAATATTAAGCAGTATTTCATTTATGATACCTGACCTATTTATTTTCATTCAAAAGCAGTGTTGAACTATAGTCAAGCATTTCCCAGCATGCTTCGAAGTTGGTTTATGTTAATTTTCCTTCCACAATTGGGTCTCATGATGCTGGGATCCTTCCCACAGATTTTGTCACTATCTGGCTTGATCCAGGGCAATGGTCTCCCAGGAGTTAATGTTAATTTTGTATTTTGCTGCGCCGATTTTCTGCATTTCCCCAGTGTTTCCTCTGTGCTTTGGTATGACTGCTCTGACTCGAGCGTGGAGGGCAGCCTGCTGTCTAACATCCAACTACGCAACCAGCCCAATGAAACTGATGGCACATGATCAATGCTTGTGATGCCCGATTGAGAGAGGACACTGCTGTTGGTGCATTTGTTCTCCCAGTTAATGTGAAAGATCTTCTAAAGGCAGTGTTGATAGTATGACTCCAGCACCCCCTCTACATTGTCCATGTTTCAGCCCCGTACAGTAGGGAGGGATTTCGTCCACATAGTAGACCATGAGCTTGGTTTTAGTTTTGACATTGCAATGTTCAAACACTTGCTTCCTCAGGCCAAACCCTGCACCAAGATTTCAAACGATGCTGGATTTTGTCATCAACCTCAGCCTTCTGTGAAAGATTGCATTGGTTTCACATTTTCCACGCATTTGTTATGAATCAAAAAACAAAGAGAAGTACAGCACAGGAACAGGCCCTTCGGCCCTCCAAGCCTGCGCCGACCATGCTGCCCGTCTAAACTAAAATCATCTACACTTCAGGGATCCGTATCCCTCTATTCCCATCCGATTCATGTACTTGTCAAGATGCCCCTTAAACGTCACTATTGTCCCTGCTTCCACCACCTCCCCCGGCAGCGAGTTCCAGGCACCCACTATCCTCTGTATAAAAAATTTGCCTCGTACATCTCCTCTAAAACCTTGCCCCTTGCATCTTAAACCTATGCCCCCTAGTAATTAACCCCTCTACCATGGGAAAGTCTCTGACTATCCACTCTGTCTATGCCCCTCATAATTTTGTAGACCTCTATCAGGTCGTCCCTCAATCTCTTTTGTTCCAGTGAGACCAAACCAAGTTTATTCAACCTCTCCTCATAGCCAATGGCCTCCATACCAGGCAACATTCTGGTAAATCTCTTCTGCACCCTCTCTAAAGCCTCCACATCCTTCTGGTAGTGTGGCGACCAGAATTGAACACTAAACTCCAAGTGTGGCCTAACTAAGGTTCTGTACAGTTGCAACATGACTTGACAATTTTTATACTCAATGCCCCGGCCAATGAAGGCAAGCATGCCGTATGCCTTCTTGATTACCTTCTCAACCTGTGTTGCCCTTTTCAGTGACCTGTGGACCTGTACACCAAGATCTTTCTGACTGTCAATACTCTTGAGGGTTCTACCATTCACTGTATATCCCCTACCTATATTAGACCTTCCAAAATGCATTACCTCACATTTGTCCGGATTAAACCCCATCTGCCATCTCACCCAAGTCTCCAAACGATCTAAATCCTGCTCGATCCTCTGACAGTCCTCCTCGCTATCCGCAATTCCACCAATCTTTGTGCCGTCCGCAAACTTACTAATCAGAACAGTTAAATTTTCCTCCAAATCATTTATATATACTACAAACAGCAAAGGTCCCAGCACTGACCCCTGCGGAACACCACTAGTCACAGCCCTCCGATTAGAAAGACACCCTTCCATTGCTACTCTCTGCCTTCTATGACCTAGCCAGTTCTGTATCCACCTTGCCAGTGTCCACCTACCTCTGATCCCGTGTGACTTCACCTTTTGTACCAGTCTGCCATGAGGGACTTTGTCAAAGGCCGTACTGAAGTCCATATAGACAACATCCACTGGCCTACCTGCATCAATCATCTTAGTGACCTCCTCGAAAAACTCTATCAAGTTAGTGAGACACGTCCTCCCCTTCACAAAACCGTGCTGCCTCTCGCTAATACTAAGACAAAGAGGGTGGGGTGTGGCATTTGGAGTGTGCTGGTGGTGAACTTGGCCTTCTCAATGTTCAGTGCAAGTCCTCTATTCTCATATGCCTCAGTAAATATGTTGATGATTCTCCAGAGCTCAGTTTCTGACACTAACCGAGTATCATCGGTGTATTGGAGTTCAATGACAGAGGTTGCGGTGGTGGTAGATTTTGATTAGAGTTATCTGAGATTAGGTTACTATCCATTTGAGAAATAAACTGCACTCCAACAGGGAGCTTCCATTGAACTTAGCATTTTTGGCTATAGGGTGTTGCTCACTAGGTATATTTACTCAGCCATTGATGAAGCTTCACGGGACACTTCATCGTATGCACATAAACAGAACTGATCTAGATGCCCGAGGAGGGTGTGAAACTAACCAACTAGAGCCCAGTGTGCTTTACATACCCGACAAATAATCGGCATGCTCAAAGGTAACATTAAAAACATTTCACTGGATATGTCTTCATTTAATTTTAAACGATATTTGACCATCCGATTACATCACACTGATGTAGAGGAGCTTTATTTTGGCCAATTTCTTGTAGCTTTTTGGTTAATTTCCACTTCAACCATAACCTCAAGGCAACAACTTCATCCCATGATGGGAAAATAAGACTTGCCAATCACACTTAAAAACTAAAGCCAGCCAATTCATCCTCTGTCTGGAATTATACGTTGAAGAGCAATTAAAGTCTGATTGACTCAACCTTACAGTTGCCTCACCAAGTAATTGAACCGAGCTGCTTGCTGAACTATCAAATATTGTGGGCTGAAAAATTCATCTGCTCCTGTTTTTAGGTAGAGGTTATAATGCGCAACCTGTCCATGACATTTCACGTTAAGTCAACTAGTACACAATCATGCTGCCTGCGAGGGAGCTTATAACGTTCAAGGCTCGCAGGCGTTCCAGCTAGCTGACAGCTCTTAAAGACAATCTGTTTCTCTTAAAGCAAAGCTGCATTGAATTACAGCAGACTGCTTTGGTGCAATGCTACACAGGGGGAATGACAGAAAGAGTGTCCCCCAGTTTTAGAGATGCAGCACTAGAGGTGTTAATCATGGAGATACAAGGCAGGAGGCCTTTTTCCTTGGGGTCCAGGAAGCCCTCAAGGGAAACTTTCCAAAGGGAATAAAAGCAAATGGCAAGGGGAGGTCAATGTCAAATTTTAAGCATTGAGGATCTGGCAGTACTGTGGGAAGTTATTTTTAAATTTAGAGCACGCAATTCATTTTTTCCAATTAAGGGGCAATTTAGCATGGCCAATCCACCTAGTTTGCACATTTTTGGGCTGTGGGGGTGAAACCCACGCAAACACGGGGAGAACGTGCAAACTCCACACGGACAGTGACCCAGAGCCGGGATTGAACCTGTGACCTCGGCGCCGTGAGGCCGCGGTGCTAACTGTAGTGTGGGAAGTTTAAAGACCTCACAGGTGATCAAGGCCAATGAATAGATCTTCACATGACCTCTTAATTGTCAGTCTCAAATACAATCCTCACAAGCTCTACATGCCTCCAGCTTTTAAATTATGGCAGACATCAATCAAACACATTGCAATCCAACCCTGACATTCCTCCCACTCGCAGAACAAGATAGTCGAGGGTGGACAAACCTTCATTCATTGAACCCAATGGAGGATGATTCTCCGCTTCATGGAGCAGAGACTGTGCCATTTTCTGTCACTGAGAACATAGAGGGGTAAAAATGGGTAATTCTTTAAGCCCCTTCTTAATTTCCTCCTCACACTATGTGGTACAATGTGAAAGGTGCAGATGGTGTGACCAGCAAGTTCTGCTTTCCTCCTCAGTTCAATCCTCCCCTTGAGATGTTGCACTTTCAGATACCCAAATTTGCTGTCTGGTCAGCCATAGTACAACCAGGAGGAAGAGGGAGCAGCCACACACCAAAGATCAGGAAGAACTAACACTTGGCCACCAGTTAAGATACCAGCACCACTCCTAGTTTTGGGATTTGGATAGAACCTGGGCCCAAATGTGGCTTTTCACTTGACATGCGTGGGCTGCAGTCAAGAAAGGCGGATGGCATAGTTCATCTGCTTGCACCCCAGAAGGCCAGGTTCACTGATGGGTTCCACTACAGGGACTTCAACGGAGTGGCATACAAGAGAATGTTGATGACGATGCACAGAGGCTTGGTGCATTGGCAGGGGTTGCAAAGTGACACAGAACATCATACAGAGCTTGGAGCCCATCCTTTCTATTTCTATTACTATCATAGACCCAACCCTAATGGAGCATCCAATTGGTCACGGTTTCAGTTTGCACTGCAGCAGAGGCAGACGCCTCACAGCATTTAAGTGATGTAGTGGAAGCTCAGATGCATTTTATGATCCACGATTCTCACAACATCCCGATAATATTTTCTCCAACAGATTGCTCGGATTGGTGGAAGTGGCGCTGTGGTTCATACACCTACTTTCTCCTCTCTGGATGTCAGCATTCATGCGCCCACTACTACCACTTCCCTGGTGCCCTTGATGCTGCCTTTCAGCCAGCTAGCCCAAACTGCTGACGCCTCTGCTGAGATAGTGCAGGCTGGAGATAAGCCCTCAAGGTCCAGAGCTGTTCAAAGATGCCCTGTAAGGCTATGTTTGGATGGGTCAGCAGTCAAGCTGTAGCCACCTGGGTTGGCCACTTCCTGACTTAAAATGGAGAACCGCAAAGACTAAAGGGAAATTCAGCCAACACAGGCAAAATTGAGCAAGTGCAGAAATCATGTGTATTGAAACTTGCAAAAACCAGACAGCACTGAAACCAGCAGCTATCTGCATTGTAATGAGCAATTCCAAGGCACAATTGATACACTTAAGGTGAATAAAGCCAAGCCAGACTCGTCGGCGCCAGCAGGAGCCAAGACAAAGGAAGGCCAACGGACATTTAGGGACCGCCCAGCGTAAGGGAACAACTCCAGTATTGGAGAAATCGATCCAAATGATCGGAACGCAGTCCAATCGACCCAGGCCGATTTTTCTGCTCCATACATACATATGCACTGTCCTCATGTCAGCAGCCACACGTACAGAGAACAGTCTTTGTCCCTCAGTTTCTAACGTATGGAGACCCAATGATAGCAGGTGCAGCTAACTTGTAAAGGACAAATACATGACAGATGCTGCCAGGATAGCAGGCACTCATTACCGGGCTTATTGGGACTAGACTCACACCAACTGAGTGTTTACAGAATGGTAGCCCATGTGGTTCCTGGACCATCCCCATATATTTTGGTGTCTTGAAGTGTGAACGATAGTGCAATATAACATTGGGAATCCCTCCATCCTAACAAAGCCATGTGTCATCTTGCTTGTCCCTACTGAGGGACAATGTACTCACGAGACAATATATTCTCTTCTGGAATAAGAAAAGGAATAAGACCAAGACTGTGGCTCCTCAAGTCGGCTTCACTATTCACTAAGGGCACGGCTGACCCATGGCCTCAGTTCCACTTTCATATCCCATGATTCCCTGAGAGACCAAAAATCTCAAATGTCAGGAATGTGAAAAGTTAACAAGATTAACAGTGAACACGAGATGAAAATAAAATAACAGAAAAGAAACACCTCCAGTAGGCACCTAGAGGAATAATGAGGTACGATTTGCCCAGTAACAAGATTAGCAGGAGTCCAGAGACATTGAAGGTACAAATGGCCATTTCAAAAACTTTGTTTACGAGAGATTAGTGGGGCTATAAACTTCTAAAGGCAAAGGTTTCGAGTGAGGTGGGCAGTAGAATCCAGAGGGGAATATCAAAGAGATTGAACAGTATAACTGCTTTCACCCTCATTGGAAAAAGAGGCCAGTTCTCCATCCAACAGCCAGACAGGCCTAACTCAGTCTAAGCAGAAGTAAGTCAAAAGAACCTCAGCTGCTAGTTAGCGCCTGCTCCTTTAAAGGCCTTCGATTTGCTGAAGACCTATTCAGCTGGGAGTGATCAACAAGTTGACAGGACATACATAAAATGCCCTGAAATCATCATCATTCCTGCAGGTACCCCCACACACGTTTGTGCCCTTTCTGGCATGGGTAGTGTCACAAATGAGAGCAACACCATTTTCTTGTTTTCAATACCAGTGGCAATTTTCAGTTCCAATTTTGCACTCCTTCAAACTGCACAGCTCCACAATAACAATGAAATGCCATTTTGCTCATTATATTGTACAAGATTCTTTCTTTTAAAACGGTGTCTTCTCTGAGCACCATGAGCAATATGATGGGAGATCGATTATTTTTATCTTTTTTTTTATAAATTAAAAATGCATCCAACAATACGGTTTTCTGAATTGCAGATGCCTTTTTTTCATCTATTAGAAAAACATCACAAACTGTTAAAGTGAAAAGTGGCCGTACTCAGTGAAATCAAAGGGAATCTCCTCACAGAATATATCCTACACTTAGCAAATACAACACAAGGGTCATATTTCCTAGTAATTCAATTTCATGCTTGCATCACCCATTAACTTCAATTTTGGTTGCAGACGTTTTTCGTTCCACAGCTTCCCATAAGATGATAGGAAAAGAGTATTAGTAAAGTCGCCTTGGTCCCCGATGACCATAGGATGCTTTCCAACCTTTGAGGGAGAGAGTTGACTGGTGGTGATTTAACCGGAGGGTCACCAACCTCAGGCGAGGGGCAAAGTTGAGAAGGCTGGGCCTTCTCAGCCGGTACGGGAATTGAACCCTGTTGGCCTCGCTCTGCGTCCAGCCGAAGGAGCGAAACTGCATTCCAACAAAGTTAAAACCAGTGTAACGTTTCCTCATATACTTGCAATCTGTGTTAAAGTAAGCATAATTCAATTTACGCGAGATTCAATATCAGATGATGAAATTTTAACATTTTAAATCTCACCTCCAAATAGGAGACTGCAACGTCACAACATTTCTCATCTTTCAACTGTTCTATTCGATTGTATAATTCCTTCATAGTTCGATACATCACCCCAGGCTGTCCAGGTGATCCTAGCATGGTGTGTGTTTTTCCAGATCCTGTTGTACCATATGCAAAGACTACAAAAAAAACACCAGAGTTATTATATATTCATTTGATGACAGCAGTTTCATTAAAATTGATTAGTTTACAAGTAAATAAAAATTTAGTCATCAATTTTGTGCAGAGTTCAATCTTGCAAACTACTCCACGTCTCAATGGTCATCACCATTTGTTCATTCAAAACACTTTTCAGAGAGTGCAGCATGGTGGCGCAGTGAGTAGCACTGCTGCCTCACAGCGCTGAGGGTCCCAGGTTCGATCCCGGCTGTGGGTCACTGACGTGTGGAATTTGCACATCCTCCCCGTGTTTGTGTGGGTCATGCCCCCACAACCCAAAGATGTTCAGGGTAGGTGGATTGACCACGCTAAATTGCCCCTTAATTGGAAAAAATGAATTGGGAACACTAAATTTATTTACAAAAAACACTTTTCAGAAGTTTAAAGTGAAAAGTTAGGAGTATGAAAAAAGTTACTGTGGCGTTTTTGTGAATAAGGTAGAAATATATCCATTGACTTTTGAACCAAGATAGTAGGGATTAAAAGGATATGGCATGAAGGCAGGTGGATTTCCTGTCATTTAAAAAATATTACTGGTGGATACCCTGCATCCAGACACAAAACATATATCTAAATAATAAAAAATATTATACACTTCCTTCCACTGAGCCTCAATATTTGTTGCAACATATTGCAACACTTTCACCGGTTTTTATGTCACCATTTTCCCAATATAAATTCCTTTGTCCTAGTTATAATGGATGCTTGACACTCTAGTTGCACCTTTTGTTGCAGGGGGCATTGCATCATCTCAATTTAGTATTTTCTAGTTCCTCTATTTGTTTTGGAAAATATCTATGCATCATCAACTTTGCTTCTCAGTTTTCTAAATTTTGACAAGCTTTCTGTTTACATTTAACATTTGATTTTGTTGCACCACTGGTCAGACTTTTGGGAATAGGCCTACGCTATACTCTTTTTTTTTTTGGCAAGGTTCTCCTCTCCCTTGACGTCTATCCTCACTTCCAACAATACATATGAGAAGTTCATGGATTTCGCAGTTAATAAGATAGAGGCCATTCATTTATCTTCAAGCTCTGCAGCCCCAACTTCCTCAAGTTCCCTGCAGTTTTCTCCAATTTCCCAATAAAACTTTGCTGACTCATGTTCCGCCTGCTTCCTCGACCCTATTCCCACTAAACTGCTGACAATCCAAACTCCTCGTCTGGTCCTCATGCTAGCAGATATTCTTAAATGAAATGAAAATCGCTTATTGTCGCAAGTAGGCTTCAATGAAGTTACTGTGAAAAGCCACTAGTCGCCACATTCCGGCGCCTGTTCGGGGAGGCTGTTACGGGAATTGAACCGTGCTACTGGCCTGCTTTCAAAGCCAGTGATTTAGCCCTGTGCTAAACAGCCCCCTGGTTCGTCCACTTCAGGTGCTGTCCCTCTCTCCTGTAAACCGTCCATTACCTTGCTCACCAACTCTTGACCTCACCAGCTTGGCAAACTATCTGCACCCTCCATCCTTGTCTTCCCATTCCAAAGTCCATGAATTTGTTGTAACTTCCCAAATTTTTTCCCATCTTTATTAAAACTCCACATTTGAATCCCTCCAATCAGGTTCCACCCTTGATGAAGCACCAAAATAGTAAAAGTCATGAATGACATCCTATGTGACCAGACTCCCGAATGACTCTTATGGACTGATCTGATCTCTTCACATATCTTCTCTACTGAGTAGTACTGCACTCCATATCTCACCCATTGCCTGTGCTTATGTTTTACATTGTGTATTTATGTATGTCCAATGTTTTTTTCATGTATGGAATGATCAGTCTGGACTGTACACAGAACAATACTTTTCACTGTACCTTGGTGACAATAAAACAAATGCAAATCCCTGACAAAGGTAAACCATCCCTCCTCATCCTTCACAACCTGTCTGCAGCCTTCGACAAGGTTCATCACAATATCCTCCAATGTCTCTCCATCATCATCCAGCTAGGTGAGGCTGCTCTCATCATGTTCCGTATTGTATTTAATTGTTCTCAGAGTATCACTTGCAATGCACAACAGTTTATAGTTCGGTTCCCGCACTGTTAACTATGGCATCCTTTAAGGATCAAGTCTCACCCCCTCCTATTCACATGCTGCCCTTCAAAAACATTGCCTGAAAGCACAGCATTAATTTTCACATGCATGTTGATGACACCCAGCTCTACCTCACATTCTGACCCCTTTGTTATGGAATCCACCCATAAAAGAAATCGTCTCTTCATATCTACCCTAACAAATTTTGTAATTTTAAATAACTTTAAAAGATCAACCCTCGACTGTTGAGAATCAAGGATAAAAAGACACTTTCTACACAGGTAGTCATCCAGGACACAAAGAACATGCAGGACTTCCCAAACTGCATACCATGGGCTTCATCTGCCGCACCCACATTAAACTGCTGTCTCCAAGAAATTTCTTTTTTTTTTTTAAATAGACATTTAAAATAAAAAGAAAGTGGTAGAAATGCTCAGCTGTCTGCCATCATCTCTGGAGGGAAACAGGTAACGTACAAGTCTTCAGAAAATTAAATGGTCTTAAGTGGGCGGCATGGTGGCTAGCACTGCTGCCTCACAGTGCCAGAGACCCGGATTCAATTCCGGCCTTGGGTGACTGTTTGACTGGAGTTTGCACGTTCTCCCTGTGTCTGCGCGAGTTTCCTCCGGGTGCTCTGGTTTCTTCCCACAGTTCAAAGATGTGCAGGTTAGGTGGATTGGCCATAATCATTTGTCCCTTGGGTCCAAAAGGTTAGGTTACATTCGGTGTCGTTACTGGGTTAAGGGGCCTGGCCCTAGGTAGAGTACCCTTTCAGAGAGTTTGTGCAGACTCGATGGGCCGAATGTCCTCCTTCTGCAGTGTAGTGATTCTACGATTCTAACCCAAGTGTAATTTTAGACCAGCTGCAACTCAATCCTCAGATCCAGTCAAGGTTTTCTTTTAAAATATCTATTTGAAGATATGTGCAGCTATTATATAGGAATATACAATATGCTAATTGTACATAGCAAATTATTCAACTGCTCTTTGAGTTCCCCAGATTCGAGATCAAAGCCAATGTATCCACGATATTTGTAACCACCTCCTAAAATTACCTTCATGGCCAATTTTAGTCCTATTAATTTCACCAGCTTTATTACTTTATTAACAATTTCTTTAAACTCCTAAAAATGTGCTGGTCCCCACTATTTCCTGAATGTTTTGTGTGTCCTCTACCATGAAGACAGATGTAAAATATTTGTTCAATGACTGTCATTTCTTATTTCCCAATTTCACCTTGTGCTGCATGTTTAAAAAAATATTCATTCAGAGGATGTGGTTGTCATTGGCTGGGCGAGCATTTATTGCCCAACCCCAATTACCCTTGAATTGAAAGGCTTTCCAGACTATTTCACAGGGCATTTAAGAGCCTAAAGGACATTAGTGAAGCAGATGGATTTTTACAATAATCATTGCAAGGCCTTCATTAGGTTATGGAATTCAAATTTCACCATATGTCGTGTTGGAATTCAAATCCAGGTCGGCAGAGTATTACGCTGGGCCTCTGAGTTACGAGTCCAGTGACAATACCACTATGCCACCACCTATTCCTTCTAAGGGGCCATATTGATTTTTGCTCAAATTTCTTTTTATATACCAATCACTTTCATTATCTGGTTTCATGGCTCTAGCCAGTTAACTCTCATTTTCCTTTCCATAAGACATAGGAGCAGAATTAGGCCACTCGGCCCATCGAGTCTGCTCCGCCATTCAATCATGGCTGATCAATTTTGTGGTAATCCTTTGCATTCTAAAATCCTCAGGTTGCTATTCCTTTTGGAAACATGAAAGGTACTACCTTTAACTTCTCGTTAGTGAGGATTGGACCACTTTTTCTTTGTAGTTTTAAAATCCTCAAGGGGGTGTGTGTTGCAACTTAAGAATCAAAGTTTCCCAATCTGCCTTCTTCCCACATAGCTTGATTGGCTCCACCCCACAAGATTTAAGACCGTGTTTCTGAATGAACTAATAAATCCACTCATATTATGATCACTCTTTACCAGGTCCCTTTACTATCAAGGCTATTAATCCTTTCTCATAGAATAATACTAGATCCGAAATAGATTGTGCTGTAGTTAGTTTTTCGACATACTGATCCAAAAAATTGTTCTGTAGTTAGTTCTTCGACACACTGATCCAGAAAACGGTCTTATATACACATGCCACGAGCTCACCTGCAACACTGCAAATTTAGTTTGTCGAGCATGTAATGATTAAAGACCTTGTGATTACTGTATTACCTATGCCCGCACCCCACTTCCTGTTTTTAATTATGCCCAACACAATTATGGTTGGGAGCAATAAACTACTCCCACCAATGCTTTCTGTTTCTTAGCTCCATATATTTTTATTAAAGCATCCCAAATAAATTTAAGGAATTATTTAAAATAATTCACCTGTACAGTTATATCCATTGAAAACGCTCTCTAGAATTGACTTTGTCTCTTCAAATATATCCGATTGGGAGGAATCACCACCAAAAACCCGGTCAAAGACAAATTGAAGATCCTTGTTTTTCCTTTTGTTTAAGTCACGATGCTTAACTTTACAGCCATAAAAATAGTTGATTTCATCGACTTTGGGATCAAAAACCAACATGTGCTTATCAACTACGTGCACAACTTTGTGGTGCCTTCCATTTTGCTCTCTTGAATTTTCGGGTCGGACGCGGATAAAAACTTTTACATGATTACACACATCATTTTCAGTGGAAGGCATAATGGCATGATCAAATGTTTCTCTTTTTAAGGATTCCTTTCAAATGTAGCTCATTCACTTCTTTCCTGGAAGAATTATAAACAAAAATAAATTTGCAAAGTGTCATTATTGCATTACAGAGAACAAAGTTACTTAAAGTCAGTTCAGGACAAGTGCTAAATAGCCACTTTCTGTGCCACAGATTTTCTATGTTCGCTTCACAAGTGTTCTTGGCAGATAGCTCACACTTCACCTCTTTCCCAACAAAAGATTAACATAACCAGAAACCATATAAATACATGTGTCATCTTTTATAAGGTATATATATTAGAGGGTACTTTGTAAAAGACTTGCACAAAGTGCTTCCATTTGCAAGACAACGCTGCAATAGGCTGAACTGACAACCAAACCGGTTTATGGATTTACAGGTTTTACAAGGATGAGAACTGTCAACAATATAAATAAAAGCATTACTTCTACATCCAAGATTACATGCAAACTCTCAAGTGGCTGGGAATGGGAAACAGCATAGTTTGGGTGAATCAATTTAAATTAGCAACAATATTGTTTCAGTTCAAGCTCTTAAAATGCAGGTACTGTACTTGTATAAGTCCAGAAAGCCAAACTTGTCATTCATTTTACTAAAGTGGTTCGGTCTTAACAAATGAAGTCTATTTTAGCATACAACACTTCGCTGTAGACTGAAAGGTGCAAATTCTCTTCAAAAAGCCAGGAGACTACAAGTCAATTAATCAACATGCATTGGAGGAGATAAGACTTATGCACTGGCTATGGATTAAGTCAATCATCATAAAGCATGAGGTTACACACAAGATTTTTATGGCAACGGTAAAACATTTCCAATTATGGGAATGAGATCATGTGTCAAAACAGTTGAGAGGGCAGAAAGCACTGGGCAATAATGAAACGCTGTCACAAACCATCAGAACATACAGTGCAGGAGGCCATTCGGCCTATCGAGTCTGCACTGACCCACTTAAGCCCTCACTTCCACCCTATCCCCGTAACCCAATAACCCCCTCCTAATCTTTTTGGTCACTAAGGGCAATTCATCATGGCCAATCCACCTAACCTGCACGTCTTTGGACTGTGGGAGGAAACCGGAGCACTCGGAGGAAACCCACGCAGACAGGGGGAGAACGTGCAGACTCCAGGCAGACAGTGACCTAGCGGGGAATCGAACCTGGGACCCTGGCACTGTGAAGCCACAGTGCTATCTACTTGTGCTACCCATTGTCAAAGCAAAAAGCGATCAAGTTACTGTGAAACACCCCTATCGCCACACAACTGCGCCTGTTCGGATTCACGGAGGGAGAATTCAGAACGTCCAATTCACTTAACAAGCTTGTGGGAAACTGGAGCCACCCGGAGGAAACTCACGCAGACACGGGGAGAACATGCAGACTCCGCAGTGACCCAAGCCAGGAATAGTACCCAGGTCCTGGCGCTGTGACATAACAGTGCTACCCACGGTGCCACTGTGTCGCTTCAAATGTGGCTTAGTGACTCAGTCACCTCTGGGCATAAGTAGGGATGCCAACTGTGATTAAATGCATTCCTGGAGATCTCAATGCACGGCACACCCCATGGTCCAGCCATTAGTCAGCCAACAAGTCCATCCTGGTGCTGTCTTTGCTGGGCAAACTTAACGCATAAAAAGGCTTATTGCCCAATCGGATGATGCTCGACCTGCCAGCCAAACGGCTTTCTTTCCCCATCTTCACCATTTTTGAACCTAGTAAGAAGTCTAACAACACCAGGTTAAAGTCCAACAGGCTTGTTTCTAATCACTAGCTTTCAGAGCACTGCTCCTTCCTCGGGTGAATGAAGAGGTAGGTTTTTGAACCTGTTAAAGGACTGTGCAAAGAAAATAAACAACGATTACTGTTTCAAACAGCCCACTGAATGAGTCTGCGAGGTTGCACCCAACAGCCTGCTGGAGATGGACCTCCAGGCCCATCCTGGAGGGTTGGCAACCCGGGCCGCAAAGTTGTCGGTTCAAGCCCCCACCAACTCCGGCCTCTCAGGCGGGAAGGAGCATTGCTCTGCCGGACGTGCGGAATTTTAGATGAGACATTGAGCTCCGGTGCCGTTTATCGGTTCCTGGAGGAGGGGAGCTTACATTCCACCCCACCCGGCTAGTATTTACTCTTCAACATCACCAACACCCCCTCTTCCCCCACCCACAGATTAATCAGGTCATCGCCACATTTGCAAACGTTGACATTGGCGGGATCGCCAGACTCACCGACTCGGTTTTATCGGGCGGGCGGGCTCGCTTCCATCGTCCCGGGGGAGGGGAGAGGAGATGGAGGCACACAGCGCGCGTGCGCGCGCGCGCGGCCCACACGATTTAAACTCCAACCGTCCCCGGGAGGGCCGACCTGCCATTGGCTGGAGGCGCGCGGGACACGACGTCAGCGCGTCGCCGGACGGCGCCCGCTTCAATCCGATTGGTGGCGCGCGGGACACGACGTCAACGCGGGACACGACGTCAGCGCGTCGCCGAACGGCCCCGGGCGCCGGAGGAACAATAAGGATGTCGAGTCCGGCTGGCCGCTTGCTCTCCAACCGTCACCCTGGTTTAAAGACAAATCGGTCATCAAACCCCCCCCCCCCCCCCCCCCAACCATTTCAACTCGCAGGAATTAAAAGACAATAATAGATTGTAAAAAACAAACAAAGGGAATATCGACCGCCATAATTAATAAATTGAAGCGTCTGAGGGATTATTTTATGTCACCATGGTAACGGTGGACAGAGTTCAGGATGTCCCAAAAAACCCCAAACCGACTTAAGTGTGTGTGGAGGGGAGGGTATTGTCAGTGTCCTATTTGCGCTCCGCGGGAACATCCGCAGGAGGTTTGGGCGGAATTTCAGGCGGGACGGTTTGCGCCGATTGTGGGCGGCTCTCACTCCCCGCTCGGTTAGACCACCCTCTCCGGTAAATATCATGGCCGGGTGGGGGAGCTGGCTGAGAGGCGGCCGGTCGCTCGCAGCTGCTGCCCACCCCGCCATCCGGACCGCAGGCCGCTCCGCCGCCGAGCCCGTCTGCTGGAGCCGGCCTCCCCTCGCCGCCAGGGATCTCTCCCTCTCGGCGCCTGGACAGGCTCAGCGTGTCGAGGAGGGCCCCGGCCCCCGGGCCCCAGAGGAATGGAGAAGCTGCGGCGGGGAGAAGAGTTCACACCCTCCGCACTCCCGCCACAAACCCGTCATGGTCAAGGAGGTTCTGAGCTATTTGTCGCCCAAGCCAGGGCAGGTGAGTCCAGATTTTGTGGTCATATCAGTCGCCATAGAGTTCATCATTAAATCACAGTGTGTCTCCCCCTACCCCCTCAGCCAGCTTCCTCGCCCCTTCTGTTTTTAATATTTATTACCGGCGCATTTGCTCCATGTGATGCCACTGGAGTCCAGATATTTGGTAGTACAGAGAATGAATAGATTCGTGTTGCTGAAGGTTTTTGTCTTTTACACTCGTCCAGACAAAGTTTGAAATTTGCAGCTCTTGTGTGTTTGTCCTGATGAGTGAAAGAGGAAAAGCTTCAGCAGCATGTCTCTCTTTTCAGCGACATTCTGGTAGTTATTACTGCACAAATATGCCCATGGTCCTGATGGCTGTAAGAGGAAAAGCTTAGGCAACATGCCTCTCTTTTCAGCAATATTCTAGTTATTGCTGCATTATATTCAATGATCTGTGATCAGTTTTGAAAGTGATGATTATTGGTTTGGAGTTGACGCAAGCGTTTAAGCTCTAAACAACATCATCCTGTCAGCTCAAATGGAGTGGTTTGAAGTATATTTGTTTCAACGCCAGAAGTATAGCAGGTAAGGCAGATGAACTTAGAGCACTTATTAGTTGTTGGATTTACGATGTTGTGACTATCACTGAAACATGGTTTAAGGACGGATGAACATTGGAGAATATAGATCCCCCAGGAGAGATAGAGGGGAATGTAACGGGTGTGGGGAGTAGCATCACTGGTTAAGGAGAATATTATAGCCGTATTGCGGGAGGACATCTTGGAGGGCTCATACATCGAGGTAATCTGGGTAGAGCTCAGGAACAGGCAGGGGGCAGTCACAATGTTGGGTGTTTATTACAGGCCCCCCAACTGCCAGTGAGAGATAGAGGAGCAGATAGGTAGAGAGATTTTAGATAGGTGCAAAAGTAACAGGGTTGTTGTGGTAGGGGATTTTAATTTCCCCTGTATTGACTGGGACTCACTTAGTGCTAGGAGTTTGGATGGGGCAGAGTTGTAAAGTGTATCCAGGAAGCCGCCTTGATGCAATATGTAGATAATCCAACTAGGGAAGGGGCAGTACTGGATCTGGTATTGGGGAATGAGCCTGGACAGGTAGTTGAGGTTTCGGTAGGGGAACATTTTGGGAGTAGTGACCACAATTCCGTAAGTTTTAGGTTACTTTTGGACAGGGATGAGGGTAACCCTTGCGTTAAGGTGCTAAACTGAGGAAAGGCAAATTACGATAACATTAGACAGGAATTGAAGAAGTTGGATTGGGTGCGGCTGTTGGATAGTAAATCAACATCGGACATGTGGGAGTCTTTCAAGAGACTGTTGATTAGGATTCAGGAAAGTCACGTTCCTGAAAGAACTAAGGATAAGTGTGGGAAGTTTAGGGAGTCTTGGATAACGAGGGATATTGTGAACCTCGTCAGAAAGGAGACTTTTGTACGGTCTAGAAGGGTGGGGACAGTTGAAACCTGTGGGAATATAAAGACATAGGAAGGTACTGAAGTGGGAAATTAGGAAGGGAAGGAGGGGTCATGAAAAGTCCTTGGCAAGTAGGATAAAGGTGAATCCAAAAGCTTCTTATTCATATGTAAAAAGCAAGAGGGTGGCCAGGGAAAGGATTGGACCACTGAAGAATAGTGGGGGGAATCTGTGTTGAGCCAGAGGAAATGGATGAGGAACTAAATGAATACTTTGCATCAGTGTTCTCTAAAGAAAGAGACTTTGTGGAGGATGATTCTTGGGTGGGTGTGTGGACAGCCTGGATCATGTTAACATCGAAAAGGAGGAGGTATTGCGTCTTTTAAAAAATATTTAGGTAGATAAGTCTCCTGGGGCAGATGGGATTTACTCCAGAATACTGAGGGAAGCAAGGGATGAAATTGCTGTGGCCTTGACTGACATATTGTATCCCCATTTGCTACAGGTGAGATCCCAGAGGACTGGAGAATAGCTAATGCACCGCTGTTTAAGAAAGTTAGCAGGAATGATACTGGAAACTATAGGCCGGTGAATATCATGTCGTTAGACGGTAAATTATTGGAGAGAATTCTCAGGGACAGGATTTATACCCATTTGGAAAGAAATTGACTCAAAAGCGATAGACAGCATGGTTTTGTGAAGGGGAGGTTGTGCCTCACTAACTTTGAGGATGTGACAAAGTTGATTAATATGGGGAGGGCGGTGGATGTTGCTTACATGGAATTCAGTAAAGCCTTTGACAAGGTGCTTCATGGCAGACTGGTAGAAACGGTGAAGTCACATGGGATCAGAGGTGATGTGGTAAGATGGATACAGAACTGGCTCGGTCACAGAAGGCAAAGGGTAGCAGTAGAAAGGTGTTTTCCTGATTGGAAAGCTGTGACTAGTGGTGTTCCACAGGGATCTGTGCTTGGGCCTCTGTTGTTTGTAGTGTGTTCCACTGGGATCTGTGCTTGGGCCTTTGTTGTTTGTAGTTTACATAAACGATTGTGAGGAAAATGTAACTGGTCTGATTCGTAAGTTCGCAGATGACACCAAGGTTGGTGGAGTGGCAGATAGTGTTGAGGATTGTCAGAAGGTACAGCAGGACATAGATAGGTTGGAGACTTGGGCAGAGAAATAGTAAATGGAGTTTAATCCGGATATATGTGAGGTAATGCATTTTGGGAGGTCCAAATATACCGTAAATGGCAAAGCTCCTTAGAAATATAGAAAGTCAGAGAGATCTGGACGTGCATGTCCACAGATCTTTGAAGGTGGCAACACAAGTGGGCAAGGTAGTAGAGAAAGCATACAGAATCCTTGCCTTCATTGGACGAGGCATCGAGTATAAAAACTGGCAAGTCACGCTACAGTTGTATAGAACCTTGGTAAGGCCGCACTTGGAATATTGTGCACAGTTCTGGTCGCCACACTACCAGAAGGATGTGGAGGCTTTGGAGAGGCTGCAGAGAAGGTTTACCAGGATGTTGCCTGGTCTGGAGGATGTGAGCTATGTGGAGAGGCTGAATAGACTTGGTCTGTTTTCATTAGAAAGACGGAGGTTGAGGGGGTGACTTGATAGAGGTCTACAAGATCATGAGGGGCATGGATAGAATTGATGGGTAGGCACTCTTTCCCAGGGTGGAGGGGTCAGTCACCAGGAGGCATAGGTTTAAGGTCTGTGGGACAAAGTTTAGAGGAGATGTGCGAGGCAGGTCTTTTACGCAGAGGGTGGTGAGTGCCTGGAACTCGTTGCCAGGGGAGGTTGTGGAAGCAGATACATTAATGTCGTTCAAAAGGCATCTCAACAAACATGGATAGGATGGGTATAGAGGGATATGGCACAAGGAAGTGCTGAGGGTTTTGGCAAAGGCTGGTATCGTGACCGGTATAGGCTGGGAGCGCCGAAGGACCTGTTTCAGTGCTGTTTTGTTCTTTGTTCTAAATATTGATTTGACGTAACATTTATTCTTTCAGTGCAACAATTTCCCACACGGATATTAGTAAAAGAGGAGGCATGGTAGCACGGTGGTTAGCACTGTTGCTCCACAATGCCAGGGTCCCAGGTTTGATTGGGTCGTTGTTTGTGCGGAGTCTGCACATTCTCCCCGTGTCTGCGTGGATTTCCTTGCGGTGCTCCAGTTTCCTCCTACAAGTTCAGAAAGACGTGCTTGTTAGGTGAATTGGACATTTTGAATTCTCCCTCAGTGTACGCGAACAGGTACCGCAGTGTGGCGATTAGGGCCTTTTCACAGTAACGTCATTGCAGTGTGGACACCAATAAAAGATTATTATTATAAAAGCAAAACAGAAAATGCTGTGCAATTCATTACCCCAGAGTGTGGTAGATGCTAGGACATTGAGTAAATTTGAAGAGATAGACATTTAAAATTAGTAATGGGTTGAAGGGTTATGGAGAATGAGCAGGAAAGTGGAGTTGAGGCCGAGAGGAAATCAGCCATGATCGTATTGAATTACGGTGTGTGCTGGAGGGTGGAAAATCTGACAAAGAGGAGAAAACCTCTGTGGCCCACAAATGAGCTGGAGAAAGGTGGGTGCACAGCAAGAGTGCAAACCACCATCACTGATCATGTACCTATCAGGGATAACCAGCCAACACCTCCTACAGTTCCAGTGCATCTTTCCTCCATTACTAGGACCTACTGTCCAAGAAGATGTGAATAGTAATTAGGACCCAGGGCTGTATGTGCCTAATAATGATGATGTGGTGCTCCGTAATCCTGCATTGGCCACTTTTGAAACAGTGTAAGAGCCCAAGCATAGGGAGATCAAAATGGGATGGGAAATTAAAGTGCCAAACGACCACAAGTACAGCATCATAAGACCATAAGACATAGGAGCGGAAGTAAGGCCATTCGGCCCATCGAGTCCACGCCACCATTCAATCATGGCTGATTTCAACTCCATTTACCCGCTCTCTCTCCATAGCCCTTAATTCCTCGCGAAATCAAGAATTTATCAACTTCTGTCTTAAAGACACTCAACATTCTGGCCTCCACCGCCCTCTGTGGCAATGAATTCCACAGACCCACCACTCTCTGGCTGAAGAAATGTCTCCTCATCTCTGTTCTAAAGTGACTCCCTTTTATTCTAAGGCTGTGCCCCCGGGTCCTAGTCTCCCCTGCTAATGGAAACAACTTCCCTACATCCACCCTATCTAAGCCATTCATTATCTTGTAAGTTTCTATTAGATCTCCCCTCAACCTCCTAAACTCCAATGAATATAATCCCAGGATCCTCAGACGTTCATCGTATGTTAGGCCTACCATTCCTGGGATCATCCGTGTGAATCTCCGCTGGACCCGCTCCAGTGCCAGTATGTCCTTCCTGAGGTGTGGGGCCCAAAATTGCTCACAGTATTCTAAATGGGGCCTAACTAATGCTTTATAAAGCTTCAGAAGTACATCCCTGCTTTTATATTCCAAGCCTCTTGAGATGAATGACAACATTGCATTTGCTTTCTTAATTACGGACTCAACCTGCAAGTTTACCTTGCAAGTTATCATGCTAACCGACTGAAGATGTTTAAGCATAGCGACCAATCCTCAGTGCATTTGAAACCGCATTACAAGCAGTGAACTCAGTGGGAGTCTTTGGGACTCTAGATGTTGGGAAGGCAGGAAATGTTGCATCTCCTGCCCTTACTTGGGAAGGTCCTGAGGAAGAGAGAGTGAGTGTTGGAGGGGTCACAGAGACAGTGCTCACTTCAGATTAGGTGTTCAGTGTCATTTATTTTCCATATTTGTTTCAATATTAAACATTACAAGAGGACTTTGCCTCGTCAGTTCAAACATACAGCAGTTTTTGATTTAAAGAACATTAGCCTTTGGTTTGCATAAATAAATGTATTTATTGCAATACAGTGCTTCAATAAATGCACGTACCACATGAAATGGATCCATTATAATAACTGTGCCTCTGTGCGCACTTACCATCAATTTTTTTTATTAGCAATGCCTATGCCCATTTTTTATAATGGAAACTAGAAATGTAAACTTGTCATTCTAATTGAATCTCCTGCAAATGGGATATTCTGCAGTGCTATTACTAGTGGGGGGTTAGAATTAGAGTGTAACAAGTTGGCATAGTCTACGATAAATACACTAATTTATCATTCCAATATATCAGAACAGAATTACTTTTGAAATGGGGGCAGAATTACTCCTGCTTGTCATCATTAAATTAATCCCCTGCGCCACCATCCCCTTGCAAGTAAACAAGAAAATAATTTTTAATCTGTTGCAAATATGCCCCGATTTTATTCCTAACAATCCAGCTGTTTGTTGTATTTTGTTCTTCCTGCGTACGTACTGGTTTGCAAAGCAGCACAGTTTTGTAGTGAGAGTGGAGTATCTTTTGGTTAAAATTGTTACATGGCAGAGAAATAGTTTCTATTGATTTTCAAAATGTTAATGTTCTATAAACAATTGAGATGTGTTTGTTTACCAGCCCCAAATGTTCACAGGCACATGCAGTCTTTCCTCTTCCCCTTCACTCCTACATGTACTTTGGATCTGATATTATTTCAATAGCTTTGGATAGCAGAAGGGGACATTACTCAAAATACATTTCACTAATTTGGTGAATTAGGTTATTCTGAAAGTTCCATAACAATTTATTCGGAAGGATGAGAGGAGCAGCAGACCTGAGAAATCCAATGCACTCTTGGTGCAGCTAAGCAGCTAAAATCCACACTTTAATGCGCACACAACATTTTAGAATAACTAGCAGAGCAGAAATTAGGTGAGGCATTTCTCATTAACGGGGAGCAGATAATTTGAAAGAGTTGAAAATTGAAGCCCATAGGCCCCGAGCACTCGTGTGTAATTCATCCAATGTGGAGATGGTGTGGAGTCAGCAAGAAGAAGCCACTGACCAAGTTCTGAGTCACTGGTGGAGAGGATGAGATCCAGTAGTCATTTTGGAAGAGCAGAATATCAGCTGAAGCATTGATGAAGCCTGCCCAGTGAAGGAAAGGCGTGTCAACCAAGGGTTCAGGACCGGTTGTTCCGGAGTGAAACCATGATCAAGAAGGTGGTTCGCCCAGGACAAGGCTATCCCATTGCACTTCGGGTGTGCTGACGCCTGCAATGTCCCCAAATGCGGGATACTCAACTGCAGAATTTGTGTTCAGGAGTTGGCATTACACAGAAATGCAGAGGAGCAAGGATCCATAGGAATGAAACGTAGGGGAAAGCAAAATGAAGGTTGGAGAGCAAGGTGTGGGTGAGAATGAAATCTAATCAATCTAAACAGGAAAGATAATTCGAGCAAAAGACAAAGGTAAGCGAGAAGTAAATAGGACAAGGAGCAGCCGCAGGAGTGTGAGGGGCCAGTCAAATCCGGTCCACACCAGAGTCATGAAGTTCCAAAAGCGATGTGAAACTGATTAGGATCAACGGCCGCAAAGACCATTGAGCAGTATTGGTGCAGACCAGGGATAAGTGGTAGATTAGTATCGTTGCACTGACTTGTATAGCATAGTCCAGCTTGAAAATCAAATCGGAGAAGAGAAACTCGGTACAGAACAAACAGGGTCAGTGGATGGATAATAGGCTTTAACTTCAGCTCGGATTTGTAGATTGAGTTAAAATATATCCAGCATTAAGGTGGGGGGGGGGGGGGGGTGACATGAATAGAGCTCACTGGGAGATGTAGGTCTGTATCCCATTTTCAGTGGACAATCAAACCATTTTAAATGTATTTCAGTGTATTTTATTTTCTGTATTTGTTTCAACATTAAACATCAGTGAGCTTTACAATGCCAATTCACATTGCATATCCCTATACCCAGCAGCATAACAGGATCTCTGCAAGACGACTTGTATTCTGTTTCACTGGTACATCTGTTTTTGTGTTTTTAACAGCTGATTTCAATGCACAATAGTAAATTGATCAAAATATTTTGCCTTTCATTCTCCCAACCCCTTTATTTCAACATTATAGAGAGGATGTTATTTGGCAGAATTGATCATGATTATATTAAAATTGTTATAGAATCGCTACAATGCAGAAGGAGGCCATTCAGCCCATTGGGTCTGCACCGACCGTCTGAAAGAGCACCCCACCCAGGCCCAAACCCCGCAACCTCACCTAACCTTTGGACACATGGGGGCAATTTTGCATGGCCAATCCCCTTAAACTGCACATCTTTGGACTTAGTTATATATTATCAATTGTAAATTAATGTTCAAGCATACAAGACTTGAATGTCTTTGTGAGGCCTACTGAACACACAATAAAGAGGGTTATCCATTGATCAAATTGGCAATTTGCACTGGCGTTTCTTTTTGATGGGAACTTGCCCATTTAGTAGACAAATGTATCTTTGCTTCTCTGTGCCTAAAATTCACAGGGCCCTGCTTCCCTCAGACAAAAATAAAAACTTCATACTGTTTAGGATAAACAGTTCCCATTGTAGGAAGATAAATCATGGAAAATGTGTTAATGTGGACTCTCCAAATAACGGGCTGGCAGGCTCTGATATTATTCCCATGTAAAATTTAGTCCAGTGTTCCTGGCAGACACCAGTTTCCGATTGATTTTAACTTCAGCAAGAGTGGGCAACAAACTCAGCAATAAATCTTCTTTGTGCTCAACTCACTAAGGAGAATGCAATTTTTGATAATAGGCCAGTTTTTCTGCCTGTTATTTGGTACTCAATAATGGATTTAAACGTGTGTAGGAGGTTGGCCTTTTATATTGACTACAAAATACTATGTATTCTGGCATATTTGTTTTGCTAATACACTTCATCCACCAGAGTATTGGTTAAAGGAGACCATAAATGTAAAGTTTATTTTGATTCGTGCTCTTTTTCTCCAAATCTCAAGGTTTTTCTGAAAAAGATGAAACCAGAGTTCGGCTGAATATACTAATGTCGTAGAGCTCCTGTAATTCCTCCACTTTCTGATTTTGTGTTTGTTCATTGTTAAAGTCAGAATACAGAGGTACTGACTAAACCTTTGTAGAGGACTTATCGCGGAATCAGAAACTTTTACAACAATTGTTGGAAATGAGATTTGGTGATTCATCAGCACCATCCTCCGTCACTGATAGACACATAAAATGTACTTTATTGGAAGGTGTGTAAATTGAGAAACTAAAATGTTAATCATTCACATCTAAACTTGTTGTGAGGTTTTAGAAAGCACACTTGCTTGCTTTTTACGAAAGCATTGGAATAGAGAAAATTAATGCAGCACGTCTGGTATCTATTATTCAATTCTTGGGAGGTACACAAAGTTCAGAATTGTAATAAGTTAATTTTTAGAAGTAAAACTTATAAATGGAAGTATCATTTTGCTATTATCCTGAATGTAGATTCAGCAGATTACAAAAGTGTGTTTGGGGGGGCGGGGGGGGGGGGGCGGGGGGGGGGGGGGGGGGGGTTGCAAAATTGCAACCTGACAATTGGATTTGTAGCATATTTATAAAGGCTTTTATTTTATTGATTAATCTTTCCATTTGGTTTAACAATGAAATGCTCTATCTTTTAAAGCATCAATAATTATTACATTTGGGAATAACATATTTGTTTTGAATGTAGAAATTGTTATATAGTTGCTATTTGTGGCATTAGTGTTCAAAATACATACAGGCAGTGTGCCTACTAAAGCTGTAAGTAAGCTGTCTTAAAAGGTGAGGTAATTGATAATTTTAACCATTTACTTGTTTACAGAGAGTTAGCTCATGGAACATTGCTTTGATTGCGGGAGATTTCCTGGGGTATTGATGATTTTAGGAATTGTAATAATAGCTAAGCAGGTCATGGGACATCTTCGTGGGATACGGATGATGTAACTAATGGGAGGAACCAGGTCTGCTTGTAGTTTGCAGTTTTGATAAATGCTGTTAGATTGAGCAAAAGGGTCAGAAAAGGCAGTAGTGTACTGGATCTGCTTTTAAAAAGGTCTTTCTCCAAAAGTCTTTGTACAGAGGACTGCAAATAAATCTGTTTTGTCAACTTTTGAAGTGGCCTTTGAACTGTATTGTGGGTGCTATGTTGGAATATTTATAGTGAAGGTCTAGGACATAAGCTAAAGTTTTTCCTTTTATTGTTTAACTGAATTGTAGAGCTATTTCTGCGATAATACGGTGTTAAAGATTGAATTTGACTTTAACATAAAATATACCTATTGGTCAGAGTCATCACTCCTGAGGTGAAGTATCCTTTCCTCATAGTTCATAGAACCATAGAATTTACAGTGCAGAAGAAGGCCTTTCGGCCCATTGAGTCTGCACCAGTCCTTGGAAAGAGCACCCTACCTAAGCCCACGCCTCCACCCTATCCCTACATCTCCACCCTATCTCTGTAACCCCACTTAACCTTTTTTGGACACGAAGGACAATTTAGCATAGCCAATCCACCGAACCTACACATCTTTGGATTGTGGGAGGAAAGCGGAGCACCCGGAGGAATCCCATGCAGACACTAGGAGAACGTGCAGATTCAACACAGCCAGTGTCCCAAGCCAGGAATTGAACTTGGGACCCTGGAGCTGTGAAGAAACTATTAATCATTGTGCTACCGTGCTGTCCAGTTGGGTTTCACACCAGGTATCTGAGCCGACATTGGGGGGTCTGGTCTGGGTATCCTAACATGTTGACCATATATAGTTGTCTGTATACATGTTTCTGGAATCTACCTCTTCATTCACCTGAGGAAGGAGCAGTGCTCCGAAAGCTAGTGATTTGAAACAAACCTGTTGGACCTTAACCTGGTGTTGTAAGACTTCTTACTGTTATTTTTAATGAATAGTGATGAATTCAAATGCTGCAGCAAGTAACATTACTTCTGCTGTTTGCAATCCCCAAAACAAAATCCTACAACACAAAGTAAAATGCTGCGGATGCTGGAAATATGAAATAAAAAGAGAAAATGCTGGAAATTCCCCATACGTTTGACAGCATCTGTGGAGAAAGAAACTGAGTTAACAGGTTGGATTTTCGTCCTCGAGGCAGGTACCGGGAGTTGGGAAATTTACTGGCTCGGCCCACCCACCTTGGGAGAAAAAAGTGCCCACAAAGATGGAATTTTCAATGTGGAAAGGGGGAGGATGCAAGTGTCGGCGGCACTTAGAACATAGAACAATACAGCGCAGTACAGGCCCTTCGGCCCACGCTGTTGCACCGAAACAAAAGCCATCTAACCTACACTATGCCATTATCATCCATATGTTTATCCAATAAACTTTTAAATGCCCTCAATGTTGGCGAGTTCACTACTGTAGCAGGTAGGGCATTCCACGGCCTCACTTCTCTTTGCGTAAAGAACATACCTCTGACCTCTCTCCTATATCTATTACCCCTCAGTTTAAAGTTATGTCCCCTCGTGCCAGCCATATCCATCCGCGGGAGAAGGCTCTCACTGTCCACCCTATCCAACCCCCTGATCATTTTGTATGCCTCTATTAAGTCTCCTCTTAACCTTCTTCTCTCCAACGAAAACAACCTCAAGTTCATCAGCCTTTCCTCATAAGATTTTCCCTCCATACCAGGCAACATCCTGGTAAATCTCCTCTGCACCCGCTCCAAAGCCTCCACGTCCTTCCTATAATGCGGTGACCAGAACTGTACGCAATACTCCAAATGCGGCCGTACCAGACTTCTGTACAGCTGCAACATGACCTCCTGACTCCGGAACTCAATCCCTCTACCAATAAAGGCCAACACTCCATAGGCCTTCTTCACAACCCTATCAACCTGGGTGGCAACTTTCAGGGATCTATGTACATGGACACCTAGATCCCTCTGCTCATCCACTTTCAAGAACTTTACCATTAGCCAAATATTCCGCATTCCTGTTATTCCTTCCAAAGTGAATCACCTCACACTTCTCTACATTAAACTCCATTTGCCACCTCTCAGCCCAGCTCTGCAGCTTATCTATATCCCTCTGTAACCTGCTACATCCTTCCACACTATCGACAACACCACCGACTTTAGTATCGTCTGCAAATTTACTCACCCACCCTTCTGCGCCTTCCTCTAGGTCATTGATAAAAATGACAAACAGCAACGGCCCCAGAACAGATCCTTGTGGTACTCCACTTGTGACTGTACTCCATTCTGAACATTTCCCATCAACCACCACCCTCTGTCTTCTTTCAGCGAGCCAATTTCTGATCCACATCTCTAAATCACCCTCAATCCCCAGCCTCCGTATTTTCTGCAATAGCCTACCGTGGGGAACCTTATCAAACGCTTTGCTGAAATCCATATACACCACATCAACTGCTCTACCCTCATCTACCTGTTCAGTCACCTTCTCAAAGAACTCAATAAGGTTTGTGAGGCATGACCTACCCTTCACAAAGCCATGCTGACTATCCCTGATCATATTATTCCTATCTAGATTATTATAAATCTTGTCTCTTATAATCCCCTCCAAGACTTTACCCACTACAGACGTGAGGCTCACCGGTCTATGGTTGCCGGGGTTGTCTCTGCTCCCCTTTTTGAACAAAGGGACCACATTTGCTGTCCTCTGGCACAATTCCTGTCGCCAAGTCGAAACCGACTTATCTGAGCCGACCCAGGAAAGAATTTGGCAGCTGGAACAGGGCTCCGTGTGCTGGGGCAGGATGTTTAAAAGGCCTGTCTTGGTGCAGTGCCATTTTGCCCAGTTATAATGGAAACAAAGTAAGGCCTCCAGCCCTCCCCCACCCACACACACACACTGCCATGCCCCATCTATTCCCCTACCGACCATCCCATGGCCCTTCACGCATGTCAAAGCATGCATTCCGTGAGGGGGACCAATTGAACTTGCCTTTCAAAAGGTTTCCTCATGCAGAATATGGGCCAGGTCTCCTCTGAGGTGCCATGAACCATGGCTCTTTGAAAAGCTGGCCTGACTCCATGAAAATTACAGAGGACTCGGGCATGCACAAGCCGGCAATGGAGCCGGCGAGATCAGAAATACTGAGTGAGTGCTCGTGACCTCAACTGGCCCACACCCCTCAAAGATTCTGGTAAAAATCAGACTCCTGGAATTAGCTCCTGGCCACCATTTTCACCCCTCCAGGGAATCTCCCTGACTGCATGAAAATTCAGCCTGTAAACTCACCAGAGATGCTGCCTGACCTGAGTATTTCCAACATTTTTACTGTTTTTATGATAGTATTTTCTGTTGCTTTTTTCTTTAAAATTGTAGCTACGTATTCTATTTTCATTAAAACCCCCAAAAAGTGATTTTATGATCATCAGTTTTCACAGCCTGTTTGTAAAATAGTATTCCAGGTTGTTGTGGCTCTATAACATTTGAAGAAGTTTTTTTAAAATGACTGTCAAACATCACTTTAGTATGATCCTCCTGATGAACCATTATGCTTCATTACATTCAGGGTCACTTTTATAACAAACTTGAAGCAGATTTAATACTTTTTCTTCCGGTAGAAAGTTTGGCTGGATGAGTCCGTGCACTGAGTCATAGCCACAGAGGCAATAGAAGTGCTAGACTAGTTAATTGGAAACTGTTTAATTCATGCTGAGGTCTTAGCCTAGTTAGTATGATTTGACATGCTGTGGATGTATTTTTTTTACAACAGCTATATTTCTCACAAATATACGTTCCATACCTGAATGTTTGTTCATCCATTTTGTTGTCTACAAGGTATTGTCTACTAATAATTAAATACGAAGCACTTACTGTTGCATTAAAAGTATCCATGCTTTCCAATGCATGACAGATAATTCAAGTTTTTTTTTGTATTTCTCAAAACATGTAGCAATCGCCGAGAATAAAGCCAAAATTATTGTAATTTTACTTTTTTATTGTCAAATGGACAGATGAATTTCTACACATACAATTCTTAGTCATTCAGCAGGAGAATCAGGAATAACATGATCTTTTTAAAATTATTTTGGAATGTGATAGTCCTCTGAGCATATGATTCTTTTTCTCCCATCCTTCTCCCTCCAATTGGCTTCATCACTCTACTACACTCTACAATACAGTCCTGCAGTGTGCATTTCTTTTTCCATTGTTGTCTCCTGTAATGGTTACTTGTGATTGATACTTTGTTAATTTGTCTCTTTTTTAAATTTTGTCTTGGGTTGCGGATAGCATAAAAAAGGCTTTTTGTTGCTCATTGCTGGTTGGTGTTGGAAGACGATTGGTAGGCCTTCTTGAATTGCTGTTGTCCTTGTGGCGCATAGCTTTACAAAGGGTATTTCAGGACAATGATCCAGTAATAATGAAGGAACCATGTGTGACTTGGGTGGGGGGGAGGCCTTGAGGATAGTGGTCTTTTTGCATCTACAACAATGCTGCAACTGTCTGTTCTAGTAAAGCTACGAAACAAGGGAAATGTCACCGTATCTGGCAAGATTCTGCAGTGCATTTTATAGATATAGCGTTGTGTAGGGATAGGATATTAAGTCTGGTGGCATGACACCAATTAAAACTGCTCTATCTGGATCTTGTTGAGCTTCCAATACACTGTTGCAGCTGCACCCATCCAAGTGGTGAAGTTGCCATCACACTCCCGATATAGCTTTTTAAATGGAATAGCTTTTTAAATGGAGAGAGGCATTCGGGTCATGAGGTGAGTCACATCACAGAGATGAGAGGCCTTTGGAATTCTCTTACCTAGAGGCTGAGTGATGAATATATTCAAGGCTGAGTTAGAAATTTTTTTGATCGACAAGGGAGTCAAGGGTCCATGATCTTATTGAATGGCCAGCAGGCACGACAGGCTGAATGGCTGCTCCTAATTCTTGTGTTTTTCAATCTATGTAACATCAGTTCCTCATCCCTTTTTTTAATTAGAAATTTAGAGTACCAAATTATTTTTCTCCAATTAAGGGACAATTTAGCGTGTCCAATCGCTAACCACATCTGTGGGTCGTGGGGGTGCGACCCACGCAGACACGGGGAGAATGTGCAAATTCCACACAGACAGTGACCCGGGGCCAGGACCGAACCCGGGTCCTTAGCACCGTGGGCAGCAGTGCTTGCCACTGCTGTCATGCAGTTCCTCATCCCTGGAATTATTCCCCTTGCTTAGTTTTTAAAAATAATCCAATGTCTAAAGCCTGTATTTAAGGTGGAATGTTTTGATGTGAAAGCTACTCAATGAGGTTTGGTCCCAGAGGGTCCTACTTGTTTTCTGACATCTCTCACAAATACCTATTGTTAAAAAGGAAAATATGGTAGATGCTGGAAATTTGAAATAAGAATGGCAAAATGCTGGGAATACTCAGCAGGTCTAGCAGCATTTATAGAGCAAACAAAAAAAAACAGTATTGACATTTCAGAGCTTGACCTTTCATCAGAACTGGGAAAAGTTAGAAATGTTATACATTTTGAACAAGTGAAGTAGGCAGTGGAAAGTTGGATGAAGAACAAAAGGAGTGATGTGGTGGAAGGTAGGAGAGATTAAATGAGAAAAGTGTCCATGATGCAAGACCAAAGGACTGGCAGTGAGGCAAGTAAAGAAAGAAAAGATAGAGTCATAGAGATTTACAGCATGAAAACACACCCTTTTGGCCCAACTTGTCCATGCCGCTCAGTTTTTAACCACTAAGCTAGTCCCAATCTACTCGTTCCAAACCCTCACCACCCTGTGTGAAAAAAATTGCCCCTCTGGACCCTTTTGTATCTCTCACCTTAAACATATGTCTTCTAGTTTTAGACTCCCCTACCATTGGGAAAAGATGTTGACTATCTTAACTCATCTGTGCCCCTTATTATTTTATAGACCTATATAAGATCACTCCTAAGCCCCCTATGCTCCAGATAAAAAAGTCCCGATCTATCCAGCCTCTCCTTGTAACTCAAATCATCAAGTTCCGATAGCATCCTAGTAAATCTTTTCTGCACTCTTTCTAGTTTAATAATATCCTTTCTATAATAGGGTGACCTGAACTGTACACAGTATTCCAAGTGAGGCCTTACTAATGCCTTGTCCAACTTCAAAAGTTGCGTCCAGAGGCGGTGTGAATGGCAGGATCTTGAATAACCATTGTCATAAATCAAAGTCGAGGATATAAGAAGAACAAGATCAAAGAAACAAACCAGCAAAGAAAAATAAAACAAAATGTGGCAGAGGTTCCCACCTAAAATTGTGGAATCTACTGTCCTGAGCTTGTGCTGAGCTTCATTGGAAAGCATCAATAGGTCAAGGACAGCAAGGTCAGAGTGGGAGCAAAAAGGAGAATTAACAAAATGGTCAGCTGGAAGCTCAAGGTGCCAATTGTGGACTGAAAGGAGGTATTTTGCAGGGTGGGCAGCCAGCCTTTGCTTAGTCCCCCTGATGTTGATGAGAGTTTGAGATCGACCATGTGAAGGCAAAATAAGGGAGGAAATCGGAAGCAAAGTTGATAAAATTGAAATCCATCAATGTTTCTAATTCCACCTCATGTTGGTAATCTGTTCCACATATTTGCTGTCCTTTTTTTTGGGAATTTTTTTTTTCTCCTGCATCGTTTTGTAAAGAAATGCAAAAATTCTGTACATGGCAGAAAGTAAACTTACTCAGATTCAGTTTGTTCAAACAAGATGTTGCAGAAAAACAAACAGGACAGAATGTTAACCCTTTCCTGGTATGTATCACCAGAAAATTCAAACTGGAGCCCTCGTCACCTCCATTGTGTTATTATCTCCCTATGGCCCTCTACCCTTTAGCCGAAAGATTACAAAATGGAAACAACCAGAAGAACGCAGTGACAATCAAGAGATAAGAAGACATCGAAAACATAACACCATGAACATGATGCAAGCAACAGATGTATTGTCCAGTTTAGCAACTGCAACCTTCCAGGACACCCACTTAAATTATAGAAAATTTTGATTTATTTTGAGTATAATTCGCATATTAATGTTAAATAGAAAGTTTATATTCCTGCTTTACTTTGACACCTGCCATAAAATTGATTACAGCTCCTTTCGGAATTAGTCTTAACCACTAACATTGATACAAAACAAAATCAGTCTCTATACATGTGCTAATGTAGAAATTAGGTATATTGAGTGGCACAGTTATTGAATTGCATTTTCACTATTATAACAACTTCAAGTGGAGTGAAAGCCTGATTGAAAAATGTTATGTTTGCAGTTGAGTTGTATTCAAAACTCAATTTAGCACTACATTTATTTTCACTCAGAAATGATAGGTTATTAGACAAATTTGGCAGAGACCGCATGTGCAGTGGAGGGAGGTTTGGGATGGATGATTATGAGAATGAGGTGATTAAATAAACTTCTGATTAAAAATAAGCCTAGGAAATCCTGATAGTCAAGATTTTTCTTCAACAATATTTTCCACCTTACAAACAACCCGCCTCCCCCCCGTAACAAAGAAAAGAAAAAGAACTCGCTGGCAAGACATGAACATGGCAAGTCAATAAGATACAGAACTTTGTACATTGGAATCTTCCCGTACGTGTCAGTTTCCGGATCATTCATGTGTTTTCTTGCTCAAATGCCCCCCAGCGGAACCCCCCTTCCCCTCCCCACGCGAACGATGTCCCCCCCTGCCCCTCTGGGTTGCTGTTGCTGCTGTCCGACCTTCATCTAACGCTCCGCGAGATGGTCTAGGAACGGTTGCCACCGCCTGTAGAACCCCTGCGCAGACCCTCTCAAGGCAAACTTTATCCTTTCCAACTTGATAAACCCTGCCATATCAGTTATCCAGGCCTTCACGCTGGGGGGCTTCGCCTCCTTCCACATTAGCAAGATCCTTCGCCGGGCTACTAGGGACGCAAAGGCCAGAATGCCGGCCTCTTTCGCCTCCTGCACTCCCGGCTCGTCCACTACTCCAAATAGTGCTAGCCCCCAGCTTGGCTTGACCCGGACTTTCACCACCTTAGATACTGTTCCCGCAACTCCCCTCCAGTGCCGGGCATGACCAAAACATATGGACATGGTTCGCCGGACTTCCTGAGCACCTCCCACATCTGTCCTCCACCCCAAAGAACCTACTCAGCCTCGCCCCCTCTGCGCTCTATGAACCACCTTAAATTGTATCAGGCTAAGTCTGGCACACGAGGACGAGGAATTAACCCTACTTAGGGCATCAGCCCATAGCCCCTCCTCAACCTCCTCCCCCAGCTCCTCCTCCCATTTACCCTTCAGCTCCTCTACAAAAGCCTCCCCCTCTTCTTTCATCTCCTGGTATATTGGCGACACCTTGCCCTCTCCGACCCATACGCCCGAAATCACTCTATCTTGAATCCCCTGTGCCGGGAGTAGCGGAAATTCCCTCACCTGCCGCCTCACAAATGCCCTCACTTGCATGTACCTGAAAGCGTTTCCCGGGGGTAGCCCAAACTTCTCCTCCAGCGCCCCTAAGCTCGCAAACGTCCCGTCAATGAACAGGTCCCCCATTCTTCTAATCCCTGCCCGATGCCAGCTCTGAAATCCCCCGTCCATCCTTCCTGGGACAAACCGATGGTTGTCTCTGATCGGGGACCATAACCGAGGCTCCCGTCGCACCCCTGTGCTGTCTCCACTGCCCCCAGATCTTTAGCGTTGCCGCCACCACCGGGCTCGTGGTGTACCTTGTCGGCGAGAGCGGCAGCGGTGCTGTCACCAGCGCCCCCAGGCTCGTTCCTTTGCAGGACGCCATCTCCAACCTCTGCCACGCCGCTCCCTCTCCCTCCATCACCCACTTACGGATCATTGCCACGTTGGCTGCCCAATAGTAACCACCCAAATGCGGCAACGCCAACCCTCCTCTATCTCTGCTACGCTCCAAGAACCCCCTCCTTACCCGCGGGGTCTTGCTCGCCCACACAAATCCCATAATGCTCCTGCTTACCCTCTTAAAAAAGGCCTTAGTAATCACAATTAGGAGGCATTGGAATACAAAAAGAAATCTCGGGAGGACCACCATTTTAACCAACTACCCTACCCGCCAGCGAGAGTGGCAACATGTCCCACCTTTTAAAATCCTCCTCCATCTGTTCCACCAACCGCGTCAAATTAAGTTTGTGCAATGCCCCCCAGCTCCTAGCTACCTGAATCCCCAAGTGTCGAAAGCTCCTTTCCGCCCTCCTCAACGGTAGGTCGTTCGTCTATCCCTCTTCCCTGGTCCCCCGGATGGATCACAAAGAGCTCACTCTTTCCCACATTGAACTTATAGCCCGAAAAGTCTCCAAACTCCCGTAGGATCTGCATTACCTCAACCATCCCCTCCACTGGATCCGCCACATACAGCAACAGGTCGTCTGCGTACAGCGACATTCGATGTTCCTCTCCCCCTCGAACCACCCCCTTCCATTTCCCCGACTCCCTTAACGCCATGGCCAAAGGTTCAATTGCTAATGCAAACAGCAGAGGGGACGGGCTGGTTTAGCACACTGGGCTAAATCGCTGGCTTTTAAAGCAGGCCAGCAGCACGGTTCAATTCTCGTACCAGCCGCCCCGAACAGGCGCCGGAATGTTGTGACTAGGGGCTTTTCACAGTAACTTCATTGAAGCCTACTTGTGACAATAAGCGATTTTTCACAGGGGGCACCCCTGCCTCGTCCCTCGGTGCAGCCGGAAATACTCCGACCTCCGCAGGTTCGTGACCACACTCACCACCGGGGCTTTATACAGGAGCTGAACCCAACTAATAAACCCTCCCCCGAACCCAAACCTCCTTAACACTTCCCAGAGATACTCCCACTCTACCCGATCAAAGGCCTTCTCCGCGTCCATGGCTGTCACTATCTCCGCTTCTCCCTCCACCGATGGCATCATTATCACATTTAGGAGCCTTCGCACTTTAGTATTTAACTGCCTACCCTTTACGAATCCCGTCAGGTCCTCGTGAATCACCCCGGGACACAGTCCTCAATCCTCATGGCCAACATTTTTGCCAGCAACTTAGCATCTACATTAAGGAGCGAGATCGGTCTGTACGACCCACATTGCAGTGGGTCCTTATCCCGCTTCAAGATCAAAGAGATCGTCGCCTCCGACATTGTCGGGGGCAGGGTCCCCCCCTCCCTTGCTTCATTGAAGGTCCTTACCAGCAACGGGGCTAACAGGTCTACATACTTCCTATAAAACTCCACCGGGAACCCATCCGGCCCCGGGGCCTTCCCTGCCTGCATGCTCCCCAGTCCTTTAACCAGCTCTTCCACCCCAATTGGTGCCCCCAAACCAGCCACCTCCTGCTCCTCCACCCTTGAGAACCTCAATTGGTCCAAGAATCGCCGCATCCCCTCTTTTCCCCCTGGGGGCTGGGACCTATACAGCTCCTCGTAAAAGGCCTTAAAAGCCTCATTCACTTTCCCTGCATTCCGCACCGTAGTTCCCCTGCCATCTTTGACTCCGCCTATTTCCCTTGCTGCCATCCTCTTACCATAGATTATCATAGAATTTACAGTGCAGAAGGAGGCCATTCGGCCCATCGAGTCTGCACCGGCTCTTGGAAAGAGCACCCTACCCAAGGTCAACACCTCCACCCTATCCCCACAACCCAGCAACCCCACCCAACACTAAGGGCAATTTTGGACACTATGGGCAATTTATCATGGCCAATCCATCTAACCTGCACATCTTTGGACTGTGGGAGGAAACTGGAGCACCCGGAGGAAACCCACGCACACACGGGGAGGACATGCAGACTCCGCACAGACAGTGACCCAAGCCGGAATCGAACCTGGGACCCTGGAGCTGTGAAGCAATTGTGCTATCCACAATGCTACCGTGCTGCCCTTACGGAGCTGATGTGCCAGCATCCGGCTCGCCTTCTCCCCATATTCATATATCGCCCCCTGTGTCTTCCTCCACTGTGCCTCTGCCTTCCCTGTGGTCAACAGGTCGAACTCCGTCTGGAGACTTTGTCTCTCCCTGAGTAGTCCCTCATCAGGAGCCTCTGCATAGCTCCTGTCCACCCTTAAAATCTCCCCCACTAACCTCTCCCTTTCCCTGCCCTCTCTCTTCACCCTATGAGCCCTGATGGAGATTAACTCTCCCCTGACCACCGCCTTCAGCGCCTCCCATACTACTACCACCTGCACCTCCCCGTTGTCGTTGGCCTCCAGATACCTTTCAATGCCCCCCCGTACCCTCCCGCACACTTCCTCGTCTGCCAGCAGTCCCACATCCAACCTCCGCAACGGGCTTTGGTCTCTCTCCTCCCCCAGCTCTAACTCCACCCAATGCGGGGCATGGTCTGAAATGGCTATGGCCGAATACTCTGTTCCCTCCACTTTTGGATCAATGCCCTGCCCAGAACAAAAAAATCTATCCGGGAGTAGGCCTTATGTACGTGGGAGAAAAAAGAAAATTCTCTGGCCAAAGGCCTGGCAAATCTCCACGGATCTACTCCCCCCATCTGGTCCATAAACCCCCTAAGCACCTTGGCCGCAGCCGGCCTCTTCCCCGTCCTAGATCTGGAACGATCTAATGCTGGGTCCAGCACCGTGTTAAAATCCCCACCCATCATCGAGCTCCCTACCTCCAGGTCTGGAATATGCCCCAACATCCGTTTCATGAATCCAGCATCGTCCCAGTTCGGGGCATATACATGCACCAGTACCACCTCCGTCCCCTGCAACCTACCACTCACCATCACGTATCGGCCTCCTTTGTCCGCTACTATGGTCTTGGCCTCAAACGACACCCGCTTTCCCACCAGTATTGCCACCCCTCTATTCTTCGCATCCAACCCCGAATGGAACACTTGTCCCACCCATCCCTTCCTTAACCTGACCTGATCTGCCACCTCCAGATGTGTCTCCTGAAGCATGACCATGTCTGCCTTCAGTCCCTTTAGGTGTGCGAACACTCGGGCCCTCTTAACCGGCCCATTTAGGCCTCTCACATTCCACATGATCAGCCGGATTGGGGGGTTACCCACCCCCCGCTGACTAGCCATCTCCTATCTTAGGCCAGTCCCGTGCTCGCGCCTCCCGCACCCTCCAGTCCCCCAGGCGGGGAACCCCCGCCCCGACCACCTCTTCCATTTTCAGTTCCCCCTCAGACAGTGCAGGAGCAACCCTAGAATCCCCCCCTCCCTCCCCCCCGCTAGATCCACATCTAGCTCTTTTGCTCCCCCCATATTACTTCCGTGAGTCAGCTGACTTCTGCTGACCCCGACTTCCCCCGCCTTCCCGTTGATCTCCCCCGTGTGGGAGTCTCTCCTCCTTACCTTCCTCCATCCCCCCCCCCACCCCCCTTTTGGCGCGGGAAAAAGCCCGCGCTTTCCTGAACCAGCCCCGCCCCCTGTGGCGCAGCTCCTGTTGCGGCCATTATCCCAGTTCCCTCATCCCCAAGTCTCACCTCACTCCAGCACCGACGCCCACATTCCCCATCATCATCATCTCATCTACAGAAAAGAAAAAAGGGAATTTTAGGAATTTTAACCAGAACTCTACCCACATCCCCATCCATCATCCCACCCATGAAGTATTCTTTACCTATATTTACAACCCCATATACAACCAACATATCCCCTCAGTTCGAGTCCAGTTTTTCCGTCTGAATAAAGGTCCAAGCCTCTTCTGGCGTTTCAAAATACTGGTGTCGGTCCTGATAAGTGACCCACAGTCGCGCAGGCTGCAGCATGCCGAACCTGACTTTTTTTAATGCAGCACCGCCTTGGCCCGGTTGAAGCCAGCTCTCCTCCTTGCCACCTCCGCGCTCCAATCCTGGTATACTCGGATCACCGCGTTCTCCCATCTACTGCTCCGCACCTTCTTGGCCCATCTCAGCACACTTTCTTTGGCCGCGAAGCGATGGAACCTTGCCACTATCGCCCTTGGCGGCTCCTCAGCCTTGGGTCTCCTCGCCAGGACCCGATGAGCCCCTTCCAGCTCCAGGGGGGTCGGAGAGGCCTCCGCTCCCATCAGCGCATGGAGCATCGTACTCACATACCCCCGGCATCAGCTCCCTCCACTCCTTCGGGAAGACCCAGAATCCGGAGGTTCTTCCTCCTCGACCTGTTCTCCAGGACCTCAATTCTCTCGACCCACCTCCTGTGCACCGTCTCGTGCGCCTCCACTTTTACTGCCAGGCCCAGGATCTCGTCCTCGTCGTCATTCATTTATCTTTCACCTCACAAAGCTCCACCGCCTGGGTCTTCTGGGTCTCCTTCAGCCCCTCGATTGCCAACTGCATTGGCGCCAGCACCTCCTTTTTCAGCTCCTCCACACAGCGCTGAAGGAACTCCTGCTGGTCCAGCCCCCATGCTGCTCGCCCTCCGCCATCTTGCTTTTTCCCCCCTCGTTTTTGTCATTGCTCCAGAGCCTCTTTTTTTGCCGCTCCACCGCTGATCTCGGCCATATATCGTAAGGGGGGACCTTACTGCACCTTCCCACATGGGATCAATTCAAAAAAAGTTCCGTTGGGGCTCCTCAAGAGAGCCCGAAAGTCCGTTGTCTCGGGAGCTGCTGAAACGTGCGGCTTAGCTCCGCATCGCCGCAACCGGAAGCCCTGATTGTCAAGATTAATTTGTTGCTGTAATATTTGGTTTTGCTGGTAAGATGCCACAGGAATTGGAAACGACAGAAATTAAGTAATGAATATGCGAGATATGCAATGATTAAACCTAAAGGATGGGGATGTGAATTGAAAGTGAATTTGAATGGGAAAACCATGAGTTTGCATTTCAGTGTTTATAATGAGCTTTAAAATTGGAAGCCATGTCCTCACTGAAACTGCAGTTTATCTAAAGATTAAAGTTTGTAATTTAATCATTTTCATTGACTGTTTCAACAGTTAATACATATTAGCAGGGATGTCATCCAGGGCAGGATTTCTCATTGTCGACATGGTTTCAAATAGCATTTAACTAGTGATAATTATTAATACATTGTGCTATTAATTAATGCCTGTTGTGAATTTAAATGACATCTTAAAAAAAATGAAATATTTGTTGAAGGACTGTTCAGTTAATAGCCTATCTTTGGCCGAATTGGTAATCATCATGGTGACATGACTATTGTAGAGATTTATTGTGCTGGCAGATCAACTACATATGGTGAAGACATGACACCATGACATCTACCAAAAAGGAGACCTGAAGGAGAATATGAACCAAAAATTCAGTCCTTGTATGTAGATTTAGCTTTTATTAAAATTGAAGATTTTACTAAGTTTTGGCTGGAGTGGAAGAGAGTTTTACACAAAGTATTTTGTACCTCCTCTAAATATGTTGGTGGGCTGCAGCAGAACAGCTATTATATAATTATTCACAAGATCAAGTGCTTAAATTCCTGTTTGTATCGGTTTTCAGTGATAATTATTATAGCTGCAAGATGATAGAATTTTTGAATATTCTTTCAACCTAAAGTGGTGATTAATAATCTTTATTGTCACAAGTAGACTTACATTAACACTGCAATGAAGTTACTGTGAAAAACCCGAGTCGCCACATCCTGGCGCCTGCTCGGGTACACAGGGAGAATTCAGAATGTCCAAATTACCTAACAGCACGTCTTTTGACACTAGTGGGAAGAAACCGGAGCACCCGGAGGAAACCCACGCAGACACGGGGAGAATGTGCAGACTCCGCACAGACAGTGACCCAGCCGTGAATCGAACCTGGGACCCTGGCGCTGTGAAGCCACAGTGCTAGGACATACTTTTCGAAAAAGTAAAAACCTGAGGGATGCAGGCTATTATTAAAGTAGAAGTCAGCCAACAACTTGAAGAGATACCGAGTGAATTAGAATCATCACAAGGTATTGGAAAATTTGCTCTGCTCTGCCACTAGCTCAAGAAAATGAATTCTCATTCTTAACCTCCATGATCTTCATGATGTTGCTGTATTTTCAAGTTAATTACCATTAAATTCACGCTAAAAATTAAATTAAACAGCATAGGTTTTCAATAACAGGATATTTGTTAATGATCATTGATCAACCTCTTTTGCCCAAAAATTGAACAATTATAAATCTGCAAGGTATAAGGTGGATACATCACCTGGACTGGATGGACTACACCCCAGGGTTCTAAAGGCGATAGCTGAGGAGATTGTGGAGGCATTGGAGATGATCTTTCCGGAATCACTGGAGGCAGGAAGAGCCCAAGAGGACTGGAAAATGGCTAATGTAACACCCCTGTTTAAGAAGGGAGGGAAGCAGAAGATGGGAAATTATAGGCCGCTGATGGATCTCGGATATGCGTTATCCCTTCTTAGTTCCCAAAGAACGAGAATCTAAGGGGCTGATTTAGCACAGGGCTAAATCGCTGGCTTTGAAAGCAGGCCAGCAGCACGGTTCAATTCCCGGACCAGCCTCCCCGAACAGGCGCCGGAATGTGGCGACTAGGGGCTTTTCACAGTAACTTCATTTGAAGCCTACGTGACAAGCTATTTTCATTTCATTTCATCAGGCTGTTTTTTTGGCAAAGTTACGTTGAATTTTATTTGTCAGCTTTTAGTGCCCACTGGTAAAATCTTTGTTTGCAATACAAACTTAGATCAGATTAATTGTCTTTAGTGAATACAGTGGTTGAGTTGAAAAGACAACTCGTGGTAATGCTTCAAATCCTGATACACAGTACAAAATTAAGTGATTTAAACAAAAGAAAAATGCCGATAGCAAAGGCAGCAGCAAGACATAGGTTTCAGAAAGTGATAGCTTGATTCTGGACTGAATTTGTCCATCCCGACAAGTGATTTTTAAAAAGATCATCATCTTAAAGTTTCACCTTCTTTACAGCTGTGATTGGCTTCAACTAATTTATAGTTCACTCAACTCGACCAAACTGTCTGTCTGTCAATTTAAGAGATAAATGTTTTGGTGTGATTTTGTAATTTTCCATACCCTGGCTTGCCAATTATGCCTCTAACATTAATTAGATTAACACCGTTTTTGAAAAGTCATTATGACCCTGACTGACTGTTACCATGGAAACAGACCTGTCCAGGCCTGGGAAGGCATCTGCATACAGTGAAGTCTTTTGTCACTGGCCTTGGATTCTGGCCAGTCTGGAACAACTTGCAAAATAAGACATTTAAAGTCTTATCTGATTAGTTCCCAGCTAGTCAGCTTTCCTCACTCTCATGGTTAATATGATTTAGTCAATTTCTGGGCAGCACGGTAGCATAGCGGTTAGCACAGTTGCTTCACAGCTCCAGGGTCTCGGGTTCGATTCCCGGCTTGGTTCACTGTCTGTGCGGAGTCTGTACATTCTCCCTGTGTGTGCTTGGGTTTCCTCTGGGTGCTCCGGTTTCCTTCCACAGTCCAAAGATGTGCGGGTTAGGTGGATTGGCCATGCTAAATTGCCCTTAGTGTCCAAAAATGTTTAAGTAGGGTTACGGGGATAGGTGGAGGTGTGGGCTTGAGTAGGATGCTCTTGTCAAGGGCCGGTCCAGACTCGGCGGGCCGAATGGCCTCCTTCAGCACTGTAAATTCTATGATTCTACTCTTAATAATTTCTTAATTAAACCTTTTCTCTACCTCGTGTATAGCCAACCAGAAAATCTGATTTCTATCAGCCGCTTAGCCTGACTTCGGTCATTGGTAAGATTTTAGAATCCATTATTAAAGATGAGATTGCGGTGCACTTGGAAGTGCGTGATAAAATAAGATTGCGTCAACATGGCTTTGTCAAAGGGAGGTCATGTCTGACAAATCTGTTAGAATTCTTTGAGATGGCAATGAAGAAGTTGGACAAAGGAGAACCAGTGGATGTGATTTATTTAGATTTCCAGAAGGCCTTTGACAAGGTGCTGCATAGGAGGCTGTTCAATAAGTTAAGAGCTCATGGTGTTAAGGGTAAGATACTGGTATGGTTAGATGATTGGCTGACTGGCAGAAGGCAGAGAGTGGGGACAAAGGGGTCTTTTTCAGGACGGCAACTGGTGACTAGTAGTGTGCCTCAGGGGTCGGTGCTGGGACCATACCTATCGACAATATACATTAATGATCTCGAAGAAGGAATTGAGGGCACTGTTGCTAAGTTTGTAGATGATACAAAGATATGCAGAGGGACAAATAGCATTGAGGAAGCAGGCGGGGGGTCAAAGAGTGTGCAGAGAAGTGGCAGATGGAATACAATGTGGAAAAGTGTGAGGTTATGCACTTTGGAAGGAGGAATGGAGGCATAGACTATTTTCTAAATGGGGAAGTGCTTAGGAAATTAGAAGCACGAAGGGACTTGGGGGTCCTTGTTCAAGATTCTCATGGTTAACGTGCAGGTTCAATCAGCAGTTAGGAAGGCAAATGCAATGTTAGCATTCATGTCAAGAGGGCTAGAGCACAGGGATGTATTTGTGAGGCTGTATAAGGCTCTGGTTATACTCCATTTGGAGTATTGTGAACAGTTTTGGGTCCCGTATCTAAAGAAGGATGTGATTGCCTTGGAAAGGGTCCTGAGGAAGTTCTGCGAGGCCTGGATAGAGTGGACGTGGAGAGGATGTTTCCACTGGGAGGAGAAACTAGAATCCGAGGGCACAACCTCAGACTAGAGGGACAATCCTTTAAAACAGAGATGAGGAGGATTTTCTTCAGCCAGAGTGTGGCGAATCTGTGGAACCGATTACCGCAGAAGGCTGTGGAGGCCAAATCACTGAGCATCTTTAAGACAGAGATAGATGGGTTCTTGATTAATAAGGGGATCGGGGGCTATGGGGAGAAGGCAGGAGAATGGGGATAAGAAAAATATCAGCAATGATTGAATGGCGGAGCAGACTCGATTGGCCAGATTCTGCTCCTTTTTCTTATGGTGTCTTCCTCGGAGCTGCCCTCCGAGGTGGTCTTCTGGGAGTTTTGAAAGGGGGCCAGTCGGGATGGGCCGGCGCCGTCGGAAGAATGGACACGTGGTCAGTGGGAGGGATGGGTCAGTCAGTGAGGCAATAACAACTCATGTTTGATAGGTCCTCCGGGTGGGGCCCGGTGGTTCCTCACCTCTGCGGCTTCTGCCAACCTTTGCGTGGGTGACAGCTCTGTCCGCGGCCACCCCAGTCGCCTCCAGGGCCCGCTCCTCGAAGGACGTGAGGATTCTTACGCCAGTCTGGGACCTCTGCTGACGGTTGTGGGAGAGCTTTTCCTGAGGAGACACGGAGAGGGCATCGTTGGCCACATGCGTGGTTTACAGTGGTGGGAGGGGGAGGGTAAAGGAAGGATTGCAGGGGGAGGGGGTGGAGTTGAAGGGAGGGTTGGCTGCCGCATGGGGTGGGGTTGATGCTCCTGTGCGGAAAAGTCACCGGGGGTGGCGGGTATTGGTGTCGACTCACTTGTGGTGCCTGGTGCAGGTTGTTGACCTTTTTTACGGCACTGGAGGCCAGTCCTAGTCACACACCTGGAGCTTTCAGCCGCCACCTCATCCCAGGCAGCACTTGCTGCCCTGCGGCTCACCCTCGGGGGGGAACAGAACATCTCTCCTGGCCTTCATTGCATCTAGGAACCTCCTCCGGTCCGCATCGCAGAATCTTGGGGCCAGTCTCCTCAGCACCGTTGTTGCAAGCTGATGGGTTGGCTGAGCAAGTGCTAGTTAACAGAGGGTTGTCAAGAGAGGTGCCGCCGAATTGGCTGGCAAGCCTTCATTTGCCGCGAGAAGTCAGCAGGGCCTCATTAATTGGACCAATTAACATTGAATAACATTACAGGCCGAGCGCCGGGAAGCTCGCGGCAGTTCCCACTCGCTACCGCACTTAGATATCTTTCCAGAGAGAAATCGTTTCGGAGAATTGCGCCCACGGTTCTAAGATTTGGGGGATTTTTGTGGCAGATGCTTTACTGAACTATTGTTCGTAGATTCCCCTGCCAGAAGTACTAGATTTAGAATTTTGTCCCGTCTGTACTTAATACATTTTCCTTTTCCTGATTTTTTAAAAAGACAGTAATTGTATCAAATTTACACTTTAAAGGATATATTTGGCCTCTGGCATGCTTACATATATAGCTTTAACACTTTTGGCGCTATCCTTCTGCTGGCTATCATCTACTTTTTCAGTAACTCCTTCCCTATGTTTATTAAACATTCCAATTTTAATTACACTTAACAGTTATTCCTAGCTATACTTCACTTCCATTATTTATTGACTGTCTTTGTTCATTGCAGTTGAAGTCTCATTACAGTTGGCACTGCTCAGCTTTCTTGTGTACAGAAAGAATGTTTTGATTATAGAATCATTCCAAGGTTGGCTCCAGACTTGACTTTCCAATGTACTCCTGGTTGGTCTCTCACATTTTACCTTCCATAAACCCAAGATCATCCTAAACTCAGCTTCCAGTGCACAAATGTCCATCAAACACTTCTTGTTCATTAACCCTGTGGTCGTTGACATGCATTTGTTCCTGGCTAAGAAACCCCTCAATTTTAGTTCACATCCTTGTTTTCACATCATTCCATCTCCTCGCTTCTCCTCATCTAACCTCCTCCCATTTTTGCTCCTTGTAATCACTGGACCATCAGCGACCTGGACTTCAGCTGCCCATGAAGTGCCTGAGGATACTTAACTACGTTAAAGATGCCATATAAATTCAAGTTGTTGTCTTTGTGACTTATGGTGAGACTGACAAAAAGTACTGATTACACATAGATTGATTACACAGGAGAGACAGTGGCATAGTATTGTCATGGCAGATAGTGAAATTGGAATTCAATTTAAAAAATCTGGATAATTGTCAATTGTCGTAAAAACCTATCTAATTCATTCATATCCTTTCGGGAAGGAAATCTGCCGTCCTTACCTGGTCTGACCGACATGTGACTTCAGATCCACAGCAATGTGGTGGACTCTTAGCTGCCCTCTGAATTGGCCTCGCAAGCCACTCAGTTCAAGGGCAATTAGGGATGAGCAATAAATGCTGGCCAATGACTGCCACATCCCATGAATTAATAACGAAAACTCGTCTGGTTTCATTGTTAATATTTTGAAAGTCACTGTGTTGTCAGCAAGTCTTGCTATGTTACGATTTTCCTAAATCTTTATATAACGGACAAAAATCTAGTTGTACGTCCCAGAAACACTTTTTACATAAGCCCAAACAGTTTTGCAAATCTGTACAATTTACCCTTAACTGTATTATAAAATCGAGGACACAACTGTCTTCCAGCATTCTGATCAATTCTGGTAGAGTACTAATCTGCTACTTTGCATTGCTTGTTGGTTGAGAGGTGGTTTCCTGATTACGTCTCAGATTGTCAGTACATCCATTCCTCATTTGGTCACTACTAATCCGTTCATTTACTTCTCAGACATTGAGATTCCCTAAATGGGAATGTATTGACCTCATCAAGTGCAACTCGACTGATCACTTGAACACAGTTGTCATTCATTTGAATGTGTTTATCATTTATTAAGTTATTGTCCTCTGTTTAATTTCTACACGTTTCTTCTATCTGTCCTTCTGATACATTCAGATATTTAGTGTTAGAACTTCTCATCATCGTTCCTTCTCCAAAATTGGAAGAGCTGGAAACAGCATGAAACTCAAATTCTGCCAATCAGTCTGGCCTGCCATGAAATCCCCGGAAGGCTCCCACGGAACCCCAGGGCTGCGTGGTTTGATCCAAGCCAACAGTCCAAGGAAATGCTCAGAGCTGCTTCATTGATAGAAATACAACCCTTTGGGCATGATATTAAACAAGGGTTATATGTTAATAATAATTGCGTATTGTCACAAGTAGGTTTCAATGAAGTTACTGTGAAAAGCCCCTAGTCGCCACATTCCAGCGCCTGTTCGGGGAGGCCGGTGCGGGAATTGAAACCGTGCTGCTGGCATTGTTCTGCAGTACAAGCCAGCTGTTTAGCCCTCTGTGCTAAACCAGCCCATGTTCAGGTGCACGTTGGTTCCATGGAACCAATTTGAAGGAGAGCGCCATGTTTTTCTGGGGTCATGGCCAAAATTCACCTCTCAACCAAAAGCACCAAAAACTAATTGAAAAGCAGAAAATATGCAGGAAATCTGAAATAAAGATTTGCCTGGTCATTTAGCTCATGGCTGTTTGGCGTCAGCATTTGATTTACACAACAGTCGCTGCACTTCAAAAGCTAATTGACCAAAGTGCTTTAACATGTTTCTGAGAGATCTAATAGGGCACATTGGAAGTTTAGGTATTTTTAAAATTTTCAACTTAAATAGATACAGATTTTTGCAATTGAAAATAAATGCTGCTGAAATAATGTTTGTTATATACTGCGTTGAATAGTTTAAAACATTTCTCATCAAATGTTAATTTTCTGTAAGTTTATGCTACTTGCAGTACATTTAATCAGTTGTGTAAATTTTGTCACATTTCATCTGTAATGGGGCTGGTTTAGCACAGAGGGCTAAACAGCTGGCTTGTAATGCAGAACAATACCCGCAGTGCGGGTTCAATTCCCGTACCGGCCTCCCCGAACAGGCGCCAGAATGTGGCAACTAGGGGCTTTTGCCAGTAACTTAATTGAAGCCTACTTGTGACAATAAGCGATTATTATTAAAGCAACAACATTGTTGTGTGACTAATGAAAGTTCAGATTCCCGCAGAGTGTGATTTTGTTACATGACTAGTTATAATTTATGGTATTTTTAATGAGTCATAAGAACAGACATATGTATTAAAGTGTGCACATAAGGTTTAGATTGCTATTTTGTACATGGCTGTGTTGGCTTGTTTTGCAGTAGTAGTCCTGCATTCCTGAACCATAAGCAGCTTGATTTACTAAACTAGTCCGTTTGAATCCCCAAATAACACTATCCATCCAGAGAGACGGAGTTAATATTTCAGGTTGCTCACCAGCTGGAAACATTAACTCTGTTTCTCTCTCCACAGATGCTGAAAGACATAGAATCATAGAACCTTACAGCACAGAAGTAGATAATTCTGCCCATTGTGACTGCATCGGCTCCTGAAATAGCTGCCTAGCTAGTCCCATTCCCCAGCCCGATTTCCATAGCCCTCTTAAATTCATCACTTTCAAATATAGATATGACTCTCTTTTGAAACCTCCCATGGAATCCGACCTCCACCACACTCCCAGGCAGCACATTCCCAATTCCAACCGCTCTGTTTCTTCTCTTCTCACTCCCAGCTGTCTTGCTGACTATCTTGATATGGTGACGCCTAGCCATTGACTTACCAACTCGTGGAAACAGAATATCCTTCTTTAATTATGTCAAAATTGTTCATAATTTTGAACACCTTAATAAGGTTACCTCTTAAGCTTCTCTGCTCTAAGAAGAACAAGCCCATCTTTGCTTGTATCTAAAATTCCTCATTCCTGGTATCGTTCTAGTAAATCTCCTCTGCACTCTCACGAGGGCTTTAAAATCCTTCATTAAATACAGTGCTCAGAACTGCACATAAGCTGAATGTTTCCAGTAATTTCTGTTTGTGTTTCAAATTTCCAACATCTTCAGTGCTTTGCTCTTGTATCCCATGTATTAGTCCCGGATTTGCTATGTTTAAATCTTTTGGCAAACGTCAGTTGAATAGATCAATGGTGGAACATGAAATATAATCAGCTTAGTCACTGTCTTGAACTATTTGATTCTGTGAATGGTCAGTTGCTACATTTAAGTGCACTCGGGTGAGTTTTGAACTACCGTAGATGTCAGCACACGAGTTGACCTGGCCTCTAAGACATCCTATATTTTGGCTCCAAAATGCATGTCAAGGCATATAGGTCAAGCCCCCAGTTTTCAGTCATTAAATGAATGTTGAGGGAATTACTCGCATTAGGAATCAGCCTAATTTTTTCAGTTCTGAAATACAAGTTTGGGGTTACGTTTGCCTGATAAGTTAGTGTGTGAGATTAAGGAGGCGATATGGACCGTGTGGCCAATAAGATGTGCACAAGGTTAAGACATGCACATGGCAACTGACAAACAGAAATGGATTCTCCTGCAAAACAAATGAAGTATGCAGCTAAGTATGCGGTTTCAAGCTAAAAGTTCTAACATTTGCTAACTCATCAAATAACTGTGCTGCAGTGAGGAATTTGGTATTAGTGAAATACTAGTGCAATAATGGGAGAAGGATTCTGCATTGAAGAAGATGTGCAAGACCAAATGTGCTGCTATGAGAATGGGGACTAGCCACTGGCCTGACCTTGCGAAGCATGTATCAGAATAGGTCCTCTAAAATCTTTGGAATGGTTACATAGTCACTGGAAGTACAATGCGTATATAAGCACTTAAGTAGGCAAATCAAACCGAGTCCAGCAAATATTTCAGAACAATTAGTTGGTGTAACTTCTTTATGGAACAAATGTTTTTGATGTTGGGATGGAAGGCCAAGATCACCAGAGCTACCAAAATACCTCGATGCCAAAATGATCAGTTTCCAGCGATTCATCACCGTACAGCAGCATAAAAAAATTTGACTCACTGAAAAGAAGTTAATTTTTAACAGCTGGATCCACAAAAATAAGAAATTGGAGCCACCTGACCCCTTGAGCCTCTTCTACCATTCAACGGGATCATGGCTGAACTTCTACATCAACTCCACTTTCTATCTCTGTATCTCCAGATTACTTTATTTCTCAATCTTAAACATAGTTAACAACTGACCATTTAGAGATGGCCAGAGATTCTGAACACTGACCGACTTAAAAGACCACTCATCCTCAGACGGAGATCACTAGTTGTCCGACCAGGGAACACTGTTTCTCAGCATTTCCCATGCTAAACCCTCAAAGTATTTGATATGATCAATGAGAACCTCTCATTTAAACTCGAGAATATAAGGCTCATTCTAACCAACCTCTCCTCCTGGGTGAATCCTCTTATCCCAGCAATTAATTCGAGTAGACTGATGGCATCTGTGGAGCGAGAAACAGAAATTAATATTTCATGTATTGATCTTTCATTGTTCAGTGCTCGGACAAATGAGAGATTAGGGTTTAAGCAAGCGAAAAACGGGACGATGGAGAAAAAGAACAAAGGGGAAGATCTGTGATAGGGTGGAAGGCATTACATCCGATATATGGCACAAAACTGCCCAATCACTTTAGTGAATTTATGTTGCATCCTCTTTAAGGCAAGTGTATCCTTCCTCAGGTTAGGGGACCAAAACTGGACACACTAATGCAGATGTATGCTCCCCAAAGACCAATGTAGTGGCACTAAGACTTACTCTTATACTCCAATCCCTTTGCAATAAAGGCTAACCTAATCCCTTGCTGTACCTTCAATGCAATGACATCCCTCTGAATACCAACATTTGCTAGTTTCTCACCTATCAAAAAATATGCTTTTCCATTCTTCTGGCCAAAGTGAAAAACTTTGTATGTCCCCACATTGTACTCTATCTGCCACCTTCTTGCCCATTCACTTAACCAGTCAGTATGTATTTGTATCTTTCACAGACTATTGTCCCATCTAACTTTGTACCGTCCCTTATCTAAGTTGTTGATGTAGGTTATAAATAGTTGAGGCCCACATCCTTGCAGCATTTCACTAGTTATGTTCCAAAAACGACACATTTACTTCTGCTCGTGTTTTCTGTTCATTAACCAATCCTCGAACCATGCCAAAATATTACCCCTGATTTTCTGCAACATTCTTTTGTGTAAGACTCCTTCCTGTTGAAATATTTGATAAAAGCAAATTACTGTGGATGCTGGAATCTGAAACCAAAAAAGAAAATGCTGGAAAATCTCAGCAGGTCTGGCAGTATCTAGGGAGAGGAAAGAGCTGACGTTTTGAATCCAAATGACCCTTTGTCAAAGCTAAAAGACAGAGAAAATGTCAAAGCTGAAAGACATAGAAAGATCTGGACTCAAAACATCAGCTCTTTTCTCTCCCTACAGGTACTGCCAGACCAGCTGAAATTTTCCATCATATTTTCTCTTTTGGCTGTTGAAATATTTCCTTCGTTTCTATTTTCTTTTGTTATTTTTAGTCTGTGGACCCATGTTTAGAATGTGCCTTTAAGCAGACAACTCAAGCTGAAGCCTGTTCTCCAGGACAGTGTGTTCCAGAAGAAAAAACAGACACTTTGGCGCTGAGTGAAGCTTAGAAACTGGTTTTGGGGGAAGCTTGTTCGTTTGGCTGGCTGGCAGGCAACTTGTGGGTTGGCCAAGACAGTGTTCTGCCTGACAACAGTAAGAAGTCTTCCAACACCAGGTTAAAGTCCAAGATGTTTGTTTCAAACACTAGCTTTCGGAGCACTGCTCCTTCCTCAGGTGAATGAAGAGGTATGTTCCAGAAACATGTATATAGACAAATTCAAAGATGCAAGACAATGCTTAGAATGCGAGCATTTGCAGGTGATTTAATATCTTGTCTGCTTTCTTGCATCTTTGTAGAAACTTAATGTCAGTGTCTATATGCGCGATCTTACTCGTGATCCGCTCCACTTTGAGCCGGCAGTTTGTGGTGTGGATGGTAGCCATGATATGAGCACAGTAAGAAGTCTTACAACACCAGGTTAAAGTCCAACATGTTTGTTTCAAACACTAGCTTTTGGAGCACCGCTCCTTCCTCAGGTGAATGAAGAGGTATGTTCCAGAAACATATATAGACAAATTCAAAGATGCAAGACAATGCTTAAAATGCGAGCATTAGCAGGTGATTAAATATCTTGTCTGCTTTTTTCCATCTTTGTAGAAACTTAATGTCAGTGTCTATATGCGCGATCTTCCTCAAGATCCTCTCAACTTTGAGCCGGCAGTTTGCGGTGTCGATGGTAGCCATGATGTGGAGATGCCGGGGTGAGCACAGTAAGAAGTCGTACAACACCAGGTTAATGTCCAACACGTTTGTTTCAAACACCAGCTTTCGGAGCACTGCTCCTTCCTCAGGTGAATGAAGACCTGTTAGACTTTAACCTGGTGTTGTAAGACTTCTTACTGTGCTCACCCCAGTCCAACGTCGGCATCTCCACATCATGGCTACCATCGACACCGCAAACTGCCGGCTCAAAGTGGAGAGGATCTTGAGGAAGATCGCGCATATAGACACTGAATTAAACTGAAAAAATGTAACTGACTATCTAATATCTGATTCCCAACTCCCTCTCTCTAACTACCCCACTATATATATATATATATATATATATACACAGGGACACCAAGGGGAAAAGGGTAGTTGAGAGCTAAGCGAATGTTAATTTTTTTAAAAAAAAAGGATCTTTTATGCGGATAGATGTCTTCCAGTTAGTTTCTTTCCAATGGGCAGGCCTTTAGTTGGGCACTTTCTTTTCCTTCAGCTTGTAGTAATATTCACTGCAGACTCGTGGAGACAGCAGGCAACCGGCAGCAGAGAGAGGGAGAAAACACAACTCCTCTTCCTTCGAGGGTCCAGAGGCTTCTGGCAAGGTTGTCTACATTTTACATAGTGGGCGGCACGGCGGTTAGCACTGCTGCCTCACAGCTCCGGGGACCCGGGGTCAATTCCGGTCGGGGATGACGGTCTGTGTGGAGTTTGCACTTTCTCCCCGTGTCTGCGTGGGTTTCCTCCGGGTGCTCCGGTTGCCTCCCAAAGTCCAAAGAAGTGCAGGTTAGGTGGATTGGCCATGCTAAATTGCCCCTTAGTGTCCAAAAGGTTATGTGGGGTTACTGGGCTAAGGGGATAAAGTGGAGGCGTGGGCTTAAGTAGGGTGCACTTTCTAAGGGCTGGTACAGACTCAATGGGCGAAATGGCCGCCTCCTGCACTGTAAATTCTATGGCCGCCTCCTGCACTGTAAATTCTACGGCCGCCTCCTGCACTGTAAATTCTATGATTCTACAATTCTATGATTCAGGATCGTTTCATGTTTACAGTAAAGATGTTCCAGGCACTCATTAATTTTAGAACAATAACACAGTTCTTTCTTCAGCAGAGAGAGACCGTCCCTTTCACTTACAAGGGTGTAAACACTTCTGCCCGGTTCTCTCAAAGAGCATCACACGGGAACCAATCACTGACTGTTGTCAGGCCAGCTTTCTTGCATCTTTGTACATTGACTGCATCTTCAGAGTTCTGACACTCCAGAGATTGGAAGGTTTGTTATTTATTTTCACTTGCATATGTTTTCACTCCATTAATTGCAGACTTTTATGTTCAACTAGGTGAAATTGTTCAACAATGTTGAAATTGTTGATCAGCATTACAACATGCAAATGAAATTTACAGCTAGGTATTTTGTAGTTAATATATTACTGCAGCATTACAAGTTTAATTCATATTTCAGATCTTGCTATTTTCATCAGAGCATGTTAAAAGTATATACACAAGGGTTGACATTTTTATTTCTCAGCAATTATAGTATACTTAAAATTGATATGCTTTCATGCGAGCACAGAATACTAGACTGGAAAAATGCAAATTGCAGTGTGACTAAACAGGAGGTTTGCCAAATAAATTGGAAAATTATACAGTAGGTAAGGCAGTGCACAAGCAAAGGAAAACTTCAAACTGGTAATGATTAGGATACAGATTGAACATATTCCCACAAGAACTAAAATGGTATAGACAAAGCAAGAGTTCCTTGGATGAGTAGAGAACTTGTGAAATAGAGTCACAGATGTTTACTGCATAGAAACAGGCCCTTCGGCCCAACGTGTCCATGCTGCCCAGTTTCTATCACTAAGCTAGTCCCCACCTGTCCGCATTTGGCCCAGATCACCCTGCCCATGTAACTGTCTAATTGCTTTTTGAAAGACAAAATTGTACCCGCCTCTGCCACTGCCTCTGGCAGTCCGTTCCAGACACTCACCACCCTCAGTGTGAAGACATTTCCCCTCTGGTCTCTTTTGTATCTCTCTCCTTAAACCAATGCCCTCTAGTTCTAGACTCCTCTACCTTTGGGAAAAGATGTTGACTCTTTACCTTATCTCTGCTCCTCATTATTTTATAAACCTCTATAAGGTCACCCCTAAGCCTTCTATGCTCAAGGGAAAAAAGTCCCAGCCTCTCCTTATAACTCAGACCATCAAGTCCTGGTAGCATCCTCGTTAATCTCTTCACTCTTTCTAGTTTAAATGACAAATCTAGAGTTCATGTGTTGAATTTCACATCTGGCAGGCGAGTTTGTCGGCTGGGCAGAACACTCCAATTCTCGAGGTCACCTTCCCACTGCCTACCTGCCCATTCTTGAATAGTATGGTATGGGTGGTGGACAAAGCCCAAGGCATCTGGGTCTGCCCTTACCTTGACAAGTGACCACCATCCCAGCAGTACTGAGACCTCAGAGCTGCCAGCCAAAAATCAATCTAGGTGGGACAATCTCTTGAATATTCTGGCATTCTGGAATGGGTGAGAGTTTCCTACTGGCTGTTAGTTTTGCCCTTCAGTTTAACAGGACCAGTTGAAAAAAAAGTTGATAACCCCCAACAGCCAAGGATGGTATAAAGACAGCAAAAGGATTGTTTAGGCATATTAAACATGAAAGCAAGAATAGGGAAAATTAAAACCAGAGAAGAAGAAAAAGGAGGTGATGGCAAAAGAGTAAATTATTAGTTTACAAACAAGGAAATGAGGATAACCATAGAGGGGGAAAAAAATCAGTAGAATTAAAATTGAAAAGTCAGTTTCTAAATGGGTGTACATCCATGAACCCAGGAGGGAAGTCAGAAGGAAGAGCAAAGGTTTTGACCATATTACTTCAAACATCCATGGATAAGGTTGTATTAGAGGATTACCAGTTTAACACAGCTTAGAGCCAAGGGATAAACTGGACGAGTGGATTAGATAGCATTGGTAATAAGTTAAGGTTTAAAGGCCATATTTTGGGATATTTAAATATTAAAATTTTAACCAAAGGCACAAATCAGATTGATTGTGATCAAATTAACATTGTGTGGGCTATACCCTTCAGACCCACTGGTGAAAGCAAAACCTCAAAACATTCCATTTCACATTGTGCCACCTCTCCAGGGAGTGAACACTACCATGGAAGAGAATAAATCAGCCAGAGTAGATACCCGCTCAGGGGCAGGCCCGCAAGGAAATCCTTAGACTTGCTCATATTCCCTCTTTACTGGCTGGCCAAAGATAAGGAACCTGTTGACCCAAAAAGCCCCAGAAAAATGAGCAGCATCATGAGGAGAGAGCGAGAGCATCTTTATCTTCAGTAACCAATCAATTGTTCAGGGGGTTCAGTGCCTGGATGGGCTCGCCACAGCCATGGAGCCATTTAACTAACATGTGAAGGATGTAGAGATAAACCAGTTCTCAGACACCAAATACAAGGAATTATGACCATTTGATCTCTAGTAGAACGGAGTTTGCTCGTGTTTTCGAATAGGAACAAGGCCATCAATAAAGCAAAGATCAGAGAGACCACATTTATAGTCAGGGCCACCTCAGACTTCACACCAACAAATCAATGAGAAACCAATGGTTGGTGAAGAAAAAGAAGGAAAAGTGGAAACCAGCAGTTAGACAACTCCTCTCCCACATCCTTTGCTCAACCTCATTCTGGGACCCTGTTGCCAGGTTGGTCACGTCAGTATCCAGAATGATCAGGGTTCCAAGTAAGGCCTTACCCTCCCACTTCTATTCAGCTTCACTCTCTGCAATATCAAATATTCTAGTTAGAAAGGGGAACCTCCAGCATCTAGCGGATCAAATTCCTACAAGCTTCAGCTGCAAGATCCCTCCTTCCTCTAGAAGCAAAGCACCACAATTACCCACATGGCAATAGGCATAAATGTTGTTAGATTTCTTTGATGGGGTCTGGATAAACAAGAGACGCAATCAACCAACCAAACATCACCCTGAGGGAGAGAGGGAACTTTCACATTCTGCATCTTCTGGAAACTACAAGCTTTGCTCATGGAATCTGACCCACTGGAGCAAGTTTCAGGGGATAGATGAAAAAAATTTGATGGACACATTCAAACAGGTATTTAGTGATTCACTCCCAACATGGAGACTGCAATGATCAACTTCCTCTTATCAAAGAACAATCATCTCCAAACAAACGGAATGCATCCAGTTCGAACCAGAGCTTGTCCCACGCCTCTTGGCAGAAATGGAGAAAAGATTCTCCAGCTTTGTTGTCCAGGAGGCAATTGAAAGGGACATGAAGCAAGTCAAGCTACAGAGATAGGACCAGCTGCAGAAAGAAAATAACTCCTTACCCATTGTAGTCAATGATGCTGTATCTTAGGGTGGAGTCCTTGTCTGGGCTCAATGTAGCTACACAGCAGTCAATGTAGAGCTTCAGGGATATGTGGTTGGTCATTGAAACAGAGCCTCAATGCGAATGAGATCATCCAGGTCGTAGATAGTTGACGTGCACTCTAAGTTAGTCACCTGAAGTACAAGAGGCAAGGGTTAGAGGTTGTACGTATAACACCCAGTGAGTAATTCCTGGAAATCACTCCCTGTGCACTCATCACAAACTATTCATTAGATGCAGAGAGAATTATGCCTTTTTTCCAGACTTCGGGAGCCAAATGGAATCCAGGTGGGCTTGATGGGGTTACTGCTCACATTGCTGGAAAGGCAGTGGAGTCACATTAGGACAACTTTAGACAACATCAACAACCGTAGATATTATTGAAAGTAAAGATTCTCACCTAAAATATCTCAATGGGAACATCAGCTCCATTAGTTCTCAATGACAGAGCCATGATACGCTGAGGTGTGGTTCAGGTGGGTGGGGTGTGATGAAGGTAGAAATTTCAAATATACATAAATGCATCTGGTGCAGTAATGGTTAAAAGCCTGGGTTGGTAGTATGTATCTACTGCAGGAAGGGTTTTAAAAATTCTGTTTTAAAAGACAGGCAGACACTGGCTACAGAATGGATGACTAAAGCATTGTAAAAATGACATCATTATTCATTGCAGTCATGTATGGTGTTTACCTAAATAGGGATAATGGAATTTTGTTTATAGGAAGAAGGTTCCCTGGGGTTTAGATAATTGAGGGGTTGTGGTTAACCTTAGTAAGAGTTGCCAACAACCTGCTGTCCCAAGGTTCAGGTCAGTAGCTTTAATTCAAGTACCCAGGTGCAAATAAATCCAGCCGCACCTTGATCAGCAGTTTGTCCTCTCCACCCTGCACCATCACAGTCTGCAGTAAGACATAATTTGACCTTCAGACCAGAAATGGGAATCAAAGGGAGGCTCAGGAGGATGAACTCCATTAGGTACAGGAGTATCTTTGATTCTGCACCATGGAAACCTCTGACCGAGGAACTGTTACCAAGTGTCAGCAACGAACTGCTCCAACTAACGCCAGCACAAACCCCTCACTACAGAATATCTCATTATACCAAACAACTCTACTATCTCATTAGCCACCAAGCAGCACCTTTTATACAAACAAGCTGCACTCCCCTGATACCAAGGGTACCAGAACTTTCACCAATAACAGAACCATTACCAGGAGGGGCCTTCCGTGCTTTGTGGGCACTGCAGGAAGTGGACTGTTACGCCGACCCCAGTTTTGACATTTTGGTTTAATGTTTTGAAGTTTCCGGTCCTCGTTATTCTCCGGTTGCCTTTTAATTTATCCCACAGTTAATTTATGTTCTTCTATTTAGTTGATTGGGCCCTAAAATAAAACCATTACCAGGAGGGCCTCTTTTATTTGGACCAATAGAAGACACTCTGGGTTGCTATGGTGTCACCTGACTGAATTCACCTCCACAAGTTCTCATGTTGAAGGCACCATGACTATAATTATTTCAGGTCATTTTGTTCTTTGATCCATGAGGATGAGTGGTGGACACTGCCTTTACTGACCCAGGGAGCCTGGCGTGTTTTACATTACTGGGGTGTAATATATATGCTACTCATTTGTCCTGCCAAGATATCCTTAACTTTGATGATAAATACTCAAAAGTCGTCCAGTTGATGACAAATTATTTATTGAGTAACAAAATAACATACTTGTGAGTTCTTGACTTTAATACTTTGACTAGTAGTTGAATTAACTAAGATTGAATTAAATTAACAATGAATATAATACTCTACATTCTGAGCTGGTCACACTTCTATCCTCTAGCTATAACACACACGAAGAGAGCGGGAAAACTTCTTGAGCTTGCTTATATACTCCTTGCTGGTGTTGCCCTCTAGTGATCATCTGAACCTACTGACTGCACATTAACCAATCATGTATTTACATAGACAGAGATCACTACAGCGTGCAGACTGATAAATATTGCGATGGGAAATGGAGACTGTCACACTGCTGTAGCAACATTTGAGAAATACCCTGCATGTCCATTCCTCCCACCAAAGTGGATAACATTACTTTTTTCCACATTATATTCCATCTGCCATGTTCTTGCCCACTCATTAAGTCTGTCCAAATCTCCTTGAAGCCACTTGGCAGATTCCACAAAACACACATTACCACCCAGTTTTGTGTCATATGCAAACTTGGAAATATTACATTTGGTCTCCAAATCCTTCACCGATATTGTGAACAGCTGGGGCCTGAGTAGAGCAGCACGGTAGCACAGTGGTTAGCATAGTTGCTTCACAGCTCCAGGGTCCCAAGTTCGATTCCCGGCTTGGGTCACTGTCTGCGGAGTCTGCATATTCTCCCCGTGTCTGCGTAGATTTCCTCCCGGTGCTCCGGTTTCCTCCCACAGTCCAAAGATGTGCAGGTTAGGTGGATTGGCTATGCTAAATTGCCCTTGGTGTTCAAAAAATGGTTAGGTGGGGATATGGGGATGGGGTGGAGGTATGGGTTTAGATAGGGTGCTCTTTCCAAGGGCTGGCACAGACTCGATGGACCAAATGGCCGCCTTCTGCGCTGTAAATTCTATGCAGTACCATTGGTCACTGTCTGCCAATGTAAAAATGAGCCGTTTAGTCCTACTCTGTTTTCTGCCTGTTAACCAATCTTTAGTGCATGCCAGGATATTGCCTCCTATGTGCTTTAATTTTGCTAATCAACCTCTCTGGGGGACTTTATCAAGAGCCTTCTGAAAACTCAAGTAAACTATGTCCATCAACTCCACTTTATCGATTCTGTTAGTAACATCCTCAAAAACCTCCAAACTGGTTTGTCAAACGTGATTTCCTATTCATAGATCCATGTTGACTATGTCAAATTAGATCATTATTATTCAAGTGTCCTTTAATCACATCCTGTCGAATAGATTCTAGTGTTTTCCCTGTACGGCAAACGGGTCTGATTTTCCCTGTTTTCTCTCCCCTTTCCCTTCTAAAATAGTGGGATGATGTTTGCTACCTTCTAATCTGCAAAAATTGTTTCAGATTCTAAAGCATTATGTTCATCATAATTGAAGAAAAAGAGTTTTTAAGTCAGTGGAAGGGGGATGGATGGGGGGGGGGGGGGGAACGTGACAAAGTAGAAGGTCTGTGATAAGGTGAACGGCAGCCAACCAGAGATGCCTGATTTGTATAGCAAAAATGCTTCTTTCAGTAACTTCCTTCTCAGTATTCTATTCTGAAACAGTTATCATACGGACAATTTGAATTTGGAACTTTTTTGATTTTTCTGGATGTTTTTGTAACCCCATTATAACATAGAAATTCCGAAGATGCTGCAGCATGTGGTCGGATCATGCATTAAACCTGAGAAGACGGTTCCCTGTTAACCGGGATTCAATTGAGTTCAGCTATGATGACTCCTTTTAGATAGAAATTGACCAGTTTAGCACAAGTTGAATGCTAGCATCACCTGGGACGTGCACATTAAGTACTGTGAAAATATAATTTTTTTTTGACCCAGGTGATGCTCCTTTGAGCTTTGAATTCCAGGTACCTTGCCGAGACAGCACAGGATCAATTGAAAATTGCTACTTGTATTTCACATTTTTGAACTTGGAATTGTTAGTGTAGCACTGGCAGCGCAAGAATGAGAGAGCATATTTAATGGCAGCCACTGGACATGGATTGATCACAGAGGCTTGTGAAACTGAAAACCTCCTTGCACTGTCAGGTCACGTGAGCTGTGTATCTTTCATTCATAAATAAAACAAATTCTTTGGCTCAACATTGAGTATTCTGTTTATGAATATGTTACCATAAAGTCAAAGCCACATTATTTTAGTTGAAGGGTTACAGATTGTGACTATAATTCCATATCACTAATATGTTAGTGTGAGGAACTTTCATCTGTTTTTCACAAGGTATTGTTTGCCATCTTAACTGATTTTAAGGGACTAAAGTAAAAAACGATTACCCCTTATCAGTTGTATAATTGAAAGACTTGTGATCGAGATTATTTTAAATTTCTAACCCTCTGACTGTTGATTGCTGGTCGGAAGTCTGACTGTTAAATCCCAGTGGCAGGACTATGGGTTACTTGAATTGCTCCTCTGCCATTGCAGTTTTTAATGTTATTACAATATTTGCAATATAAGTTAGAATTTGAAATTCTTAGCATGACAAATTATTGAAGGATCTTCTCTGGTGACCATATTGAGTAAGAAAGCAGCCCCAGTTTTTGAAGCTGAATAAATTATTCAAATTATAGGCCATTAAAACAGAGTTTGGATTTCGACATTAATGGCCAAGCGAATGTGCTTGCTGCTGATCACGAGCAAGTCTGTCCAGAAAGATGGAGCAATCTCTGTGGCATGGTTTCTCCTTTCCAGACATTGTTTTGAATCCAACGGCAAGTTATGGGGATCTCCAGGTGTCCAGTAACATTGATGCCATCATGCAGGCTATACAGCTAATTACATGGAAGTTGCTGGACCAAAGATTTCAACCTCCCTTCCTAATATCATTATAGGTGTACCTACACCAGATGGACTGCAGGGGTTCACATAAGCAACTCACCACCACCTTTTCAAGGGCAATTAGGAATGGGCAACACATTCTGGCCGACACTCCATAAACACACAGGATCAAGGTTAAGCTGAAAGATCATAAAACCAACTTCTAAAAAATGAAAAGTATGCGTAATTTTTATATCACAGAGCAATTTGACATGCCACAAGTTTCTAGTCTCCAGAATTATATCAATTGTTTGGTTGAGGGGGTGGAAAAGTAGCAAATAGAATTCAATCCAGAGACTTGTTTGGTGATGCATTTGGGGAGGGCAGACAAAGCAAAGGAATACACAAATAGGAGGATAGTGGGAGGGGTGGAGGCAGTAAAAAATCTTGCAGTGCATGTCCGCAGACCCCGGAAGGTGGCAGGCCAAGTCCATAAGGTGGTAAAGAAACTACATGGAATGTTTTCCTTTATTAGACAAGGTATAGAAGAGAAGAGCAGGTATGCAATGATGGAACTGTATAAAACGCTGGTTAGGCCACAGCTAGAATTCCGGTTGTCACATGAATGGAAGGACATAATTGCTCCGGAGAGAGCGTGGGTGGGAGATTTACAAGAATGTTGCCAGGGCTTGAAAATTGCAGCTATGAGGAAAGATTGGACAGGCTGGGTACAGTTTTGGTCACCTTATTTAAGGAAGGATGTAAATGTTGGAGGCGGTTCAGTGGAGGTTTACCAGATTAATAGCTGGAATTGGTGGGTTGTCTTATGAGGAAAGGTTGGGCAGGCTAGGCTTGTATCCGCTGGAGTTTAGAAGAGTAAGAGGCAACTTGACTGAAACGTACAAAATCCTGAGGGGTCTTGCCAGGGTGGATGTGGAGAGGATGTTTCCTGTGGGAGAATCTTGTGCTAGGGGTCACGTTTAACAATAGGGGGTAAGGGGCTGCCCATTTAAAACTGAGATGAGGTGATGTATTCACTCAGAGGGTTGTGAGTCTCTTAAAAGGTGGTGGAAGCAGAGTCTTTCAACACTTTTAGGGCAGAGGTGGTGATTTGTTATCGGGGATAGGTGGGTGCAGATTTGAGATTACTATCAGATCAGCCATGATCTTATTTTTTTTTTAGAAGTCTGCCATATTTGAACTGAGTGCTGAATTTGGGTGCATTTGAGTGCTGTAGTGAGAGTTTGGTGACTGAGCGATAATAAGGGTTCATTTTTATCTAAAGGCTAGTCTTTCTTTTATTTAGTTAACTTAAAGTTGCTGTTTGGTTTAGACCTTTTATATGGTCTTACTACTCTAATTTAACAAATAAGGAAATATTTTTGTATATGTATTTTAGCCTTTTTTTTTTTGTGAGGTTTATGACCTGCACGTTTATCTACACGTGCAGGATTGGGCCAGCATCCGCCACTGACACTGGCGTGATGCTGGGTGTGACAACTAAGCAAAAGAACATAAAAGTAACTGATGGATAAAACAAAAGAGGGGAGTGCCCCAAAACAACAAGTGGAGCACAGCCCAAAAAGAACGAGAAAGGAAACAAAAGCTTATCAAAAACCCGTCAAATTAAAGTGTGAAAATCGGGGTCGATAATGGTGGAACAGGCTGCTGAATGGCTCCTTATTGTATGTTCGTATGCATGTTGTTAAAAACAACAGTGATTGTACAATCTTTGGGAAGACTGCTGGGAATTTTGTATGTCATGATGCAAAATAAACATCTCTCAAAAGTACATTTTATAAAAATAGACAAATGCATGAAGCCAACAACAAGAATTTCTAAATGAATGCATTTACACCATTTTGGGAGATGCAAATTAACTTGCTTTCTGTTGGTTCATACTTAACCTGAAGATCTAACTCCTGAGTTTCATCACTATACAGCTGCATAAATGACAGATTGCTCAAATAATGGACCAGGATCAACAATTATTGTAGAAAGGGTTATTTATGCATGAAAATTGCAGAATGCTGCGGATGCCAAATATCTCAAATAAACATCGAAGCAGAAAATGCTGAAAACACTCAATGGAGCATCAAGTCTGGAGAGAGACACGAGAGTGACCAGGCTGTATTTTTCTACAAGCTTCGGGACTCCGACACGGGGACCAAATGGGGATGACCCCGAACCCCCACTTGAACCCACACTTGCCAGTAACCATCCTGAAGAGGGACAGATTAGAGCTCCCAAGCCATCGGATCACCCCTTAAACTGGATAGGAATTTATTGAAAAAGTTTTCCAACAGTTTAAGGGGTGATTCCCATCACAGAGCAATGAGAGACAAATTAATTTCTTGAAGGTAGTTTGTTTCATTAAAGTTACAAATCAATGAGATATTCAGCTGGTAGGTGGAGCTCCCTAATCCACAGCTGAACCATTTCTCCCCATTTCATACAGCCCAACATATCTCATAGAGCAAGGGTAGGTCCAATCAAGGACAGTAGCGGGAGATTGTGTATTGAGTCTGAAGAGATAGGAGAGGTCTTGAATGAGTACTTTTCTTCTGTATTTACAAATGAGAGGGGCGATATTGTTGGAGAGGACAGTGTGAAACAGATTGGTAAGCTCGAGGAAATACTTGTTAGGAAGGAAGATGTGTTGGGCATTTTGAAAAACTTGAGGATAGACAAGTCCCCCGGGCCTGACGGGATATATCCAAGGATTCTATGGGAAGCAAGAGATGAAATTGCAGAGCCGTTGGCAATGATCTTTTCGTCCTCACTGTCAACAGGGGTGGTACCAGGGGATTGGAGAGTGGCGAATGTCGTGCCCCTGTTCAAAAAAGGAACTAGGGATAACCCTGGGAATTACAGGCCAGTTAGTCTTACTTCGGTGGTAGGCAAAGTAATGGAAAGGGTACTGAAGGATAGGATTTCTGAGCATCTGGAAAGACACTGCTTGATTAGGGATAGTCAGCACGGATTTGTGAGGGGTAGGTCTTGCCTAACAAATCTTATTGACTTCTTTGAGGAGGTGACCAAGCATGTGGATGAAGGTAAAGCAGTGGATGTAGTGTACATGGATTTTAGTAAGGCATTTGATAAAGTTCCCCATGGTAGGCTTATGCAGAAAGTAAGGAGGCATGGGATAGTGGGAAATTTGGCCAGTTGGATAACAAACTGGCTAACCGATAGAAGTCAGAGAGTGGTGGTGGATGGCAAATATTCAGCCTGGATCCCAGTTACCAGTGGCGTACCGCAGGGATCAGTTCTGGGTCCTCTGCTGTTTGTGATTTTCATTAATGACTTGGATGAGGGAGTTGAAGGCTGGGTCAGTAAATTTGCAGACGATACAAAGATTGGTGGAGTTGTGGATAGTAAGGAGGGCTGTTGTCGGCTGCAAAGAGACATAGATAGGATGCAGAGCCGTGAGGTGATGATGCAGCTGTACAAAACTTTGGTAAGGCCACATTTGGAGTACTGTGTACAGTTCTGGTCGCCTCATTTTAGGAAGGATGTGGAAGCTCTGGAAAAGGTGCAAAGAAGATTTACCAGGATGTTGCCTGGAATGGAGAGTAGGTCTTACGAGGAAAGGTTGAGGGTGCTAGGCCTTTTCTCATTAGAACGGAGAAGGATGAGGGGCGACTTGATAGAGGTTTATAAGATGATCAGGGGAATAGATAGACAGTCGGAGACTTTTTCCCCGGGTGGAACACACCATTACAAGGGGACATAAATTTAAGGTGAAAGGTGGAAGATATAGGAGGGATATCAGAGGTAGGTTCTTTACCCAGAGAGTAGTGGGGGCATGGAATGCACTGCCTGTGGAAGTAGTTGAGTTGGAAACATTAGGGACCTTCAAGCAGCTATTGGATAGGTACATGGATTACGGTAAAATGATATAGTGTAGATTTATTTGTTCTTAAGGGCAGCACGGTAGCATTGTGGATAGCACAATTGCTTCACAGCTCCATGGTCCCAGGTTCGATTCCGGCTTGGGTCATTGTCTGTGCGGAGTCTGCACGTCCTCCCCGTGTCTGCGTGGGTTTCCTCCGGGTGCTCCGGTTTCCTCCCACAGTCCAAAGATGTGCGGGTTAGGTGAATTGGCCAATGATAAATTGCCCTTAATGTCCAAATTGCCCTTGGTGTTGGGTGGAGGTGTTGAGTTTGGGTAGGGTGCTCTTTCCAAGAGCCGGTGCAGACTCAAAGGGCCGAATGGCCTCCTTCTGCACTGTAAATTCAATGATAATCTATGATTAATCTAGGACAAAGGTTCGGCACAACATCGTGGGCCGAAGGGCCTGTTCTGTGCTGTATTTTCTATGTTCTATGTTCTATCTCAGCCACGATAAGGCGTGGAATTGATTAAGAGTGCTCTTTTGGAGGGTTTGTGCAGACTCAATGGGCTGAATGGCCTCCTTCTACACTGTAGGAATTCTATGATCCAAACCATGGTTCTAAATGCTCTCAGTAATCTATCTGGAAGGATCTTGTTTGGATTCCTGTGGAGACTAACCAAACAAATTAACTTAATTTGGTGAATGATTTAGATTTATTGCCACGTATACCGAGGTACAGTGAAAAGTATTATTCTGCGTACAGTCCAGACAGAGCGTACCATATATGAACAACATAGGACATACAATAGATACACAATGTAAATACAGAGACATCGGGTGAAGCTAATGGAGCGTAGTGCTACACAGTAGAGGAGATGTGTGGAGAGACCAGTTCAGTCCATATGAGGGCCATTCAGGAGCCTCATAACAGCGAGGAAGAAGCTGTTTTTGAATCTGTTGGTGTGTGTTCTCAGACTTTTCTATCTTCTGCCTGATGACTCCAATGAAAAACCGGTGGACAGGATTTCTCTTTTATGACTTTTACTTTAACAATCAGTATTAGTAGAGAAATGGTTTTGGGGAAATTAATGAGATGTAAGGCAGATAAATCTCCAGGGCCTGATAATCTTCATCTCAGAGTACTCGAGGAAGTGGCCCTAGAATTAGTAGATCAATTGGTGATAATTTTCCAAAATTCTTTGGACTCTGGGATGATTGCAGGGTAGCTAATGTCAGCCCACTATTCAAAACTGGAGGTAAAGAGAAAACAGGGAACTATAGACCACCAAGCCTAACTGGGCTTGCGAAATCCTACCAACTGTCCTGGCTTGAGACAATTCACACCTCTTTAACCTGGGGTTACCCCTATCTCTGGATCTGTAAAGACTTAATTACCTGCAAATGATTGCATTCTAAGCATTGTCTTGCATCTTTGAATTTGTCTGTATATATGTTTCTGGAACATACCTCTTCATTCACCTGAGGAAGGAGCAGTGCTCCGAAAGCTAGTATTTGAAACATACCTGTTGGACTTTAATCTGGTGTTGTAAGACTTCTTACCAAGACTAACGTCAGTGGTACGGAAGTTGCTGGAGTCCATTATCAAGGATTTCATAGCACAGCACTTGAAAAGCAGCGGTATAATCAGACAAAGTCAGCATGGATTTACGAAACGGAAACTATACTTGACAAATTCTATGCAAACTCTATGCGTAGAATGGAAAATCGACCCCCCCCCCCCCCTATTTCCAAAAATTCAGCCAACATGTATTCCTACAATTACCACTTTAAATAGACTGTTTTCTTTAAACCACCACCAGAACATTCCCAATTATTTGATTCCTTATTTTTGTTTTCTCACAATTTCCTAACAAAAGAAATAAAGGAAATTTCCTCCGAATTTGCTATACTTATTCTTTTGACTGTAAATGATTCATGATGCTCAAGGATTTTGACTGGTGCCTCCTATAGCACCACTGTTGCAGGAAACAGCATCACATCTCACATTCAATAAAACTGACGTTCACCATTATTTTTCTACAACAAACTTGTTTTAAATTCTATTTTATCTGCTTCGACATAGGGCACTTAAATCTACAGATGCCTGGCTGCATCTTGGATTGCTGGTGATTTAAAGCAGATTGAGATAGAAAAGATTTCTGCCAGTCTGTTTGCGATTATATTAAAACTGGAATGTTTTAAATCAATGAAACTATGTCATGCACCTCTTTGTAGCTGAACAGCTTTTTGTATATTAATAGGCATTTTCCTTCATTGCTTTAAACATTTAGTTTTAAATGAAAATATCTTATTGATCTTTTATTAACTGTACCTTCCACTGTGTTCCCTGCTTCATTTTAATGGGTTGTACAAATGGTTCATTTAATAAATAAACTTCTCTTTCTGCTAACCCATGTTATGTTGTCACAATGATATGGTAAATAAACTTAATGGTTTATATTTTGCACAGAGGGCTATTTGCAAATGTGATTCATGGTTGTGTGTGTTTCCTATTGTGCCCATCAGAGAAGGGATGTTGACCATGGCACTCAGAGCATTCAGCAGGATGTCTGTTTATGGTGCTTCATTGATGCATCTGATAGTTGTCAAGTCCACAATACAGGAACCAGGCTGAATGTAAAGAGCTCAGATGAAAAGTGAAGAAGAGAAGCAAAGAGAGAGTATGAGAAGTGTGGCAGCTACCATAAAAGTGAATGCAAAAGTCTTCCAGAGGCCTATAAATAGTAAAAGAATGAGTGGGGCTAATTAGAGACCAAAAGGGGGATTTAAAAAATATATATTTTTATTGAGTTTTCACATTTTGTTCCCAATAATTTACGAAACAATGTTCTCCTTCCCGCCTTCCCCCCACTTTAAGGGAACAGACAAAGCCCATGAGGAATATAAGGAAAGTAGGAAGGAACTTAAGGAAGGAGTCAGGAGGGCTAAAATGGGTAGCAGGTTTAAGGAAAGTCCCGAGGCTTTTTATATGTATATAAAGAGCAAGAGGGTAGCCAGGGAAAGGGTTGGCCCACTCAAGGACAGGGGAGGGGATCTATGTGTGGAGCCAGACAAAACTAAATGGGCAAGGTACTAAATGAGTACTTTGCATCAGTATTCACCAAAGAGAAGGACTTGGTGGATGATGAGTCTAGGGAAGGGTGTGTAGATAATTTGAGTCACATTGAGATCAAAAAGGAGGTGTTGGGCATCTTGAAAAACATTAAGGTAGATAAGTCCCCAGGGCCTGATGGAATCTACCCCAGAATCTGAGGGAGGTAAGGGAAGAAATTGCTGGGACCTTGACAGAATCTTTGTATCCACACTGGCTACATGTGAGGTCCCAGAGGACTGGAGAATAATTAATGATGTCCCTATGTTTAAGAAGGGTAGCAAGGATAATCCAGGAAATGGCAGGCCAGTGAGACTTAGGTAGTGGTAGGGAAATGATTGGAGAGGATTCTTCAAGATATGGTTTACTCCCATTTGGATCAAGTGGACATATTAGCGAGAGACAGCATGGTTTTGTGAAGGAGAGGTCATGTCTCACTAACTTGATTGAGTTTTTCGAGGAAGTAACAAAGATAATTGATGAAGATAGGGCAGTGGATGTTGTCTACATGGACTTCACTAAGGACTTTGACAAGATCCCTCATGGCAGACTGGTACAGAAGGTGAAGTCACACGGGATCAGAGGTGAGATGGCAAGATGGATACAGAACTGTCTCTATCATAGATGACAGGGTAGCAATGGAAGGGTGTTTTTCTGAATGAAGGGCTGTGATTTGTGGTGTTCCACAGGGATCAGTGCTGGGACCTTTGCTGTTTGTCGTATATATAAATGATTTGGAGGAAAAGGTAACTGGTCTGATTTGTAAGTTTGTGGATGACACAAAAGTTGGTGGAATTGCGGATAGCGATGAGGACGTCAGAGGATACAGCAGGATATAGATCGGTTGGAGACTTAGGCAGAGAGATAGCAGATGGAGTTTAATCCGGACAAATGTGAAGTAATGCATTTTGGAAGGTCTAATACAGGTGGGAAATATACAGTAAATGGCAGAACTCTTAAGAGTATTGACAGGCAGAGGGATCTGGTTGAACAGGTCACGCAGGTGGAGAAGGTAGTCAAGAAGGCATACAGCATGCTTGCCTTCATCAGCCGGGGCATTGAGTATAAAAATTGGCAAGTCATGCTGCAGCTGTATAGAACCTTAGTTCGGCTACACTTGGACTATAGCGTTCAATTCTGGTTGCCACACTACCAGAAGGATGTGGAGGCTTTAGAGAGGGTGCAGAAGAGATTTACCAGAATGTTGCCTGGTATGGAGGGCATTAGCTATGAGGAGCGGTTGAATAAACTCGGTTTGTTCTCACTGGAACGAAGGAGGTTGAGGGGCGACCTGATAGAGGTCTACAACATTATGAGGGGCATAGACAGAGTGGATAGTCAGAGGTGTTTTCCCAGGGTAGAGGGGTCAATTATCAGGGGACATAGGTTTAAGGTGCGAGGGGCAAAGCTCAGAGGAGATGTGTGATGGAAGTTTTTTACACATGGGTAGTGGGTACCCGCTGCCAGAGGAGGTGGTGGAGCAGGTGCAATACTGACGTTTCGGGGGTGTCTTTACAAATAACAAGAATAGGATGGGAAATGGAGCCCGGAAGTGTGGAAGGTTTTAGGTTAGACGGGTAACATGGTCGGTGCAGGCTGGGAGGGCCGAAGGGCCTGTTCCTGTGCTGTACCTTTCTTTGTTCTTGTTCTTTATTGATTGCTGGCTACAAACAGGTCTTGAAACAAGTTAGTGAATGGCTTCCACGTCCTTTGGAAGCGTTCTTCCAATGCACGGATGGCAAATTCTATTTTCTCCAGCCTGAGAAATTCTGCCAGGCCGGACAGCCAGTCTGCAACCTTGGCTGGTGCTGCCGATCGCCAGCCGAGCAAGATTTCCCAGCAGGTGATCAGGGAGGCAAAGGCTAGGGCGTCGGCCACCCTCCCCATGAAGAGTTCTGGCTGATCTGGTACCCTCTTTTGGGCATAGCTCCACCCTCAAAGAACAAAGCAAGTACAGCACCGGAACAGGCCCTTCAGCCCTCCAAGCCCATGCCGACCATGCTGCGTGTCTAAACTGAAATCTTCTACACTTCCTGGGTCGGTATCACTCTATTCCCATCCTGTTCATGTATTTGTCAAGATGCCCCTTAAATATCACTATCGTCCCTGTTTCCACCACCTCCTCCGGCAGCGGGTTCCAGGCACCCACTATCCTCTGTATAAAAAAATTTGCCTCGTACATCTCCTCTAAACCTTGCCCCTCGCACCTTAAACCTATGCCCCCTAGTAATTGACTCCTCTACCATGGGAAAGTCTCTGACTATCCACTCTGTCTATGCCTCTCATAATTTTGTAGACCTCTATCAAGTCTCCCCTCAACCTCCTTCGTTCCAGTGAGAACAAACCGAGTTTATTCAACCACTCCTCATAGCTAATGCCCTCCATACCAGGCAACATTCTGGTAAATCTCTTCTGCAACCTCTCTAAAGCCTCCACATCCTTCTGGTAGTGTGGCGACCAGAATTGAACACTAAACTCCAAGTGTGGCCTAACTAAGGTTCTGTACGGCTGCAACATGACTTGCCAATTCTTATACTCAATGCCCCGGCCAATGAAGGCAAGCATGCCGTATGCCTTCTTGACTACCTTCTCCACCTGTGTTGCCCCTTTCAGTGACCTGTGGACCTGTACACCTAGATCTCTCTGACTTTCACCTCCACAACCCTGGACATGGCCTCAAAGAAAGACGTCCAGTACCAAACAATTCTGGGGCAGGACCAGAACATGTGGGTGTGGGTTAGCTGGGCCTCCCTAGCACCGTTTGCGTGGGTCGTCCGGGTAAAACCTGCTCATTCAAGCGCTGTATCGGTGTACTCGGCGCCACCTTCAGCTGCATTCGGCTCAGCCCTGTGCACGTGGAGGTGACCTTTGCCTTGTTCATCACTTCAATCCAGAGTCCTCCCCCTATCTCTATACCTAGTTCCTCCTCCCATTTATTTCCTTGTCTTGCCCAGGGGTACCTCCTCCAACAATCTCCAATACATGTCTGCAGAATTCCCTCTTCCCCCCCCCCCCCCCACCCCCCTCCTCCCCAAAAGGCACCCACGTCCTGCAGCCTTTCTAACAGTGAGTGTCCTGGTATCTGGGGTACGTCGTTGATTCTTTGCGGATGAAGTTTTTGACCTGAATATATCTCAGGTTGTTTCTTCTCAGCAGCTAGAACTTCACCGTAAGTTCCTCCAGGGTCGCCACTCTACTGTCTGTGTACATGTCTTTAACTGTCAAAGTCCCCTCGTCCTGCCTCCACCTTTTGAAGGTGGCGTCTGTTGCGGGAATGAACCTGTGGTTGTTGCCGATGGGGGCCATGGTGGATATTTCAGTTAGATCAAAGTGCTGCCTCATTTCGTACGATGTTGGGAGCGTGGCTACTACCACTGGACTTTGAGTATCTGGCTGGAGGGGAGGAATGGGAGTGCAGTTGAGGCAAGCACTCGGAGAGACGTCCATGCACAGGAACACTCCTCCTTCCTCATCCATTCCGCTGCCGGATCCTTGACCCATTCCCCCACTGTGGCCGCCCAGTGTTACAACTGTAGGTTCGGGAGGGCCAGACCTCCCACATTTATTCTCCTTTATAGGACCTTCTTTATGATCCTCCGGTTCTTTCTGCCCCGCACAAATGCCATGATCAACCTGTCATCTGCGTTGCAAAAGGCCTTGGTGGGGGTGTAGATTGGTAGGGATGTGAACAGGAAGAGGAAGCTCGGCAGCACGTTCATCCTGACCGTCTGCACTCTCCCTGTGAGGGAGAATGGGAGTGAGCCCCACCTCTGCAGGCCATTTTTCACTTCCCCCACCAGACTCATCAGGTTCCCCGTGTGAATCAGTGTCCAGTTGTGGGCTATTTTGATCCCCAGGAGCAGAATTTAGTCTGGGCCCGTTTGAATGGCAGTCCCCCCAGCTCTGTCCCTCCCCCCTGCGGATTCACGGGGCAGATCTCGCTCTTGCTCAGGTTAAGTTTGTAACCTGAGATGGCTCAGAACTCCTTTAGGACTTTCATTATCCCTTCCATGCTGGTCCGAGGGTTCAAGATGTAGAGGAGCAGGTCATCTGCATAGAGTGAGACTTATGATCTCTGTCTCCCCTTTGGATACCTCTCCACCCTTTCAGTGGCTCGATTGCCAGGGTAAACATTAGCGGGGATAACGGGCATTCCTGCCTCTGTACAGCCAGATGTATCTACAGCTGGTGGTATTTGTCCGTAGCCTCAGCACCGGAGCACTGTACAGTCGTTTCACCCAGGAAGTGAACCCTGGCCCGAACCCAAACTGCTCCAGTACCTGTAGGAGGTTCTTCCATTCGACTCTGTCGAAGGCCTTTTTTGCGTCCAGGGAGATGATCACTTCTGGTGTTCTCTCCCCAATGAGGTCATTTTCACTTTCAGCAGGCCCCTGTTCACTGTTAGCTGCCTGCCCTTGAGAAAGCCCTCTGGTCTCCCATGACTACCTCTGGCATGCAGCTCTCCAGCCGCCTCGCCAGGATCATTGCGTCAGCTTTTAGGAGTGAGATGGGTCTGTAAGATCCGCACTCCGTCGGGTCTTTGTCTTTTTTGGGTAATAATAATCATTATTAGTATCACAAGTAGGCTTACATTAAACACTGCAAGGAAGTTACTGTGAAAATCCCCTAGTCGCCACATTCCAGCGCCTGTTCGGGTACAGAGGGATAATTCAGAATGTCGAATTCACCTAACAAGCACATGTTTCGGGACTTGTGGGTGAAACCGGAGCAGCTGGCGGAAACCCACGCAGACATGGGGAGAATGTGCAGACTCCGCACAGACAGTGGCCCAAGCCGGAATCGAACCCGGGTCCCCACAGCGGCAGTGCTAGCCATTGTGCTACCGTGCCGCCCATATCAGCGATTTTGAAACATGGGCTTGGTGGCAGCGTACCCCTTATTAATCAGCCTTGATAATAGTGATGATTTTTCACCCAGCAACACATATATTTATAATCAGTTGGGTTCTGGTCCATACTGTAGTTGATGTGGAACTTGGAAACAATCCTCCCTTTAGTTAACCTCAACCACAAATGAACTACACTGCTGGGTTCCTATATAACATTATTATTATAACATAGCCAAACTCTACTTCCTGTAAAGTGCAAGTCTGAGAATATTGGACAACTTCCAGGCATAATGTTTTTCTACTCCACTTCTTTCATCACTGCACTTATTGGATTTGATTAATAACTTTGTCATCTATGTAGTCATCTCGCCCTCCGTACACTGTTGCTCGTATTAAAATGTGAGCAAAATATCAATCGGTTATTGGATAAATTACATGAATGTTGAATGTCTTGTGTTCAAGAATATACTCTTAATTGTAACGATGGCGCCGGAGCGAGGCGACTTCTTGCAAGCTGTGCCAGCATACCCTCTAATTCTATCTTTTACTCTCGTTCTATGCTTCTAAAACTTCATTCTAACTCTTTTAAACTCTCTAACAATGTTCTAATATGGACCTACCTTGTATTAAGTTGATCTTTTCTATGCACCTTGCTATAACTGTAGCATTATATTCTGCAGTCTCTCCTTCCTTCCCTTAATACGGTATGCATTGTTTGTACAGCATGCAAGAAATAATACTTTTCACTCTACTAATACATGTGACAATAATAAATCAAATCAAATTCTGTAATGGTTCGTTGCTTTTGTGCTGATTTTCTATTGATTTCTACAGTATGGCCGTTTTGCTTATTAGCCGGTTTATAATTTGTACTGCAAAGACAAATAGTTTCAGTTCATTTTCTGGTTCATTTATACCTGAATGCACATAATCTTCACAAACCACTAAATGATGGCAATGCCTAACATCATATTAAAAAGCCTTAATCGAATTTCAGTCAGAGAGCAATTTATGCAACTTTTAAAATAGATACAGAAATGAAGAAATTGGATTTCGGCGGCAGCGGTGCGCAGGGGCCTTCTTGGAGGTGAGTAGTGAGTTTAAAAGCACTTACCTTTACAGGAGCAGCCCTTTGGATTTCGGCGGCAGCGGTGCGCAGGGGCCTTCTGGGAGGTGAGTAGTTAGTTTAAAAGCTCTTACCTTTACAGGAGCAGCCCATTGGATTTCGGCGGCAGCGGTGCGCAGGGGCCTTCTGGGAGGTGAGTAGTTAGTTTAAAAGCTCTTACCTTTACAGGAGCAGCCCATTGGATTTCGGCGGCAGCGGTGCGCAGGGGCCTTCTTGGAGGTGAGTAGTGAGTTTAAAAGCACTTACCTTTACAGGAGCAGCCCTTTGGATTTCGGCGGCAGCGGTGCGCAGGGGCCTTCTGGGAGGTGAGTAGTTAGTTTAAAAGCTCTTACCTTTGCAGGAGCAGCCCATTGGATTTCGGCGGCAGCGGTGCGCAGGGGCCTTCTGGGAGGTGAGTAGTTAGTTTAAAAGCTCTTACCTTTACAGGAGCAGCCCATTGGATTTCGGCGGCAGCGGTGCGCAGGGGCCTTCTGGGAGGTGAGTAGTTAGTTTAAAAGCTCTTACCTTTACAGGAGCAGCCCATTGGATTTCGGCGGGAACCGGAAGTTCGACCTCTGGCAAGTCCCCCCCCCCCCCAATAAATTCTGGTGGAGAGGAAACCCGAGACACTACACGTGTAGTGTCTCCCACCCACCCTCCTCCTCTAACCTAATAATAAGACCCATTGGTGTAAGGTAAGTGCCATATTATATTATATATTATTAGCATTGTGCAGGCCAAGGATTGGAGGTGGAGGAGCAGTCTCTGTCAGCGAGAGAACCTGAGAACATCTCAGAAGGTAAGCAAGTGATTTTTACTTTTATACCTTTTTTCAAATTGTGTGTGTCGGGGGGGACAGAAAAGCTGTGACCTGAGTGGCTGGTTGGGATTCTAACCTAAATTTTTTTGACTATTTGGGAACTAATTAAACATAATAACTTAATTATAATTTAGAGGATATCTAAGCCAGAGATCGGAGGATATTATAGTTAGCTATCGCATTTCTATTAGAAATCTAGTGCTAGGAAACAGATAGTTGACAGTAACTTTGTAATTTAAAAAAAAAAAGTATTTATAAAAAAAAAGACAAATTTTAATTTTAATTAATTGACGCAATGTCAGTTAGAGGGGTGCTGTGCTCTGACTGTGAGATGTGGCAGGTCCGGGAGGCTTCCAGCGTCCTGGATGGCTTCATCTGCAGAAAGTGCACCCAACTGCAGCTCCTCACAGACCGCATGGTTCGGTTGGAGCAGCAATTGGATGCACTTAGGAGCATGCAGGTGGCGGAAAGCGTCATAGATCGCAGTTATGTAAGTGTGGTCACACCCAAGGTGCAGGCAGAGAAATGGGTGACCACCAGAAAGGGCAGGCAGTCAGTGCAGGAATCCCCTGTGGTTGTCCCCCTCTCGAACAGGTATACCCCTTTGGATACTGTCGGGGGGGATAGCCTATCAGGGGAAAACAGCAGCAGCCAGAGCAGTGGCACCACGGCTGGCTCTGATGTTCAGAAGGGAGGGTCAAAGCGCAGAAGAGTAATAGTTATAGGGGACTCTATAGTCAGGGGAACAGATAGGCGCTTCTGTGGACGTGAAAGAGACTCCAGGATGGTATGTTGCCTCCCTGGTGCCAGGGTCCAGGATGTCTCCGAACGGGTAGAGGGAATCCTGAAGGGGGAGGGCAAACAGGTAGAGGTCGTTGTACATATTGGTACTAACGACATAGGCAGGAAGAGGCATGAGGTCCTGCAGCAGGAGTTCAGGGAGCTAGGCAGAAAGTTAAAAGACAGGACCTCGAGGGTTGTAATCTTGGGATTACTCCCTGTGCCACGTGCCAGTGAGGCTAGAAATAGGAAGATAGAGCAGACAAACACGTGGCTAAACAGCTGGTGTAGGAGGGAGGGTTTCGGTTATCTGGACCACTGGGAGCTCTTCCGGGGCAGGTGTGACCTGTATAAGATGGACGGGTTGCATCTAAACCGGAGAGGCATAAATATCCTGGCCGCGAGATTTGCTAGTGTCACACGGGAGGGTTTAAACTAGTATGGCAGGGGGGTGGGCACGGGAGAAATAGGTCAGAAGGTGAGAGCGTTGAGGGAGAACTAGGGAATATGGACAGTGTGGCTCTGAGGCAGAGCAGACGGGGAGAAGTTGCTGAACACAGCGGGTCTGGTGGCCTGAAGTGCATATGTTTTAATGCAAGGAGCATTACGGGTAAGGCAGATGAACTTAGAGCTTGGATTAGTACTTGGAACTATGATGTTGTTGCCATTACAGAGACCTGGTTGAGGGAAGGGCAGGATTGGCAGCTAAACGTTCCAGGATTTAGATGTTTCAGGCGGGATAGAGGGGGATGTAAAAGGGGAGGCGGAGTTGCGCTACTTGTTCAGGAGAGTATCACAGCTATACAGCGAGAGGACACCTCAGAGGGCAGTGAGGCTATATGGGTAGAGATCAGGAATAAGAAGGGTGCAGTCACAATGTTGGGGGTATACTACAGGCCTCCCAACAGCCAGCGGGAGATAGAGGAGCAGATAGGTAGACAGATTTTGGAAAAGAGTAAAAACAACAGGGTTGTGGTGATGGGAGACTTCAACTTCCCCAATATTGACTGGGACTCACTTAGTGCCAGGGGCTTAGACGGGGCAGAGTTTGTAAGGAGCATCCAGGAGGGCTTCTTAAAACAATATGTAAACAGTCCAACTAGGGAAGAGGCGGTACTGGACCTGGTATTGGGGAATGAGCCCGGCCAGGTGGTAGATGTTTCAGTAGGGGAGCATTTCGGTAACAGTGACCACAATTCAGTAAGTTTTAAAGTACTGGTGGACAAGGATAAGAGTGGTCCGAGGATGAATGTGCTAAATTGGGGGAAGGCTAATTATAACAATATTAGGCGGGAACTGAAGAGCATAGATTGGGGGCGGATGTTTGAGGGCAAATCAACATCTGACATGTGGGAGGCTTTCAAGTGTCAGTTGATAGGAATACAGGACAGGCATGTTCCTGTGAGGAAGAAAGACAAATACGGCAATTTTCGGGAACCTTGGATGACGAATGATATTGTAGGCCTCGTCAAAAAGAAAAAGGAGGCATTTGTCAGGGCTAAAAGGCTGGGAACAGACGAAGCCTGTGTGGCATATAAGGAAAGTAGGAAGGAACTTAAGCAGGGAGTCAGGAGGGCTAGAAGGGGTCATGAAAAGTCATTGGCAAATAGGGTTAAGGAAAATCCCAAGGCTTTTTACACTTACATAAAAAGCAAGAGGGTAGCCAGGGAAAGGGTTGGCCCACTGAAGGATAGGCAAGGGAATCTATGTGTGGAGCCAGAGGAAATGGGCGAGGTACTAAATGAATACTTTGCATCAGTATTCACCAAAGAGAAGGAATTGGTAGATGTTGAGTCTGGAGAAGGGGGTGTAGATAGCCTGGGTCACATTGTGATCCAAAAAGACGAGGTGTTGGGTGTCTTAAAAAATATTAAGGTAGATAAGTCCCCAGGGCCGGATGGGATCTACCCCAGAATACTGAAGGAGGCTGGAGAGGAAATTGCTGAGGCCTTGACAGAAATCTTTGGATCCTCGCTGTCTTCAGGGGATGTCCCGGAGGACTGGAGAATAGCCAATGTTGTTCCTCTGTTTAAGAAGGGTGGCAGGGATAATCCCGGGAACTACAGGCCGGTGAGCCTTACTTCAGTGGTAGGGAAATTACTGGAGAGAATTCTTCGAGACAGGATCTACTCCCATTTGGAAGCAAATGGACGTATTAGTGAGAGGCAGCACGGTTTTGTGAAGGGGAGGTCGTGTCTCACTAACTTGATCGAGTTTTTCGAGGAGGTCACTAAGATGATTGATGCAGGTAGGGCAGTAGATGTTGTCTATATGGACTTCAGTAAGGCCTTTGACAAGGTCCCTCATGGTAGACTAGTACAAAAGGTGAAGTCACACGGGATCAGGGGTGAACTGGCAAGGTGGATACAGAACTGGCTAGGCCATAGAAGGCAGAGGGTAGCAATGGAGGGATGCTTTTCTAATTGGAGGGCTGTGACCAGTGGTGTTCCACAGGGATCAGTGCTGGGACCTTTGCTCTTTGTAGTATATATAAATGATTTGGAGGAAAATGTAACTGGTCTGATTAGTAAGTTTGCAGACGACACAAAGGTTGGTGGAATTGCGGATAGCGATGAGGACTGTCTGAGGATACAGCAAGATTTAGATTGTCTGGAGACTTGGGCGGAGAGATGGCAGATGGAGTTTAACCTGGACAAATGTGAGGTAATGCATTTTGGAAGGGCTAATGCAGGTAGGGAATATACAGTGAATGGTAGAACCCTCAAGAGTATTGAAAGTCAAAGAGATCTAGGAGTACAGGTCCACAGATCACTGAAAGGGGCTACACAGGTGGAGAAGGTAGTCAAGAAGGCATACGGCATGCTTGCCTTCATTGGCCGGGGCATTGAGTATAAGAATTGGCAAGTCATGTTGCAGCTGTATAGAACCTTAGTTAGGCCACACTTGGAGTATAGTGTTCAATTCTGGTCGCCACACTACCAGAAGGATGTGGAGGCTTTAGAGAGGGTGCAGAAGAGATTTACCAGAATGTTGCCTGGTATGGAGGGCATAAGCTATGAGGAGCGATTGAATAAACTCGGTTTGTTCTCACTGGAACGAAGGAGGTTGAGGGGCGACCTGATAGAGGTATACAAAATTATGAGGGGCATAGACAGAGTGGATAGTCAGAGGCTTTTCCCCAGGGTAGAGGGGTCAATTACTAGGGGGCATAGGTTTAAGGTGAGAGGGGCAAGGTTTAGAGTAGATGTACGAGGCAAGTTTTTTACGCAGAGGGTAGTGGGTGCCTGGAACTCACTACCGGAGGAGGTAGTGGAGGCAGGGACGATAGGGACATTTAAGGGGCATCTTGACAAATATATGAATAGGATGGGAATAGAAGGATACGGACCCAGGAAGTGTAGAAGATTGTAGTTTAGTCGGGCAGTATGGTCGGCACGGGCTTGGAGGGCCGAAGGGCCTGTTCCTGTGCTGTACATTTCTTTGTTCTTTGTTCTTTGTTCTTTGTCAGTGACCAAATAATAATTGAAATGAATTTGTTACACTAGACACAATATACAGTAATTTAATAATTTTGTCTTGGCAATCTCATTCCATTTTAACAACCAGCTAACAATTGGTAGACCCAATTAACATACATTTTGCTCAAGCGTTAATTTTGCTGTCATTTCTTATCAATTAGGCTGAAGATACAAGTTGATACTTACCATTATGAAGGCAGATACTTGGTACAAGTGTATTAAATTATGAAACACTGAATTGATATGTAAATTATTATTTTAAGGATGACAAAATACAGGAATATAATGGACTTGCAGAATGGGCATGTAATTAGTAAATAAACCTCGATTAAAGATAAGGTCAAGGTGATATATTTTGACTCGAAGAGTAAGGATGCCACATCAGTACAGTACCGGATCAGACCGCAATTGATATTCGGAAACCGGACGAGAAACCCCAACAATTTTTCAATTTGTAAACTGTGATGAGAGGTTACTTCGCTCCAGGAGGGATTCCACTGACAACTAGAAATCTTTTAGACTAAAACAAACTTTGTCATTAACACAGGATTAAACGCATTAACATCACAGATAATAGCTTTCCAATTAACCATGAAACAATTTTTAAAATGAAACAAACACTTTAACTACTAACTTATACCTTCTTTATCTCCAATTAAGCAAAGTCCATTACAGATCAAAAGCCACTTGTAAATAATGTTCATAAACACAGGGATACTTGCTGTACTATTGTGCGGCAGTTTCCTTTCAGAAAAGTAGAGATCCTTTCAGGCACAACCTGCAAATCCTTCTGTTTCTGTCACACTCTTGCTCAACCTGATAGCATTTGGCAAAACTGTTGCTCAACTTAAAAACTCCTTGAAGACTGCCAAACCTATGTCAAACTGCAAAGCTATAGACAAACTTGGCTCCTCCCATTAATTAAAACCCCCTTATCCCACTCCGATCCCATAACCTGCTTACCTAATTCTAAACACAATAGGCGCTTGGTGTTGGGACAAGGTCGTTGAATCTCGCGAGAGGCTTCCATTGGGATTCGTAAACATCTCACGAGATTCAACGGAATCTTACGGCAGTTCGCAATCTGGATCTCGCTCGCTGGGCTAGTACCAGGCGCGCATATTTAAATGATCCATTAAGCGCTTTAAATGTGCGCTCGCCTCATTCACCCGGGACCCGGGATTTACTGATTTGATGATTTGATTTATTGTCACGTACCGAATTACAGTGAAAAGTATTTTTCTGCAGCCGAGGAACGTACACATTATGTACATAGTAGACACAAGAATAATCAACAGAGAACATTGACAAATGGTACATCAACAGAACACTGGATTCACCAGCAAGGCCTTAAATAGGCAGCGTTTGGTACTGATTCACAAAGTCGTGGACCAGTCATGATGGCACCTCAGGGGGGCTCGCTGGGGTGTTGAGGCCTGCGGGTGGTCGGGCACTGGTCTGGGTACGCTGGCACTCCCCCTGACATCTCTGCACCATGGCACTGCCAAGAGGTCCAGGCTGGCAGGGGCACTGACAATGCCAGGCTGGCAGTGCCAAGGTGCCCAGGTTCCAGGTTTTTCACGCCGGGGGTTGGGCCCGGGGGGCCTTGTCCATAAGAGGTAAAGTGAGGGGGCAGGTGGGGGGGGGGGGGCTCCAAGACCCCAGAAGAGGTAAATTGGCTTAAGTGAGGGGGGGGGGGGGCCTTGAGGCCGCAGTGGGGCCACCGAGGAGGATCGAAAGAACAGGGCTGCCTTTAAAAATGGCGTCCAATCCGCTAGTAGTCTTCCTCCACGAGTGAGCTGAGCTGAGCTCGCCAGTGCAGGAAATTACATAAAAGAGTGGCCTCAACGGGGAGTTCCTCGCGGAGGCCAAAGAAAACAGCAAAGTGCCATCCAATAGCAGAGTGTTTCTCGACACTTGCCTTTATCAGTATGGCATAGTGGCACAGTGGTTAGCACTGCTGCCTCTCGGCACCGAGGACCCAGGTTCGATCCCGGCCGTGGATCCCTGTCCATGTGGAGTTTGCGCATTCTCCCCGTGTCTGCGTGGATTTCACCCTCACAACCCAAATATGTGCAGGCTAAATGGATTGGCCACGCTAAATTGGCCCTTAATTGGAAAAACATAATTGGGTACTCTAAATTTATTAAAACGAATTTAAAAAAAGAATATAAGAGCAAGGACATTCTGATGAAGCTGTCCAGAATGTTGGTTAGGCTGCAGCTGGAGTACTGTGTGCAGTTCTGGTCACCACATTATAAGAAGGAGGTGATTCCACTGAAAGAGGAACAGAGGAGATTTACCAGGGGGTTGCCTGGGATTGGAGCATCTGACCTACAAGGAGAGACTGGGTAGGCTTGGGTTGTTTTCTTTAGAGCAGAGAAGGCTGAGGGGGGATATGATTGAGGTGTATCAGATTATGAAAGGTTTGGAAATAGGAAGCAGCTGTTCCCCTTGGTTGAGGGGTCAATCACAAGGGGACATTGTTTTAGGGTGAGGGGGAGGAGATTCTGAGGGGATTTCAGAAAAAATTATTTCACTCAGAGGGTGGTGAGAATCTGGAATGCACTGCCTGGGAAGGTAGTAGAGGCTGGAAAGCTCACACTGGAATGCACTGCCTGGGAAGGTAGTGGAGGCTGGAAAGCTCACACTGGAATGCACTGCCTGGGAAGGTAGTGGAGGCTGGAAAGCTCACACTGGAATGCACTGCCTGGGAAGGTAGTGGAGGCTGGAAAGCTCACAACCTGTAAAAACTGCTTGGTTGAGCACTTGAAACACCATCACATTCAAGGATATGGAACAAGTGCTGGTAAGTGGGATTAGCGCTATATTAGGGGTAGTTATTGTCGGTGCAGACTCGATGGGCAGAAGGGTTTTATTCCGCACTGCACGACTCTGCGACTCTATTAAGATTAATCTTCCTAACACTGATCACTAATATCGTCATTCAAGAAAGCATTTGACTACTATTCCGTTTTCTGTTTAGTTAATTATCCACTATGCTGTTATATCCCTTTTGATATTGAATGTGATCAACAAGTCTTCAATTTGACACCTAATAGAAAACAACATGTACTGCATTCCCTTTATTAGTACATTCTGTTATTTCTTCAAAGAACTCGAGTAAATTTAGACTGCCTTCTCTCATACCATTCTGGTTGTTTTATTCATCTGTTCTCCAAAGTGGAAATAGATTTAAAAGCTCGGAGTTTCTTGTAGGTTCGGAAAACGCAACTTGTGTACTTTTGTGGTTTCCAAACAGCACAGTGACCCATGTCAGGTGGCAGGATATTTATTTTCTCCCATGCAGTTTGCAAGCCATGGCGGACTGCAGGTGTGAAAATGGGCTGGTTAGAAGACCCACCTCATTTCACTGGAACATTGGCCCAGCTTTCTAACATAGTTCTTTCTGGTACGAAGAAAAGAAGACAACAAAAGTAATGTAGCCAGAGCTGTGTAGTCAATCACTACATTAAAAACTTCTAAATTATAATTCAGGATTGAACAGTTACATTGGAAGGTGTGAAAACATTTAGCGCTTACCTGGAAGAATGCTCCAGGCTCAGGAGCACCTTCCCCCACTTGTCAGAATCTCTCAAACTATGGATGGGTTAATCATAGAATTTACAGTGCAGAAGGACGCCATTCGGCCCATCGAGTCTGCACCGGCTCTTGGAAAGAGCACCCTACCCAAGCCCACACCTCCACCCTAATCCCATAACCCAGTAACCCTACCCAACACTAAGGGCAATTTTGGACACTAAGGGCAATTTAGCATGGCCAACCCACCTAACCTGCACATCTTTGGACTGTGGGAGGAAACTGGAGCACCCGGAGGAAACCCACGCACACACGAGGAGAACATGCAGACTCCGCACAGACAGTGACCCAAGCCGGGAATCGAACCTGGGAACCTGGAGCTGTGAAGCAATTGTGCTAACCACTATGGATTTTTAGGGCTTCCAAAATAAGACCATGAGACCATAGGATGTAAGAGCAAAATGAGGCCACTCGGCACATCGCGTCTGCTCCACCATTCAATTAAATCATGGCTGATCTGATATAATCTTCACCACCATTTTCCCACCTTATCTCCATAACCCTTGACTCCCTCACTGATATAAAATCTGTCTGTCTCAGCCTTGAACATACTTAGCGACCCAGCCTCTACAGCTCTCTGCGGTAAAGAATTTCACAGATTCACTACCCTCTGAGTGAAGAAATTCCTCTTCATCTCTGTCTTAAATGGGCGACCCCCATTACTCTTTGATTAGGCCCTCTGGTCCTAGACTCTCCCACAAGAGGAAACATCCTCTGAGCATCTACCCTGTCAAACCCCCTGAGAATTCCAAATGTCTCAATAAGGTTGCCTCTCATTCTTCTAAACTCCAATGAGTACACGCTCAACCTCATCACAAAAATATCCTTCCATAGTTGGGATCAACCTAGTGAACTTTCTCTGGGCTGCCTCCAATGTCAATATACCTTTCTTTAGACAAGGGGACCAAACCTGTCACAGTATTCTAGGTGTGGTCTAACTAATGACTTGTATAGTTATGGCAGGACTTCCCCAGACTTAATTCCCTTTGAAATAAAGGCCAACCTTCCATTTGCTTTGCCCCAATTTCCTGCTCAACTTGCAGACTAGCTTTTTGTGATTTATGCACAAGAACCCCCAAATCCCTTTGTGCTGCAGCTTCCTGCAACCTTTCTCCATTTAAATAATATTCAACTTCTTTATTTTTCCTACCGAAGTGCATAACTTCACATTTCCTACATTATATTCCATCTGCCAAATTTTTGCCCACTCACTTCACCTGCCTAAATCCCTCTGTAGACTTTTTGTATTATCCTCACCACTTGCGGCCCGGTGGCACAGTGTTTCGCATGACTGCCCCACAGCGCTAGGGACCGGGTTCAATTCCAACCTTGGGTCACTCTCTGTGTAGAGATGGCACATTCTCCCCGTTTCTGCGTGGGTTTCTGCGTGGAAAAGGTGCTCTTTTCAGAGGCTTGGTGCAGACACGATGGGCCGAATGGCTTCCTCCAGTGATTCTTTGGCCGCGTTTATCCGGAAAAAATTCTAAGTGTGGGAGCAAGTGGAAATTGCTGTGAGCTTCCCGACGCTCGACCCAGCCCGGCCGGCAACGCAATTTAACATTAATTGGTCCATTTAATGAGGCCCCACAGGTTTTTCGGCACAAATGAAGGCTCACCAGCCTATTTGCCGGGACTGCGCTCGCCAGCCCCCCGCTAAAAAGGTTGAGCAGCACTTAAACAGCCAACCCAGTCAGCTTGCAACCATGGCACCAAGAAGACCAGCCCCATGATTCAGCGATGCACCCCACCAACCCATCCCTTCACCCTCCCCCCCCCCCCCCCCCCTCCCTTCAACTCCACCCCAACCCTTCCTTCACACCCCCCTGCTACCACTGTGAACCACGCATGTGGCCAACGATGCCCTCACTCTGTCTGCAGGAGAAGCTCTCGCACAATCGTTGGGAGAGGACCCAGACTGGCGGAGGGGGTGCCGGTCTTAAGAATCCTCACCACCTTTGAGGAAAGGGCCCTGGAGGTGACCGAGGACAGAGCGGTCACCAATGCGGATGTTGGCGGAAGCCGCAGCGGTGAGGATCCACCGGACCCCACCCGGAGGACATAAGTAGTTATTGCCTTATTGACTGACCCATCCCTCCCAGTGACCACAAGTTAATTCTCCCTCAGATCCTCCAACCAACGGCGCCAGCCCATCCTCTCCAGCCTCCCAGGAGATCACGTCGGAGGAGAGTTCTGAGGAAGACATGTTCGATGCGTCCCAGCTGTTATCCCACCCTCTGCTGGCGCAGATACATGCACTTCTTTGTCAGCCTTCTGGGGCACAATTTGGTGAGCACACAGCTGCTGATGCACATCAGGAGGAGGCAGGAACCCCAGGCAAGACAGCAGTCGGAGGGCTGCTGGATCCCAGCACCCAGCTGGGTCCCAGCCTGATCCTGAGCCTGAGTTACCCAAAGGTGATGGGGACGATACGGGGCAGCTGGGACATTTCAGAAGGAGATGTCAATGGCATCCAGCATGTCCATAGCCGATTGGAGGAGTCCCAGAGGAAGTGTCACCGGCAATGCGTGGCACTGAGGCCAACACTGTTAGGGTGACGACCGCAGTGGAGAGCCTGGTGCATGACGTTGACAACATCAGGAAAGGTGTCCGAGGCGTCGCGCAGTCGGTGACGGCCATGGCTGAAGGTCTCGGCAGAATGTCCGACTCACTGGGGGATATGACCCAGTACCAGGCTGACCTTGATGAGGTTCTGTGGGACATGTCCTGCTCTCAGATGGGAATGGCCGAGGCACTGCGGAGCTTGACCCAGTCGCAGGTGGGCATTGCCAAGGCACTGCAGACCATGTCCCAGACACAGGAGCATCGCCGAGGGCGTTGACACCATGGTGCAGACATCGGGGTGTTGCCAGGGCTGCCAGAGACCAATGACGCTGGGGCAGCCAGGGTTCGAACTAGCTGCCCCTTCGTCCTAAGGTGAACCCTGGACCCCTATGGGCACCGAGCGGGAGGAGGAGGTGCTGGGTGCCAACTGGTGCCCGTCCATGGAGTGGGGATAGTGGCCACCAGCTCCCCCGAGTTCCACCCCTCTTATGAGGCCACGTCTCGAGGTCAGCACACAGGACAGGGCGGCACGGCAGATCACTGAGGTCACTGGGGAAGGTGGGAGAGAGTGGGGAGGATGGGGCGGCACCATTGGGAGTGGGGAATCGTATGACACCTGTGACACATTAAAAATCCTTGAGTACAACCAGTATGATGCGTCTGTCACTTTCCTCTGCTATGCAGGCCGACCTCCGAACCCTTGGCCCATCTCTCCAGGCATTTCCTTCTCCCCATAGCACTCACCTCCCTCCAGTCCTGGATATGTTCCCGAAGCTGTGTCCCATTCCCTGGGTGTTCGGATGTTGGCTGCTGCGTGTGTGGTGTTGCCTCCCGCAGTGTTCAAGCACAGTGTCCATGCATCAAGGTGTGACTGGGATGCAAGGAAATTACTTCCTACCTATTTATGTGTCACCCACAAACTTGGCAATAGTGCATTCACTTCCCTCTTCGAAGTCGTTAATATATGCTGTAAATAATTGTGGCCTCAGTACTGTGGCACTCCACCAGTTGTAGGTTGCCATCCTGAAAATGCTCCTCTTATTCCAACTCTCTGTCTTCTAACAGCTAATCCTCTATTCATGCTAATTCCAACACCATGAGCTCTTATCTTATCCAGTAACCTTTTCTGTGGTACCTTATTGAACATGAGTTGGAAACCCAAGTTCATTACATTACAAAACCACACCAGCACTCTAAAATGTGGGGAAGGAAATTCAACTTTCATGTGGTCCTCAGACTGGTGACTGCGACCTCAGAAGAGGTGCCTGAGGGGTTTGCACTCAACAGCTTCCCAACTCGCAAAAGTGCCGGACAAAAGTAGCATGGGGTCAGGGAGACATTGCAAATTGGAATTTGTAGCCAAAAATCCTAAACTTTCCCCAACCCATTTCCGCCTCCCATCGAGAGACAAAAACCCGATCCATTGTATCGAAAACTTTCCCTGTGAAAGGCTAATGGGTTAATACTTGACTGGCTTATTTCTTTCTTTGTTGAACAAAGGTGTTAAATTGGCAAACTACCAAGCCTCTTAAACAGTCTCCACGTCCAGGAATATTTGAAGTAATTTGGTAAGAAGATTCTCCAATTTGCCTCAGTATATTTTGCATGCCATCCGGAAACATTGCCTTTTCCAATTTAGTCCCACTGATTATTTTATTCTCTATGGTTATCCTAATTGTATCTTTTCATTTCCACTGTGTGGTAGTATGTGTTGGGGGTCATGTGGGACTGGAAGCCCTAATGTCATTGGCTGACAGATCCCGGGTCCTGGTTGGCCGTTGACCTCTAGCTCCGCCCTGAAGGCGGAGTATAAGAAGCCGGAGTCCTCCCCCGCAGGCCAGTCTACTATTGAGCTGCGGGGGAACAGACATGCTTAATAAAGCCTCATCGACTTCACTCTATTCGTCTCACGGAGTCTTTGTGCGCTACAATTTATTAAGCGTGCCTAAAAAGGACTATGGAGCTCAGGATCATTCCGGAATGCCTGAGGATCAGCCCCCACGCAGTGAACGCGGCAGCAGCCTTCAAGCACTGGCAGACTTGCTTCGAGGCCTACCTCAGAACGACCACCAACCGGGTCACAGAAGACCAAAAACTACAGGTCCTGCACTCGAGGGTGAGCACGGAGATCTTCTCCCTCATCGAAGACTCGGAGGATTTCCAGACGGCGTTCGCAGCACTGAAAAGTCTCTATGTCCGCCCAGTTAACCAAATCTACGCTCGCTACCAGCTCGCGACGAGACGGCAAGGTCCCGGAGAATCGATGGACGAATTCTACGCCGCGCTGCTGATTTTGGGACGAGCCTGCAGCTGCCCTTCGGTGAACGCAAATGAACACACGGACATGTTAATGCGCGATGCTTTTGTGGCAGGTATGAATTCCTCCCAAATCCGCCAAAGACTTCTAGAAAAAGAGTGGCTAGGACTCTCAGAGGTACGGGCCCTAGCAGCCTCCCTAGACGTGGCCGCGCGTAATACCCGCGCCTACGGCCCCGACCGCGCGGCAGCCCATTGGGCTCCGTACGTACCCGTCGCGACAAACCCACCCCCCCCCCCCCGGACATCCCACAGGCTTGCGCGGTCCAAACGCCGAGTCGCACCGGGGCGCCCGCTGTTATTTCTGGGGCCAGGCGAAACACCCCCGACAGCGCTGCCCGGCCCGCGCAGCTATCTGCAAGAGCTGCGGGAAAAAGGGCCATTACGCGGTTGTGTGCCGGTCCCGCTGTCCCGGGAGAACAGGGAGCCCTGCAAGCCGTTTACGCGCCCCAACCCCCCCAGCACGCCATGTACGACCCGCAGGCACAGCCGCTCTGGGTCCCGACCACCGCGGTCCCGGGAGAACAGGGAGCCCTGCACACCGCTTACGCTCCCCAACCCCCCTCCCCGCACCCCATGTACGACCCGCCGGCGCTACCGCTTTGGGTCCCGGCCACCACTCTCCATGGAGAAGAGGGAGTTTTGCGCGTCCCTAACGCCCCCCTAACCCCCCCCCCCACGTCTCGCTTCAATTACGCTCGATCAAGCTCGGCCCCGGACACTCCAGACGACGACGACAACGGTGCTAATAAACGGCCACGAGACGCCATGCCTAGTCGACTCCGGGAGCACGGAGAGCTTTATCCACCCCGACACGGTAAGACGCTGTTCCTTGACCACCTATCCCAGCGCACAAAAGATTTCACTAGCTGCAGGATCCCACTCCGTATAGATCCAAGGATTCTGCATAGTTACCCTAACGGTGCAGGGGAGGGAGTTCAAAAACTACAAACTAAACGTCCTTCCCCAACTCTGTGCCCCCACCTTGCTGGGATTAGATTTCCAATGCAATCTACAGAGCCTTATGTTCAAATTTGGCTGCCCAATACCCCCACTCACTATCTGCGGCCTCGCAACCCTCAAGGTGCAACCCCCGTCCTTGTTTGCGAACCTCACCCCGGATTGCAAACCCGTCGCCACTAGGAGCAGACGGTACAGCGCCCAGGACCGGACCTTCATTCGGTCCGAAGTCCAGCGGCTACTAAAGGAGGGCATAATCCAGGCCAACAATAGTCCCTGGAGAGCGCAGGTGGTAGTAGTGAAGACAGGGGAGAAACAAAGGATGGTCATAGACTATAGCCAGACCATCAACAGGTACACACAACTAGACGCGTACCCTCTCCCCCGCATATCCGACATGGTCAATCGGATTGCCCAGTATAAAGTCTTCTCCACCGTGGACCTCAAGTCCGCCTACCATCAGCTCCCCATCCGCCCAAGTGACCGCAAGTACACAGCCTTCGAGGCAGACGGGCGATTATACCATTTCCTAAGGGTCCCTTTTGGCGTCACAAACGGGGTCTCGTTCTTCCAACGGGAGATGGACCGAATGGTTGATCAACATGGGTTGCGGGCCACGTTCCCGTATTTCGACAATGTAACCATCTGCGGCCACGGTCAGCAGGACCACGACGCCAACCTCCAAAAATTCCTCCAGACTGCCAAAGCCTTGAACCTCACGTACAACGAGGACAAGTGCGTCTTTAGCACCGACCGGCTAGCCATTCTGGGCTACGTAGTGCGAAATGGGATAATAGGCCCCGGCCCCGAACGTATGCGCGCCCTCATGGAATTTCCCCTCCCACACTGCCCAAAAGCCCTGAAACGCTGCCTGGGGTTCTTTTCATACTACGCCCAGTGGGTCCCCCAGTACGCAGACAAGGCCCGCCCCCTAATACAGACCACGACCTTCCCTCTGTCGACAGAGGCTTGCCAGGCCTTCAGCCGCATCAAAGCGGATATCGCAAAGGCCACGATGCGCGCCATCGACAATTCCCTCCCCTTCCAGGTCGAGAGCGACGCCTCCGACGTAGCTCTAGCGGCCACCCTTAACCAAGCGGGCAGACCCGTGGCCTTTTTCTCCCGGACCCTCCACGCCTCAGAAATCCGCCACTCCTCAGTGGAAAAGGAAGCCCAAGCCATAGTGGAAGCTGTGCGACATTGGAGGCATTACCTGGCCGGCAGGAGATTCACTCTCCTCACGGACCAACGGTCGGTAGCCTTCATGTTCGATAATGCACAGCGGGACAAAATCAAAAACGACAAGATCTTAAGGTGGAGGATCGAGCTCTCCACCTTCAACTATGAGATTTTGTATCGTTTCGGAAAGCTGAACGAACCGTCCGATGCCCTATCCCGCGGCACATGTGCCAACGCACAAATTAACCGCCTCCAAACCCTCCACGAGGACCTCTGCCACCCGGGGGTCACTCGGTTTTTCCACTTCATCAAGTCCCGCAATCTCCCATACTCTTTAGAGGAGGTCCGTACAGTCACAAGGGACTGCCACATCTGCGCGGAATGCAAACTGCATTTTTTCATGCCGGATGGAGCGCACCTGATTAAGGCTTCCCGCCCCTTTGAACGCCTCAGTCTCGATTTCAAAGGGCCCCTCCCCTCCACCGACCGCAACGCATATTTTCTTAATGTGGTGGACGAATACTCCCGCTTCCCTTTTGCCATTCCCTGCTCTGACATGACCGCGGCCACAGTCATTAAAGCCCTGAACAGCATCTTCACACTGTTCGGTTACCCCGCATACGTCCACAGCGACAGGGGGTCGGGTCCTCTTTCATGAGTGACGAGCTGCGCCAGTTCCTGCTCAGTAAGGGCATAGCCTCAAGCAGGACGACCAGCTACAACCCCCGGGGGAACGGGCAAGTAGAGAGGGAGAACGGCACGGTCTGGAAGGCCGTCCTACTGGCCCTACGGTCCAGGGACCTCCCAGTTTCACGGTGGCAGGAGGTCCTCCCGGACGCTCTCCACTCCATCCGGTCGTTGTTATGTACGAGCACTAATCAAACGACTCATGAGCGTCTCCTTGTCTTCCCTAGGAGGTCCTCCTCTGGAATGTCGCTGCCGACCTGGCTGGCGGCCCCAGGACCCATCTTGCTCCGAAAGCATGTGCGGGCACATAAGGCGGACCCGTTGGTCGAAAGGGTTCACCTCCTCCACGCGAACCCGCAGTACGCTTACGTGGAGTACCCCGACGGCCGACAGGACACGGTCTCCCTGCGGGATCTGGCGCCCGCCGGCAACACACACCCCCCCCCCGACACCATTCACCCAACCCCCCCCCCCCTTCCTGCCACCGCCGCACCCCGCGACCGCCCCCTTCCCAGGAGGATCGGTTCCCCTCCCCTCAGGCCCGACCAAGAATAAAGCCCAAGCTGAAACCGTAAGGCTCCCGGAGATGACAACACTGATACAAGCACCACCACCACCACCGGGGCCGAGGCGATCGACACGGACGACCATACCGCCCGACCGACTCGTGGCGTCGATCTAAATCAAAATATGGACTTTTCACAAGAACATTTTGCTTTTCTCCCGAAACCCTCTGTAAATAGTTGAAACAGGACAAAATTGTACAATACTGTATTTCCATGTGAATGTTTTTTTTCCCTCCCAGGACCAGCCCTGTAAACCCTTACCACCATACGAAGCATCACCCCGCCGGATTCATTTTTGACAAGGGGTGAATGTGGTAGTATGTATTAGGGGTCATGTGGGACTGGAAGCCCTAATGTCATTGGCTGACAGATCCCGGGTCCTGGTTGGCCGTTGACCTCTAGCTCCGCCCTGAAGGCGGAGTATAAGAAGCCGGAGTCCTCCCCGCAGGCCAGTCTACTATTGAGCTGCGGGGGAACAGACACGCTTAATAAAGCCTCATCGACTTCACTCTATTCGTCTCACGGAGTCTTTGTGCGCTACACACTGTCACTCCTTTGAGGCAAACTAATCATTGAGTATCTCTGTCATCATCTCAGTCTACATGGGATTTTCTTTGTCATTTTTAATCCAACCTATTCTCACTTTTTGTTACTAAACAACCCTTTTGTCTCATTTACTTTAATTATCTGCCTTTCTTCATGCTACCCCTTGGGCCTTCCTAATTACATTTTGCTTTACCTCAAAAATGTTATTTTCGGTTCGATGTTTTGTTATATCACAAGCTCTAGATTTGTCATATGCCTCTTTTATGTCACATTTTAATTTCCCTATTCATCCAAGGAACTCTAGCTTTTTCTAAACCCTTTTAATTCTTGTAGTCTGCCTATCTTCTAATAACCAGCCATTTTAAATGTCTTGTTGCTTGTGCACTGTCTTACCTGCTTTAACTTTCCAGTTTATCTCTACCAGTGTCTTGTTTAATTACTTGGATATTTCTAGAGTAAAGAATTGAAAAGCAGAGGAATTGCATGAAACTGAAGTGGAATTTTGGTTAGACCCACACAGTACTCACTGTGGTGAGTTCGGGTCATCATATTTAAAAAATATATAGAGGCACTGGAGAAGGTGCAAAAAGGATTTACCAGAATTATACCAGAGCAAAAAGGTTATACATTTCAGGAAAGATTGAAAAGGCTGGGGAGCATTTCCCTAAAAAAGCGAACACTTTGAGGTAGTCTGACAGAGCCCTTCAAGGTTCTGAAAGGATTTGACGTAAGGCAGATATTTCCACTTGTAGACAGGACCAGAACTAGGGATCTTGACTGCAAGAAAGTCATTATGGGCGCCATGGCAGCACAGTGGTTAGCAGTGCTTCACAGCGCCAGGGACCTGGGTTTGATTCCAGGCTTGGGTCACTGTCTGTGCGGAGTCTGCGTGGGTTTCCTCCGGGTGCTCCGGTTTTCTCCTACGTGTCCTGAAAGACGTGTTGTTAGGTAATTTGTATATTCTGAATTCTCCCTCCGTGTACCCGAACAGGCGCCGGAATGTGGCGACTCGGGGATTTTCCCAGTACCTTCATTGCAGTGTTAATGTAAGTCTACTTGTGACAATAAAGATTATTATTATTTATTATTATAATGAAATTCAATAGGGAACTCCGGAGGAGCACTTTTGCCCAGAGAGTGGTACAATAATTACAATCACAGAGAAAGGATACTGAGAAAACTATTAAAACTAAAGACTGACAAGTCCCCAGGACCTGATGGCCTGCACCGTGGGATCTTAAACGAAGCGGCTGCTAAGGTAGTAAGTACATGGATTGTAATTTCCCCAAATTCTCTAGCTTCTGGAAATGTTCCACCAGATTGGAATCTTCAAGAAAGGAGGGTTAGAGAAAACAGGAAATATAGGCCTATTAGCTTAACATCTGTCATAAGGAAAATCCTAGAATTTATTGTTCAGGGGTTATAGCCGGGCACTTAGAACATTTTAATGCGATCAGACAGAGTCAACATGGCTTTGTTATTTGGCTTTGACTAACTAGAGCTATTTGAGGAAGTAACAAGCAATGTATAGATATGGTGTGTTTGGATTTTAAAAAGTCCTGTGATAAAGTGCCATATCCAAAGATGACTTCATAAAATAAGAGTTCAAGGTGTAAGGGTAATATATTAGTATGGATAGAGGATTAGTCAGCTAACAGGAAGCAGTGATTCCTGATAAATGATCATTTTTGCATCGAGTGTCACAGGGAGCAGTGTTGGGTCTTCAACTATTTACAATCTATATCAGTGAGTTGGATGACTTTCTGGTTGCTAGATTTGCTGACCCCACAAAGGTAGCAAGTTTGTGAAGAGGACAGAAGGGGTCAGCAAATGGATATAGGTAGGTGAAGTGAGTGGACAAGAATTTGGGAGAGTATAATATGAGAACATGTGAATTTGTCCACTTTCACAAGAAAACCACCATATTATTTAAAGAGAGAGCAATTGCAGATTTCTGTTAGACAGTGTTCTGATAAATGAATCACAAAATGCTAGGATGCAGCCACGGCAATTTGGAAGGCAAATGGAATGATGTTATTTATTGCAAGGGGAATGGAATCTGAATTTTCTTCACTATTGTACAGGTTGTTGATGAGGCCACATACATAGCACTGAATACAATTTTGGTCTCCCTCCCTGAGAAAAGATATAGTTGTGTTACACGTAGTTCAGAGAAGGTTCACTCGGTTGATTCCTTGATAGAAGGGATTATCTTATGAGGAAAGGTTAGACAGCTTTAGGTGTATCCACTGAAGTTTAGAAGAATGAGAGGTGATCTTATTGAAACATGTAAGTTCCTGAGGGAACTTGACAGCATAGAAACTGAGAGGATGTTTCCCTTATGTGACGGACTAGAACTAGGGGGCACTGTTTAAAAATAAAACGTTTAAGACCGAGATGAGAAATTTTCTCTCCCAAGCGGGTTTTTAATCTGTGGAATTCTCTTCTCCAGAGAGCAGTGGAGCACTGAATTGTTTTAAAACGGAGTTAGATAGATTCTGTATTGACAAGGGACTCAAAAGTTATGGAAAAAAGACAGGAAAGTAAAATTGAAGCCACAACAGATCAACCTTATCAAATGATGGAGTGGGCTCGAAGGGCCAAAGGCCTATTCCTCCTAATTCATATGTTCGTATGAGTATTTTAGGTGAATAGCATTCAAGTAGAAACCAGATAAGCATTTGAGAAAGAAATGGAAGGATATTTTGGTTTGGGTTTATTGTCCCGTGTACCGAGGTGCAGTGAAAAGTATTGTTCTCCGTACAGACCAGACAGATCGTTCTACACATGGAAAACATAGGACGTATGATAACTGCACAATGTAAATACATAGACATCGGGTGAAGCATACAGAATATAGAACTACACCATAGAGAAGATGCGTTGGAGAGAGCAGTCCATAAGAGGGCCATTCAGGAGTCTGGTAACAGCGGGGAAGAAGCTGTTTTTGAATCTATAGGTGCGTGTTCTCAGACTTTTGTATCTCCTGCCCGATGGAAGAGTTTGGAAGAGCGAATAACCTGGGTGGGAGGGATCTTTGATTATGCTGCCCGCATTCCCAAGGCAGCGGGGAGGTGTAGACAGTCAGTGGATGGGAGGTGGTTTCTTGTGATGGACTGGGCTGTGTTCACGACTCTCTGTAGTTACTTGCGGCCTTGGGCTGAGCAATTGCCATACCAGGCTGTGATGCAGCCAGATAGGATGCTTTCAGTGGTGCATCTGGAAAAGTTACGATGAGTCAATGTGGATATGCCGAATTTCCTTAGTTTCCTGAAGAAGTATCGGCGCTGTTGTGCTTTCTTGGTCGTAACGTTGACGTGGGTGGACCAGGACAGATTGCTGGTGATGTGCACACCATCTCCACCTCTGCACCATTGATGCAGACAGGGGTGCCTGTTGGGGGAACGCATGTACCACCTTCTTGGGCACACAATCTTCTACCCACGTACTAACAAAGTCTGTGACGGTGGTGGCATACTCGTTTAGGTTGGCCGTTCTTGACTATGGACCAGTTGAACCATGTTGGTGAGATTAGCTGAGGAGTATTGGGAGGAAGCTTGTATCGAGTATAAACACTGACATGCGCCTACTAAGCCTAAAATGCTGTGTTTTTATATTGTTCATGCTTTGTAATTTGATTTATAGGACCTATCTGTGCTTACATTACCTGCTGTGCCTGCCTGCACAATATTCCATGCGTTTGAAAATAAATTGTATTACGGAAATCATTTGAGATTTAACTAGGATATGAAAAAGTATGATATATATGCAATTCACTCGCAAATTTCTTTCCTCGCTCTGTGCTTCCCTTCAGCCAACAAATGAGTCCAGCTTTTCATTTCAATCCAGAGCTAATTTATTGAATTAATACATTACAGCTGTTGAGATTTGCCTCCACTATGGATTGCCTTGTTTCTGTATTCAACTTGTTCTTTTGTCTGATCAAATAGAATCCAGCAAGATTTGTAATTATTGCTATTTTGCTGCGGAATTACATCACTTATAATGATGTGGATCTGATTCTGATGAAGGACTGTTGTTGAGTAAGGATGCTGTTGGTCTTTCCCATGAATAGTCCCTTCTCAGAACACAATTTTGCAGACTGCGCTCAAAATGCAATCAAATGATCAGGATTATAAACCAATGCAATGCTTGATTGGAATATTTGGGTATCATTTCTTTATTTTGATGTACTAGTCATCATGTAATAAAGCATCGGCAGCTAGTCAATGATTATGAAAGATTTAGAGAGTGAAGTAACCAGTGTATCATTTCAATTTCTCATTTGACCCATTTTGCTCACTTGCCAGCGATCGTAATTAATAATAATTTAATAATCTTTATTGTCACAAGTAGGCTTACATTAACACTGCAATGAAGGTACTGTGAAAATCCCCTAGTCGCCACATTCCTGCGCCTGTTTGGGTGCACTGAGGGAGAATTCATAATGTCCAATTCACCTAACAGCACATCTTTCGGGACTTGTGGGAGGAAACCGGAGCACCCGGAGGTAACCCACGCAGACAGGTGGAGAACGTGCAGACACCGCACAGACAATGACCCAATCGAACCTGGGACCCTGGCGCTGTGAAGCAACAATGCTAACCACTGTGCTACCGGTCATGGGCTGGATATCAGTAATCCACTAGGGATTCACGGAACTTTTAAGACGTTTCAGCTGGGATCCGTACAGAGAAATCCTTTAATTGAGATTAGTTGTCATTCATCCCATGTATTCTTTGCTTCCCAGTCAAGCAATATTTTGATTTTAAAATTCTCATCCTTGTTTCAAATTCCTCCATGGCCTTGCTCCTCCCCATCTCTGAATTCTCTTCCAACCCCGCAACCCTCTGAGATATCTGAACACCGCTAATTCTAACCACTAACCTCCTGCACATCCTGAATTCTATTTTCTCCGCCGTTAGTCACTGCCCTTCTGTTGCCTGGATCCCAAGCTCTGGAATACACTCACTCCACCTCTCTGCCCCTCTACCTCACTTTCCATCTTTAAGACGCTCTGCCAAACTGACCTCTTTGACCAAGCTTTTGGACACCCACCTGCGGTGGATTTCCGCCGCAGGTTGCACGGTTCCCCACGTGGCAGAGAATCGAGCGTCGGGCTAAAAATGGCACCAGCCCTCTTCCAATGTCCAGTCCCCTGCTGGCAGCAGCAGTGAATTACATGCCCCGCACTGGTGGGTGGATGCAAATGGGTAATTTTAACTCATTTTCACCCGATTAGCGGGCTGGAAGCCTGATTCTCCACGTCCCCGTGATACTCCAGCCCTCTCGGCTGGGATTCACGCGGGCGTGGATTGGTGCAAATATTTTTGAGCGTGGCCCTGGACCCCGCGGTGGCTCAAGGGGGTAAATATGTAATGTAGTTCCCCCAAAGCTTATCCACCTCGGCCCCATCCCCATCAGACACCCCCATCAGCGATTATACACATTGGAGACACCCCCATCAGTGACGTCCATACCAGAGACCGCACCCCAAGGAGAGATTGTTGCTAATTTTTAGTTGGTTCAATTGGCTCTGTTTTATAACCTTTGCTTTCGAGTCGCCAGGTATCTTTATGCTACCGCCACGAGGTTCAAGTTCAAGTAATGATCAATAACTCAATACACCAATTAGTAAGATTCAAATCAAAGCACATTTATTATACACAGTAATCGCTACTCATGCATAAATTCGACTTCTAAGCTACTTCTACAACTAACAGGCCTATACTTAGCTTCGGACTGGCCCACCAGGTCAGGGGAACAAATGGCCTTTCGTTCGGGTTCTGAGTCTGCGGGATTCAAAGTTGGTACGGACTGGTAGCTAGGAGCGCCCGTCTCGTAGCTAGCGTTGACTTAAGACTTACTGGATCTTGGCGGCAGCTGAACCGGTCGCTGTCAAGGGTTGGTTCGCGTTGCTGAGTGACCCGGTCAAGAAGGACGATTTGAACTCGGGGGCTTAACTTTATAGTCCCCAGGGGCTTCCCGCCTTTCGGGGAGGACCCTGTACCTGGTTACAAGTGATTGGACTTTGTTCCAATCGCTTGGTTCGCTTTCTCCAATACTGGAGCGGTCCCTGATCGATGGGCGGTCTTGAGGTGTCCGTTAATCTATTTTGTGTTGGCTCCTGCTGGCGCCGAGGAGTCTGGCTTGGCCTTGTTTATCCCAAATGTTTCGATTGTTCCGGGGATCGCTCATTAGTATGTAGATGGCTGCTACATTATTATGCAGATGGCTGCTTGTATCGATGCTGTCTGGGCTTTTGCAGAGTTTAATACACAGGAAACTTGCACCTGCTAGTTTCTGCCTCTGTTTTCTGAATTTCCCTTCAGCCTTTGCTGTTCTCCATTTTACTTCGGGAGTTGGCCAACCCAGGTGGCTACAAAATCCCCCCCATCCCCCCCCCCCCCAAAAGTCAGCCACGCTTGGCAGCTAAAGAGCAGTACAGGCAGAAACAGTGAAAAATCGCTGCTTTTTCACTTACCAATCCCTTACACCTGCTGCCTCAGACAGAAGTGTTGAAAGCAGTAACTGTTACAGGTGTCCTAGGATTTATAGAAAGCCAAAGCACATCACAATGGTTTAAACCACCTCAGCTCCTTTGATCTACGAGGCTTCTATTCACTTTCAAAGAGAATTGGCTTTTAGTAGGCTGTAATTGCCAGCACAGACCAGGAGCGCGTCGCCTCCGGCAAGAGAACGTAGGGCGGGTTTCTCCGTCCCGCTGCATGGCACGCCGTCGGGCTGCTCCATTTCGCTGGCTGGTCAATGGGGTTTCCCATTGTGGGGCAGCCCCATGCGGTCGGGAAACGTCCGGCTGCCGGCAAAACGGAGAATCCCGACGGCCGAGAATTCAGCCCTTAGCCTCCCGAACGGAGTATCCTGTCCAAATATCTCGTTATGCAGTTAGATTTCATATTTTGTTTTATAATGCTCCTGTGAAGCGCCTTTGGACGTTTCATTATGTTAAAGGCATTGGCCAGAATTCTCCGGCCATTGGGATTCTCTTTTCCTGCCGGCAGCGCACCCCCACCCGGGGGTTTCCCGGCGGCGTAGGGTGGCTTCAACGGGAAATCGCATTGACAAGCGGCGGGAGTAGAGAATCCCACCGCCAGCGAACGGTGCGCCGCCGAGAAACACGCGGCTGGGGGACCGGAATTCCTGCCCACTACATAAGTGTATGTTGTCGAAAATATAACAAAAATAATCTGTTTGTTTTGGCCCATTTGCGTCTAATTACTTGCCACAGTATATTTTCTGGATGCTTTCCTTCAAGGGATAAGAAATAATGGTTCAATGAAAAGGGAAATAATATGCTTTTAAACTACATTAGTGGCCAATTTACATGCCATGTACAGAAGAAAAGCCTTCACCCATATAGCGTGAAACTGTTGTAACATCATACCCTATCATTGCAAAATCTGCAAGTTGTTATTTTTCCACATTGCTGGCAACAAATATAATTCTGATGCGTCGCTGCTCGAGGTTGATTAAGTATGTATGATTGCTTTTTATGTATTAAGGCAGATTATGTCTTAACAAAATTAGGTTTCGTTATAAATTCACTTGAAAGAAGAGACACATTTAGAAACAATTGTGAGTACACTGAGCACAAATTAATTATGAATGGTGTGCGTACCGGTAGTGATCTGCAATACAATATCATCCATTCAACCAGCCAAAAATGCATCATGGTTTATTTTTGTTTTGATGCATCTGTGAACAAACTAAATAGAAAATATTGTTTCTGTTGCTTTGAAGAGAGAAGTATTTAGCCATAATTTAAACATGTTGCGACTTGCAATTATCCTTCAAACCTGACTACAACTAATACGTTCTGGTTTGTGCCACTATTCCCAGACATCAGTGTTGTATTGAATGTCTTCATGCTTCAGTTGTTTAACGAAAGCTGAACTCTCATTTCAGGACATAGTCCATGAATCATGCATTTACAGGGGTTTCTGAAATCCAGATTTGTCATAATGTTTACCTATTCAGAAATCATAAACAGTGAAAATTAACAAAGGCTTGCTTTAATAATACCGTTTTTAAAAAAAAAAGTATTTGAAAAGTCATTTACATAAATTTGTCCACATTTATCATGTAAAGTGTCTACGTGAGCCTGTTGTTTTGCAATTATACCCTCATATCTCATAGCTCCTCAGCCTGAATTACATTGTCCTGTTACAATTTGTCTCCAATGTCATGCTTCACCTAAAGACCACACTTGGTTTGGTTCCCTGCGTGCAACACCGTGGGCGACTGTTAATAACATCAACAGTAACTTGTGTTTACATAGCGCCTACAGAAAAACATCTCAATATATTTTACAGAAGCATTATCAGATAAAAATAGACACCAAGGCAAGGGAAAATATTTTTTGTTAAAGAGGTGCGGTTTAATAGGGTCTGAAAGGAGGAGAGTAATAGAGACACAGAGGGAATTCCAGAGTGCGGGCCGAAATGGCTTACTGGTGGCAAGATGCAGGGGACCACAGTCAGAGGAATTTGGGCAAAGAGGGGTTTGTACGATTCTGGAAGCTTTCAGATATAGGGTTGGCACAGTGGTTAGCACTGCTGCCCCACCGGGTTCAATTCTAGCCTCGGGTGACTGTGTGTGTGTAAGTTCTCCCCATGTCTGCGTGGGTTTAGTCCGCGTCCTCCGGTTTATGCTTCCCCGTCAGAACGGTGTTGAAAGAATTATGACCGGTTTTAAAAAAGGCTATTTTGGATGCATAGGAATTGGTTCCTGAAGCATATCGGCAAATGTTCAGGAATTTAAGGAGACAAGCGGTGTGGTGTTGGGTGCTCTGAGGTACAGACGAACCAACACGGTTGCGATTGGTACAACGCAGTTTTATTCCAACTAGTTATTTACACATCGGTCTTGGTACTCAGCACGTGGTGAACGTGTGAGTGTCTTGTTAATGAGGTCCTGGCCTTGTCCTGTCTCCAGATGGACTGGCCAGCAGGTGTTGTGTTTCTTGTCTTATACTGTGTCTGCTCTTGTCTGTGATTGGCTGTCGTGTTATGTGTGCTAATTGGTCTGTTGGTCTGTCTATCATGATGTGTGTGTTGTGATGTGTGTTTGAATATCATGACAAGCGGGACAGACTTATGCAGAATTTGAAAGGGTTAAGCAGAGCAATGTTGATAGGTGGGTCCGAGCATTGGGAGTTGAAACTACCTATGAGGCTTTAAGAGAGCTCATTCTCTAAAAGGAATTTAAGAATTCCCTACCTTCCAGAATAATAATAATCTTTATTGTCACAAATAGGCAAAGCCCCTAGTCGCCACATTCCAGCGCCTGTTCGGGTACACAGAGGGAGAATTCAGAATGTCCAATTCACCTAACAGCACGTTTTTCGGGACTTGTGGGAGGAAACCGGAGCACCCGGAGGAAACCCACGCACACACGGGGAGAACGTGCAGACTCCACACAGACAGTGACCCAAGCCAGGAATCGAACCCGGGCCCCTGCCGCTGTGAAGCAACAGTGCTAACCACTGTCATGTCGAAGATCAGAGGGTGAAGTCTGGTAGGCAGGCAGCAATTATGGCTGACGATTATAAGCTAATCCATAAATTAAAACCTGTGTTTCATCGTCCCCATACCTTTTGAAAAGGATAGGAATTGGAAGAGTGACAGGAAGGCAGGTAGCCAAAGTAAGGAATGGATTGGCTGGATAAAAACAAATTACTGCGGATGCTGGAATCTGAAACCAAGGAGGAAATGATAGAAAATCACAGCAGGTCAGGCAGCATCTGTGGGGAGAGAAAAGAGCTGACGTTTCGAGTCCAGATTGCAATAAAATATATTGTGGATGGATTTTCACATAAAATATAATTCCCTTACTATCGTAAGAAGACGATGTTTTAAATTAAATTCTCCTGGGACGGGTAAAGCTGTTTTAAAGGAGCTGTTTGATTGGAATTTTAGCTACTGTCTGAGTGATTCTAAAATAGTCAATGCACATATTTGTATTAGAGGTGCTTTGTGCTTCCAAGTATATGTGGAGAACAAATTTAAGTTGAATTGACTGGGTTTTATTGAATTAAATGTTCAGAAGTTTTCAGTGACATTTTACTTACACCCTGATCTTGGGATGCTTTTTCTACATTAAAGGTGCTCTGTAAATGCAACTGTTGTTAAGATAAAAACTGATCAGTCTTTATAGTTTTCATGTAACTGATGGCCAGTCTAAATATATTTTGTGAAGGAAGTAATTAGTCAAGTTATAGAGCCAATTAAGCCTAGAAATGTCCACTGGTGATACAAATTAGTGTTCACTAATTATTCTGCCATTTCCGTCAACTCCATCATAATGTCACCACCAAACACATCTTCCACTCCACTCCCCTGTCAGCATTCTGAAGGGATTGTTCCTTCCACAGCACCTTGGTCCACTCCTCTATCACCCCCAACACCTCATCCCCTTTCCACACCATCATCCCATCCTATGAACAATAGCAGGTATTGCAGCTACCCCTTTTCCCCCCCTCACAATCCCAAGGCCCCAAACATTCCTTCCAGCTGAAGCAGTGATTTGCTGTATGTTTTCAGTTTAGTCTGCTGTAGTCACACTCTCAGTGCGGCCTCTTGCACAACAAGGAGACCGAAGGCAGACAGGGTGGCTTCTTCGCGGAACACCTTTACTCAGTCCGCAAACATGTCTCCGACCTTCCAGTCACTCACCATTTTGATTCGCCATGTTGCTCTCTTACTCACATTTCTGTCCTCAGCCTGTGATAATTCTCCAGTTAATCCCAACAGAAGCTTGAAGAACAGCAGCTCATCTTCCAATTCGATAATTTACAGCCTTCTGGCCTCAGCATTGAGCTCAATTACATCAGACAAGGAGCTCTGTCCTCCATTTTGAATTTTTTTCCCCCAAGTGCCAGGCTATATCTTGGTCTCATATTTTTGCTTTCAGACCAACAACGACCTTTATTTTGCTGTTCACCCCCACTCTGGAAAAATCCTTAGTTTCTTTTATACAATCATTGCCAATCCCTTTGCCTTCTGTGCCATGACATCTTTTGTCATTTAATTACCCTCACCCTCAAATCTATCCCTCACCTCTTTTGCTCCACCTGACTCTCCCCACTTTTTCAACTGCATAAAACCACCCTTCAGCCCTGAAGGAGTCTGGATTAATGATATGCAGACCAGTTCAAATCCTACCTTGGCTTCTAGAGAATTTAAATACAGTTAATTAAATCACCTGGAATTAAAACCTGGCACCTGTAATGATGACCATGGGGGGGGGGGGGGGGTGGATTTTCCGCTTCTGTTTTTTGTGGGGTGGGAAAGGGGGAGAATCGGCAGCAGACCATCCTGTGGGAGTCCAAAAGCGTGTCTTAAGCCATGTGGCGGTTGTCCTCCTCCCTCACCAAGGACGTAATGGGTAAGCCGACGTTGAACGTCAGGTGCCCCATTTGAATATATTTAAATATCATCATCAGGCCGTTACGTCTGATAGTTCCCCGACTTATGTAAGTGGGTGTTCCATGTGGGGGTGCTTCCGTGTCCGTGGAGGGGACGTCCGTGGTGGGGGAGTTTGTAGGGCGGGGGTAGTTGTGTGGTGGGGGGGGGGGGGGGGGAGGGATTTCCGTGGTGGAGGGGTTTCTATTTGTATTTTTTACAATCAGAGCCGGCCCCGCCAGAGTGATGTCATTAAACTTGCTGCTTTACTCGAGTGCCGAAAAGCAAAGCGGAGGAAGCTGCTCTTGGGGCCTTCGGCTCCGGCCCAGTTTATCCCACCTGCTGTGCCCTTGGGCAAAAAACATGAGAAAATGCTGCCCCATGAAACGAGATGTTTCTGAGTTAAAAACCCACCTGGTTCACCGATGCTCTTTTGGGTGAGGAAATATGCCACCCTTACCCGCTTTGCCTCCAGACCCACAGCAATTTTTAACCACCCTCTGAAACAGCCCATCAAGCCCTTCATTTGTGCTCAAGAAGGCAGCTCACCATCTCCTCCTCAAGGGCAAATAAAGCTGGTAAATAAATGCTGTGAGCTCCACATCCTGTGATGGAATAAAAGAAAATCCACAGCGGCAGTTTTAGTCACCCCGCTCTGAATTTGCAGGTTGAGCTTTTGACTGGGAAGAGACATGGACAAATCAAATCACCCGGTGTGCCATTTACTTTGTGAGATCCTTTTATATTTTTTAAGGAAGATGATTCCCTGGACGACTATGGGGAGCATTTTCTGACCCTGCCGTGGTGGGTTATCCCACGGCAGATGTAATGGGCTTTGAAATCCCCTTTGACCTTGGCGGGGCTGGAAGATCATGCCAGTGGGAGGGGCTGGAAAATCCCAACTTTTGGTTACATTTGAAAGTGTTATAAACAGTTTCATTCGGCATTTGCTGTCACCTTTGAACAACTTTTTCCTCGACTTGCTCTCCTCACTTAATTTGATAAAGTAATCAACGGTGCCAAAACCATTGCTTTTTGATTGACTCTTTTATGGTTAACTTTAATGTGGAGCAATGTACAATCCTTTGCCCCCCCCCCCAACCACCGTTTCACTGAATAGGGTGACTTATAAAGGGCCATTTAACCTTACCTACAGCCGGGTAGTCGATTGAATTTGGCCGGAGACTCACCCAGTAACACCTGCTCTATGGGAGTCCAAAAACGTGTCTTAAGCCATGTGGCGGTTGTCCTCCTCCCTCACCAAGGACGTAATGGGTAAGCCGACGTTGAACGTCAGGTGCCCCATTTGAATATATTTAAATATCATCATCAGTACTTTACGTCTGATAGTTCACCCTGCTCTGTTCCTGCTTTCTTCTATTTTAATCTGCTTTACTGATGTAAGGGCAAAACCCATCTCGAACCAGGAGGGTCGCTAAATATGTGCATCGGTGTGTGAATATACCATTGGGCCTGCAGTTTGAGTTGGTGATATGAGTCGGAAGCCTTTCCCGCCAAGTGAAGCTAGGTCAGAGGAGGAAACAAGGCCAGAGGTGGTCAAATTTGATGAGTTGTTCGTCCTTTTTTTTTCACTTTTTCTCTGGGCGAGATCCAAATCTTCATATTTAAATGAGCCACTCAGCTCACTTAAATACCTGGGCAGCGGATTCACCCTGCGAGATCTCTGAGTTCACACAAATGTGAATCAGGCGTGACAGAACCTCGGGGGCAGGGGTGGGGGGTTCTCGCTGGCCATTAGAGACTCCCTGGGTGGTCGGGGACAGGTCAAGGTAGCACCCCGACACCCCGTCTGGCACCTGGGCATCTTGGCACTGCCAGGCTGGCACCGTGTAAGTGCCATTGGGGAAGCCCGATTGTCTGCCAGGCTGATTATTAAAAATGGGAGGAGGGGGGAGATCGAGGCTATTGATCAATTTGGCATCCTGATCTGTGAGGAACCGCACCTGCTGATTCACGCGCAAAGCCTGTGAGAGTGTTTATTTCTGAGGATTTGTATGACATTGTGTTGTGTATTTACCCACTAAGCCACAAAGGAGCACCGAAAGGAGTGCTTTTTTTTTTTTTGCAAAAAAAAAAAAGTTTTGAAATGTTTTGATGTGAAATGACCATTAACATATTCAGTCAGAGGGTAGAGTTCACTGATCTTCTTCATTCATGCAAACCGGAAAACATTTTCAAAGTTCCTTTACTTAAAAATTCCACAAAAGCATTGGCCATGGAATGACTCAGATAGCTTGCCCTGGGATCAACGATCTTCTCTGATGCTAGAATCATAGAATTTACAGTGCAGAAGGAAGCCATTCGGCCCATCGATTCTGCACCAGCCCTTACAAAGAGCACCCTACTGAAGCCCACGTATCTACTCTATCCCCGTAACTCAGTAAATCCCACTTAACATGTTTTGGACACTAAGGGCAATTTAGCGTGGCCGATCCACCTAACCCGCACATCTTTGGACTGGGAGGAAACCGGAGCACCCGGAGGAAACCCATGCACACACGGGGAGGATGTGCAGACTCCGCACAGACAGTGACCCAAGCCTGGAATCGAACCTGGGACCATGGAGCTGTGAAGCAACTGTGCTAACCTCTATGCTACCGTACTGTGGGTGTGCAGTCAGAATAATACATGAGGACAAGGGGGCTCTGCACCCCTCTGTTATTAAAAAAAAAAATACCAGACCAGCTGGTCTAAACTAAACTGGAAATCAGTATAACCAGCAGAGGTATCTCTCTACATCTGTGGTCAAAACATCCATGTTTCAGCCTCCGTACCAGCCTCCCCAAACAGGCACCGGAATGTGGCGACTAGGGGCTTTTCACAGTAACTTCATTGAAGCCTACTCGTGACAATAAGCGATTTTCATTTCATTTCATTTCATGATGTTTTGTGGAAATCCCAAATTGTTTCTCAACGGGGTTTGAACTAATATTTTTCTCACCTGGGAGGAAGTAGAAAGTGTGCCCTTCGCTGGTTGAAGCTGTTTACTAATTTAAAGCTGTGGCCATCCTGCTGATGCCCTCTCTTGCAAATAGCTCCCATCTACACATGGCCATTCTGTACAATTAAACAAATACACATATATGCGGAAATATGTATTTTCAACAGAATGTCATTTTTAGTTTCCAGTGTGTCCCAGCAATGAGACACTGCGTCTTTGAAAGGGTTTCATTTACTCTTAATTTATTTGACATGTTTTTGCTATTTCCAGATATTTTTAGATATGACATTTGGAGCTGGAGGCCACACAAAGATGATCCTTTCCCAAGCTCCTGACATCTCGGTGTTCGCCTTAGACAGAGATCCAGTGGCATATGAAATTGCTGAACAGGTTTCCCAGGAATATCAGTAAGTAACTTGTTTTCCATTAAAAGGTTTAAGAATTATGGACCATATTTTCCAATGGTGATCCTGAATGTTTACAACGTTGCGAAGATTTTTTTTAAATGCAGGACTACTTGCTCCTTGCTGGACAATGATTAAACTTTGCCTCGTAATTTGAAGTGTCAAGCATGAGAGAGAATTAGCAAAACTGTGATAATTTACAATGCTACCTAAGCTTGCAGGACCAGTGGCTTTGAATCTTACAATTTGTATTAATTTTATTAATATTAAGATCAATTTTAGGTTCTAATGATGTCTTTCGCAGACAGAATTACTTTAATACTTTGCCAACTAATTGAAACAAGTGGAATTTTCCTCTTTTTTTTGACTAAGTGTCAGGCGGGAAAAGTGGTGCGTAGCCCGCTGACTCCATTCCCAGTTTCTCCCATTATATTTTTTGACAGTCGGTCAAGGAAAAGAGCCCACCCTGCCAGCACCGTCAGTCTACAATAGATCAGGGTGCCCCTTTTAAGAGTGCCCCAATCTCCACAAAATATAAATAAGAGAGAGGCACCACCCATGGCCACTGGAATTCCCTCCCCCCATGCACACGCAACACCTCCCCTAGGGAATCACCCCTCACAGACATGGGGAACCCCCTCCCCCACATGTACACGGCACCCCTCCCCACCCATACCCTCACCCTGCGGTCATGCGTAGCACACTCCACTTAGGGAATTTACCCCCCCCCCCCCCCCCCTGCAAAGCCAAAGGACCTCCATATTGGAAGCTCTCTCCACCTCTCCAACACTATCCCTGCAGGGGGCACTGCCCACGCTTGACCCCGCTAGAGGCTGTACTTGCGTGTGGGCCCCCAGTGGGTTCCCTTCACCTTTGTCAAGAGCTGTTGTAAACCCAGCCGTTATGATGTCACATTGGCGCATGGAGAAAATCCAAACATGGGGGGTATAATAGAGCGTGGAAGCCCACTAATGATATTAAAATGTATGGTAAGAAGTCTTACAAAACCAGGTTAAAGTCCAACAGGTTTGTTTCGAATCACTAGCTTTTCGGAGCACTGCTCCTTCCTCAGATTCACCTGAGGAAGGAGCAGTCCTCCGAAAGCTAGTGATTCGAAACAAGCCTGTTGGACTTTGACCTGGTGTTGTGAGACTTATTCTTGTGCTCACCCCAGTCCAACGCCGACATCTCCACATCATTAAAATGTATGGTAATGGGATTCCCCATCTTTCATGGCAAGAACCCCATTACATCATTGGTGGAGGGCGGGAACAATCAGAACAGGGAATCCCGATGGCTTAAATGCCATTTGGGAACTCTCGTTGGATTCTCTGCACCCCCCCCCCCCCCCCCGCCCCACAAGCCATTCCTGCCGCTGAAAACAGGCAACTCCTATTCTTTCTAAGAAGCACTTGAGAACAAAGAGTTAGCCTGTTAAAAAAAAAAAAAAAAAAAAAAATTGGTTAGGAAAGCACCTGCTCCCTTGAATTAATGGATACCTGCAGAGCTATAGAAATCAACAATCCAAATTTCCCCTTTGAAACTCCTTCGGCCTATTGTCATGGATGTAGGACATTTTTGTGTTATCTTTTGTTGTAGTAATCATATTAAAACCCCTGGGTCAAATAGATAAAGGCAGTATATCTACTAATGCTGTAATTAAGGTATCGTAAAAATGAGATCATTATTGATTTTAACTATTTACTGATAAGCAAGGATTTTCAGGTAGTTCCTGAAAGGATCTCTTTCCAAAGGTCTGCACAAAGAACAGCCTGATTACTAACTTTATTTATGAGCCGAGTTTGAACTGTATTCAATTGCTTTGTTGGAATATATTGTAAAGTCCTTCCTGTTTATTCACTTATTTCTCCTTTTATTTCCGTCATCATATTTTATCCATGGGTGATTAATGGACATGTATCTTTAAGTCACACAGCAGCGAGAATGAGGAATTCGGAAGTTACAGGAGAGAGGACTCTGTTAGTCTCTGCTAATTTGAACAGGAGCTTCAGACTTTTCAGCACCAGAGTGAGAGATGGGACTCCGTTTGATTGATTGTCTGGGGGTCAATGAATTGGCCCAAAAGGCTATACTCTGCCTGGCAGCAGGTGGTGATTGGATCCTCTCCCAGTGGAATGATCTCACCAAAGAGCTCAGTTTAGCTCCTGGAAGCACAGGGATGAGGACTCTTTCCCTCTTCTCCGTGTTTTCTTGTGAGTGCTGTATTTCTGGAAGTGCAAAGAACCTGAATGAATGAATCTACAGGAAAACCATTGCAGACTGCAAACAAAGACCAGGACACACTCTCTCCTCTTGCTCCCGACCTATGTGTGTGTCTCTCTCATTCTCGCTCTCCCTCCCTCTCCAGAAAGGCTGTGTGTGCTGTACGTCTGAAACTACAGAGGTCTGAATGAATCTACAGTAAAGCCTAGGACTGAAAGTAGAGTTTGAAGAGGAGTAAAGTGCTGGTAATAACCATCTGAAACAAAGGGTGCGATTTAATCCTAAAAAAAAATCAGACTCCGTTCTGGGTGGGATTAGCACAAGTGCTGGGAACAACCCCACTATCCAAATCCACTTTGTTGCTGTTGCGGCCCCGCCAAGGCTGCAGTTAGCGACTTTTCCTGCACTGAGGAGCTCCGACAAGTGGAACTCGACAGGACCCCAGGCCCTCCCAATCCACCTCACACGATCAGGACACCCCCAGGCCCAATCCCCAAAGCGGGCAAAATTCCAGCCTGGCACCTTGGCAGCCCCTGACAGCATGGCAGTGCCCCTGACAGCCAGGCACTCCCAAGGTGCAAAGCTGGAAGTGCCTGGGTGGCACCAGCAATGTTAGGCTACCACCCTGCCCAAAGGCCGAACACTCGGGGACCTCTGATTGCCCTGGGAGACCCCCCCCCCCCCCCAAGTGCCGTTCAGCCTGGTACCTGTTTGTGAGGACCAGTGCTGAACGGCACCCGGCTGGGGTCTCCTCGGCGAGGCCAGTAGATGCCGGGTGGCCATTTGATCCTGCGTGGACATAGTCAAGTGGGCTTTTGGGCGGGATCTGGATTGCGAAGTCTCACGAGATCTGGTTAGATCTCATGAGGCTTAACGACCGTCGGCAATTCCGGAGGAGGCGTCTCCCAGGATCTACCGACTGCATCCCATCCCGAGTCCAGCAGGACACAGCCGGTAAATAGCACCCAACGACTCTTTTTCTCTTTTATTTACGTTTTACTTTTTACCCCTTTCTTCCCCTCTATGTTTGTCTGTCTTGTGTGAGCGTGTAGAGAGTGGGGAACAAATTAAAGTGAGGAATTAGGAATTGAAAAATAGTTTACCAGTTGTATTTGCTGCATATTTCGTTACAGTTCTTGTTATTAATGAAAGGTGATTGTGTTTACATTTACAAACTTGGTGACTGTAATTATTGGGCAGCCAAAGGCCCAAGACTTCGGATAGCATTCAGCTTGATTGTGAGAAATATCAGTGTTAAACTTCAGGAAGGCGAATTACGAAGATATGAGGATCAAAGTGGACAGGTCATTATAGACGAGGGGCTGGTTTAGCACAGGGCTAAATCACTGGCTTTGAAAGCAGACCAAGGCAGGCCAGCAGCACGGTTCAATTCCTGTACCAGCCTCCCCGAATAGGTGCCGGAATGTGGCGACTAGGGGCTTTTCACAGTAACTTCAATTGAGGCCTACTTGTGACAATAAGCGATTTTCATTTCATTTTCATTAGATTAGTAGGTAAGACAATAGATGAGCAGTAGCAAACATATAGAATCTTAGAATTTACAGTGCAGAAGAAGGTCATTCGGCCCATCAAGCCTGCACCAGCCCTTGTAAAGAGAACCCCACCCAAGCCTACGCCTCCACCCCATCCCCGTAAACCAGCAACCCCACTTAATATTTTTGGACACTTAAGGGCAATTTAGCATGGCCAATCCACCTAATCTGCACATCTTTGGACTGTGGGAGAAAACCGGAGCACCTGGAGGAAACCCACGCACACACGGGGAGAACGTGCAGACTCCGCACAGACAGTAACCCAAGCCGTGAATCGAACCTGGGACCCTGGAGCTGTGAAGCAACAGTGCTAACCACTGTGCTACCGTGCCGCCATTTCAGGAGATAATTCATAAATTCCAGAGTGGAGGGAAGACTAAGGGGAGGAAGAACCCACTTTTACGATTCCAGTCAACGTTGTAACTGGGCGGGAAGATCCTGGAATGGAACCCTGGCTCAAAAGACCGTAACTTTTTTACTTTTTTTAATATAATGTGGATGAACAGAGTCACAGGACCGCCAATTAGTTTTAACAACAATAAGAAAAAATACATTTATTACACATGAAAAGTTGGATTATTATACAATACTCCCTTACTTCCCCCTTAGTGTAAAAATACACATCGATTTAAAGATTAACATGAATTACAAAGTACATCTTAAACTACAATGATCTCATTAACACAAAAAGTCCCTTTAAGCACACATGATGACTGTGGTCAAATACACGCACACCCAAGCTCGTGTCTGTGGATTTCTTCTCCGAGTTCCCCCAGATGATTGTCATGTGAGAGATTCCAAACACCACTCCCAAAGGCGCACTTTAACATCTTCTCTAATAATTGTTCTTTCCCTCAGCTGTTGCATTCCACAATCCAGACCAGGTTTTCCAAATTCTTAAACCAAGCTTCTGCTCCATTTCTATCAGTGAATCCAATCCAGGCTTTTGCAACTACCCCTTCTAGGATTTCCTCTGTCTTAACTGCTTTTACACAAACTCTGTGATCCAGCCACTGATTTCCACAGTTATTTCAACTCACATTCCACAGGCTGTAGTAAAATCTCACAAACATGAAAATCACTTTTGATATCTTTCTGGCATCTCAGCCTTCCTGTCAGCTCGGTCTGTCTTTACTGAACAGTGCTCTGTTCCAGTACCTTTAACCTCAGACTCCTTGGAAAACCTTTCCTAATTTCCCTAGTTTCTTTAACCAGCTGTGCTTCAAATCTCTGCACTTGTTTCCTTAATCATTACTCCATGGTATGGCTTTTCTTCTCGCAAAGCTGAGAGAGGTTCCCTCTCTAGCCTTCTAACCCAACTGCTTCTTTCTCACTACCTATCTTCAACTACGATCAAATTAGCTAAACTAAAACTTAACAGCTTCTCTACCTTACAAGGCCCTAGTTGCTAAGCAACCTCTGATGGTTTATTTATTTTTCACACCTGATTTTTTTTGCACCTCAGGATCTTAAAGCAAGTAGCTACAGAGATCATGGATGCACTGGTAGTTATTTTTTAAAAATCCTTAGATTCTGGAACTAAGGCAAAGGATTGGAAAACTGCCAATGAGTTACCCTTGTTCAAAAATGGAAGGAGGTAAATGCAGGAAAGTACAGGCTAGTTAGTCTAACTTCAGATACTGGGAAAATATTAGAATTGATTATTAAGGAGAGAATAGCAGTGCATTTGGAAAATTATAATCTGATCAAGCAGAGTCAACCTGGTTTCATGAAGGGGAAATTATATCTGACAAATTTACTAGAGTTCTTTGAGGAGGTATCAGCCAGAGTAGATAGAGGGGAACCTGTTGATGTTGTGTATTTGGATTTTCAAAAGGCATTTGATAAGGTGCCACACAAAAGGCTACTATCCAAGATAGGATCTTATGATGTTGGAGGTAACACTCTGGCATTAATAGAGGATTGGTTAACTGACATGAAGCAGCGAGTAGTGATCCGGGGGTCTTTCTCAGATTGGGGGACAGTAACCAGTGAAGTGCTACAGGGATTCTTCACAATATATATTAATGATTTGGAGGAAGAAATAGAGTGTACTGTGACCACATTTGTAGGTGATGCAAAGGTGGAAGTGAACGCAGGTTTTAAGGAGGATATAAGTAGTTAATAGGGAAATATTGACAGGTTAAGGGGGTGGGCAGAAAATTAGCAAATGGAGCTTAGTGTGGGAAGATGTGAGATTGCTCATTTTGGAAGAAAGAACAAGAAGGCAAGTCATTATTTAAATAGAGCGAGACTGCAGAAAACTGTTGCACAAAGGACGTGGGGTTCCTTGTTCATAAAACCCAGAAAGCTAGCATTCAGGCAGAAGGGAATAGGGAAGGTTGGCTTTTATTTCAAGGGGGGTGGAGTATACAAGTAAAGAGGTGTTGCTGCAACTGTACAATCTTCTACTCTCTAGAATTCAGAAGAATGAGAGGTGATACGATTGAGGGGTTGGGCAGGGTAAATGTTGGGACAATGTTTCCACTCTTTGGAGAGTGTGGGACCAGTGAGCAGACTCGCTGAATAAAGGGGTGCTGCACATTTTAAGTCAAATTTGTGGAGGAATTCCTTCTCTCAAAGAATGGTGAATCTTTGGAATTCTTTGCCCCAAGAAGCTGTGGAGGCCGAGTCTTTGAAAGTTTTTAAGGCTGAGGTTGATAGGTTTTAGGGTTATGGAGAGAAGGCGGGGAAAGTGGACTTGGGGAGTTTTAGACCAGCCATAATCTTATTAAATGGCAGAACAGGCTCGAAGGGCTGAATGGCCTTCTCCTGTTCCTATTTCTTATGGGTAGCACAGTGGTTAGCGCTGTTGCTTCACAGTGCCAGGGACCCGGGTCACTGTCTGTGCGGAGTCTGCACGTTCTCCCCGTGTCTGCGTGGGTTTCCTTCGGGTGCTCCGGTTTCCTCCCACAAGTCCCTAAAGACATGCTTGTTAGGTGAATTGGACATTCTGAATTCTCCCTCAGCGTACCCGAATGTGGCGACTAGGGGCTTTTCACAGTAACTTCATTGCAGTGTTAATGTAAGCCTACTTGTGACACTAATAAAGATTATTATTATTCTGGTTTCATGGCCTTGCGTCATAGATATAGATAAGCTGTAGGACACAAATGTTTGAAGAATGGTGCCATTTCTCACTACTCCACGTCTGTGTTTAAAATATTGAATATTTTGTAATACAGATCTAATAGCTGAAATAACTTATGGCTAAGGTGCCACAAGGGAAAGTAGCAGAAAAACTGGCGGTCACCTTTTTTTGGTACAATATTCTTTGAATAGGCATTGTATGGTCAACAGACCTTTAAAATTTCTTCCAATGGGAATGTTGCACCACGTTATTTTTGTTTTGGGTACTGAAAAAGATTGAGTAAACCTTCTTTCTACTTCATCTACTCTTAGTTAATGGTTCAAATGCATTGTATGCACTTAAATCATCAGACTCTGTGTGCAGAATGCACTCTTTTGGTCCACAGGGAGTTTTACTGAACAATGCTTGGATGCTATTCTAAGCTGCAGTCAGCACAGGGTCACTCTATTCTATAAAGGAAGCAATAAGATTCATTCTCACCTGGGTTAGGTCTAATACAGACATTCCCATGAGTGTCATGTATGCCTTCCAATCACATTTTGGAAAAATAATGCAAGGTCAGTTGTGATATTGCTGGTCTTTTTTTTTTTTCAATCTTATGAGTCACAATAAATACGTAAGATATAAGGGCATCAGGAGCATTTGTATGAAATACTGGAAAGTAGTAAAAAAAACTTCAAGTCGCCATACAACTGTTATCATCAGCTTTGTCAGAATGATGGAATCTGCAAATCATTGATAAAATACTCCGAGTCTACAGTGGAAGCTAACTGCCAGAATATCTTTACTGTTCCTGCTGTGTCTATTACCTAAATGCATTTCTATTACAATCTTGATTTAATCAACAATATTAAGGTAAATGAATGATATACTAATGCAGTCACATTGAAGTAAATACATAAAATGCTGCTTGAATAGTTATAAAACTTTAGGTTTAATTTTTTTTTCTTCTCGATAATTACGTCTGCTTAATGATTCATCCAAAATAACATTTCATCCAGCACTTCCAGCGTTGTAGGTCTCCCTCATTCACTTCCAAGTTGCACATACTCTGACTGATACGATTTTCCTCCTGATCTACCCCTCAGTTCTACTGACTCTCTCAACGGCCTGTGTTTTACAGTACTTCTGCATTCGCCCCCAAGTCGTTGAAGACGGTGCCTGCAATCTTCCTGTGCGCAGCAGGCCTTAAATTTTAAAAAAAAGATGCAAATGCTGAGTACATCAGTAGAAGAGCACGCAAGAACAGCACAGGGCTATGTTAGAATTGAAAAAGTGAAGAAATGTGATGCTGACTATGGGGGCAGTGGATGACGATGGGGTTAGGGTGGGTGACAGGAAACCTGGAGGTAATGTGAAGCAGTAAAACTGAGAGAGTAAGGCAGACACAACAAAAGGAAACGTTTATCGTAACTAAAAAGAGGGAAAGAGAGATTACAAATTGAAGACTGGAGTGACAAAGATTTAATGGGAAGGGGGAAGATAGTTTGTGAAGATATATCATTTATTTTGACTATGAGCGTGATAGAAGATCAGCTGTAATGTATGTTGCCTGCTTCTAAGTAAAAGACTCCTGTTAGAAAGTAGCATATCCATGTCCCCTGACATTCATCAGTACCTCCGGAATACTACTAGTATATTTTATATGAAAATATTATGTCCTAACCAGTGGGATTAAACAGGATGTACGCAGGTACTGGAAGTTTCTATGGGGCGGAATTCTCCCATCCATCCTGCAGTGGGGTTGGGGTGGGCCAACGCGGTGAATCCATCAGGAGCCAAAAAGTCAGAATCCCGTCGGCAGGTTAATAGCGGGTCGCTCTTCCTGCAGGCTGATCGAGTAAACAGCATTGGCATTCATTTTCATCTCATTACTGCTCGTTAAAACAGCCGCCCACCGGCATCCCGTCAGGCCTCTCAATCCTGTGTCACACGAACGGGAATTTACTTATGGTGGCGCCAAACCCGATTGCTAATGAGTGGCATGCACAAGGCGGTCATCGGTTCACCAGAGACTGCGGGGTGACTGCAATGACTTTCTGCCATAGTTCTGCGCTGCTCCTGACACGCTGTTCACCACTCTGCCGGGGCAGACGGGCTCCTGCCTCCATCGCCGTGCGGGTCTTCCTGGACAGCACCATACTGCTCGACCCATGGACCCTCCTGTGTGACTGAGTCAGATCAGTACTGTGCCTGGAGTTGGGGAGTACAGGGGTCTCCAGGCCCCTGGTGTCACACAGCAGTGTGTATCTGGACAGCATTGTGCTGCGGGAATCAGGCTGCCACCGGAACAACAGTCTGAAATTCGACCAGAGGCGGAGTGTGAGGTGAGGCTGGGGTGAGGGGGGTATGGCCTATCGAAGACAAGGGGGCAGTGTGGAATGGGGTTGTGCAAGGGGGGGATGTGTGAGGGCTGGTAGTGTCTCCTCCGAGACTCCGCCATCTGTAGTCCTGCTCCCGGACATTCAGCAGGCCCGACATTGCAGATTTTGTTTTTAACTGCAAACTTTGGTCAAACTGAAAGCACCCCTGGTCTAATGTACTGGCCCAGGCCTCTCCCTTGATGCTCTGTGGCATAACCTGTGATGTCATTTTGATGGACTTGGCAAGCAGCCAATTGGTGCCTCAGATTCTGGGACATATTCTGTTCTCGTTCAAGATTGGTCGAGCTTGTCAGAAAATTGCTGGAAAATTATGAAAACACACGCCAGCTCCATTTTGTCTCTCAGTTCTGTGCAGATTTGGAAAGCAGTACACAGCAAGACTCTATCAGCTTTCGGCCTGGCAATTTGATTGTTTCCAGCCAGTCTGTAATTTCTGCCTTAAATTTCTCTGGCAAGGTCGGCGAAAGTGTAAAACTCAGTTTGAAAGGCTTAGCAATTCAAGTGCTTCCAGCTAGCCTGTGAAAGTGACCTAAAAGCCCACTTAAAACCCTCAGGCTGTAGTTTCAACTCAGTCAGGCTGTTATTCCATCTGGCTGACGCAAACTAGAATTGCACAGATCTGATGGAGACTCTTAGTGTGAGAATGAGGTCAATCAAGTGGAAGTGACTCCTCAGAGAGAATTCTACAGCCAGCCGGTCCTAATTGAAGCCAGACATTGAAAGATCCTAACTAACCGATGATTGCAATGCTTCGCATCCGTGGAAGATCGCCGACTACAAAGACCTCCACCTCAGCAGCAAAGAACCATCAGGCCCTTTTATCTCCTGTTATTTTCAGTCCTTTCTCCTACCCCTACCTTGTGTTTGTCTTGTCTATGTTTGGGACGGGGTTTGGCGAACAGTTAGATTAGCAGACCATTGTTCCATTCTTACCATTATGTATGCATCTATTACTCTTGTTAGAAATAATGATTTTAAAATATGTTTTAGGTACAAGCCTGGTGCCTGTAACTGATTGGAGCAGTCAAAGATCTCAGGAAAATACACAAATTATTGTTTGATTCACTTATGTTGGGACTCCGGGATCTGTGGGGCTGGAATTGGCCTTGCACTCAACCAGGGTGTCGTAACAATCCCCATTCTCCCAGCTCTCATGAGCTGCGGATTAAACAAGCCTCCAAATTGTTTATTCCTTGATAGCCTGGCTTCCATAACTAGTGGCTTTGCCCTTCCAGACAGCTCATGCCCCGAGGATGCTCTTTGCAGCCTGAGGGTGGGGGTTCAGTCTGACAGTACCTGGCCTCCCTTCTGCGTTGGGCTCTTCTGCATTCACGTTACTGTTAAGCTTCTGTCATCAGAGACCCCCACTTGCCAATGCAGCCCGGCATTTCACTGGACCTCGCCGTCTCCCCCCACGCTGACCCTGTGATTTCACCCGCTCCCAACCACTTCCAGCTGCCACTCAGGGCAACGGGGATCTGAGAAGCACTACCTGCACATCAACCATTCTTGAGACCGAGAGGCCCACAGCAATGAAGGGCCTCTAAGGCCAATGAGCGACACTTCTCTTCCCCGGCAACTAGTTACACTTATCAGGGCCCCCCTGCATCCCGCGGCATTTTGCACTTTGCTGTTCTCGCTGACTGGCAACGCAGGCTCAAACCCGTGCCCTGTAAGAACTCAGTACTGAGTTCAAATGGCCCTGCTGAGTCCAGATTTCCCTCAAGCGCGAATCACACCCTGCCACCTGCCCCTTATCATCAAAAATGGGATCTATTTGAACTGGTGGCACATCCGCGATCTGGCCGCCATTTTGGAAGTTCCGCAGTATCTCCAAGACTCTGGGCCATTAACTCTGTCCTCCTTCTCTCTCTTTACAGGTGCAACCTGACCCCCTGAGTATTTCCACCATTTCCCATTTTTATTTCAGATTTACAATATCTACAGTACCTTGCTTTTATATTGGAATCCCTTACTCTTTTTAACTGGTGGCTTGGGACATTTATCCTGCAAACAAACAGGTAAACACTGAAGAAAGAACAAAGAAAATTACAGCACAGGAACAGGCCCTTCGGCCCTCCCAGCCTGCACCGATCCAGATCCTTTATCTAAACCTGTCTTCTATTTTCCAAGGATCTACTTCCCTCTGTTCCCCGCCCGTTCATATATCTGTCTAGATGCATCTTAAATGAGGCTATCGTTCCCGCCTCTACCACCTCCGCTGGCAAAGCGTTCCAGGCACCCACCACCCTCTGCGCAAAAAGCTTTCCACGCACATCTCCCTTAAACTTTCCCCCTCTCACCTTGAAATCGTGACCCCTTGTAATTGACACCCCCACTCTTGGAAAAAGCTTGTTGCTATCCACCCTGTCCATACCTCTCATAATTTTGTAGATCTCAATCAGGTCCCCCCTCAACCTCCGTCTTTCCAACGAAAACAATCCTAATCTACTCAACCTTTCTTCATAGCTAGCACCCGCCATACAAGGCAACATCCTGGTGAACCTCCTCTGCGCCCTCTCTAAAGCATCCACATCCTTCTGGCAATGTGGCGACCAGAACTGCACGCAGTATTCCAAATGTGGCCTAACCAAAGCCCTATACAACTGTAACGTGACCTGCCGACTCTTGTATTCAATACCCCTTCCGATGAAGGCAAGCATGCTGTATGCCTTCTTGACCACCCTATCGACCTGCGTTGCCACCTTCAGGGTACAATGGACCTGAACTCCCAGATCTCTCTGTACATCAATTTTCCCCAGGACTCTTCCATTGACCGTATAGTCCGCTCTTGAATTAGATCTTCCAAAATGCATCACCTCGCATTTGCCTGGATTGAACTCCATCTGCCATTTCTCTGCCCAACTCTCCAATCTATCTTTAATTTGCTATATTCTCTGACAGTCCTCGCTATCTGCAACTCCACCAATCTTAGTATCATCTGCAAACTTGCTAATCAGACCACCTATACCTTTGTCCATATCATTTATGTATATCACAAACAACAGTGGTCCGAGCACGGATCCCTGGGGAACACCACTAGTCATCTTTCTCCATTTTGAGACACTCCCTTCCACCACTACTCTCTGTTGCCCAGCCAGTTCTTTATCCATCTAGCTAGTACACCTGAACCCCGTACGACTTCACTTTTTCCATCAACCTGCCATGGGAAACTTTATCAAACGCCTTACTGAAGTCCATGAATATGACATCTACAGCCTTTCCCCCATCAATTAACTTTGTCACTTCCTCAAAGAATTCTATTAGGTTTGTAAGACATGACCTTCCCTGCACAAAACCATGCTGCCTATCACTGATAAGTCTATTTTCTTCCAAATGTGAATAGAGCCTATCCCTCAGTATCTTCTCCAACAGTTTGCCTACCACTGACGTCAAGCTCACAGGCCTATCATTTCTGGATTATCCCTGCTACCCTTCTTAAACAAAGGGACAACATTAGCAATTCTCCAGTCCTCCGGGACCTCACCCGTGCTCAAGGGTGCTGCAAAGGTATCAGTTAAGGCCCCAGCTATTTCGTCCATCGCTTCCCTCAGTAACTGGGATAGATCTCATCTGGACCTGGGGACTTGTCCACCTTAATGCCTTTTAGAATACCCCAAACTTCCCCGTTCCTTATGCTGACTTGACCTAGAGTATTTAAACATCAATCCCTAGCCTCAACATCCGTCATGTCCCTCTCCTTGGTGAATTTCGATGCAAAGTACTCATTAAGAATCTGACCCATTTCCTCTGACTCCACGCATAAATTCCCTCTTTTGTCTTTGAGTGGGCCAATCCTTTCTCTAGTTACCCTCTTGCTCCTTTATATACGAATATAAAGCTTTGGGATTTTCCTTAACCCTGTTAGCCAAAGATATTTCATGACCCCTTTTAGCCCTCTTTATTGCGCGTTTGAGATTTGTCCTACTTTCCCGATATTCCTCCAAAGCTTCATCAATTTTAAGTTGCTGAGTTGAGATTAAATTGACATCTCCACCATTGCAGCCCTTAGTGTTGTACTAACAGTGTGAACTGCTGTAACCTTTAAAGGGTTATGGAATCTGGGGCGAAATTCTCCGGAAACGGCGCGATGTCCGCCGACTGACGCCCAAAACAGCGCATATCAGTCAGGCATCGCGCCGCCCCAAAGGTGCGGAATGCTCCGCATCTTTGGGGGCCGAGCCCCAACCTTAAGGGGCTAGGCCCACGCCGGACGAATTTCCGCCCCGCCAGCTGGCGGAAAAGGTCTTTGGTGCCCCGCCAGCTGGCGCGGAAATGACATCTCCGGGCGGCACATGCGCGGGAGCGTCAGCGGCCGCTGACAGCATCCCCGCGCATGCGCAGTGGAGGGAGTCTCTTCCGCCTCCGCCATGGTGGAGACCGTGGCTAAGGCGGAAGGGAAAGAGTGCCCCCACGGCACAGGCCCGCCCGCGGATCGGTGGGCCCCGATCACGGGCCAGGCCACCGTGGGGGCACCCCCCGGGGCCAGATCGCCCCGCGCCCCCCACAGGACCCCGGAGCCCGCCCGCGCCGCCTTGTCCCGCCGGTAAGGTAGGTGGTTTAATCTACGCCGGTGGGGCAGGCATTTTAGCGGCGGGACTTCGGCCCATCCGGGCCGGAGAATCGCGGGGGGGGTGCCGCCAACCGGCGCGGCGCGATTCCCGCCCCCGCCGAATATCCGGTGGTGGAGAATTCGGCAACCGGCGGGGGCGGGATTCACGCCAGCCCCTGGCGATTCTCCAATCCGGCGGGGGGGTCGGAGAATCTCGCCCCAGGAGAGAATTTGTCTTTCAGATAATGCCATAAATTACGTGTTGCTTTACGCAAAGAAAATCTGCATCCAGGAATTTTTTTTTAAAAGAAACTGATTATTTTCTTAAGCATTTCCTATGTGTAATTTTGTTCTTACAAGTTTTTATACTTGACTAACCTAATTGATTGACTTTGTGAAAATTGCCATCTCCTCCTGCACATCCAAACTTGAATGGATGCACTCAATTTATTGGATTTTTTGACGCACTCATCCCCCATGATAAAATCCCAGAAGTCCAACAGGCTACTTATTTGTGCATCGAGCCAATGATTTACAGTGTTCCATATCAGTTCCTGCGTCAGCTTTTTATTTCAAAATAATTTGCTAACAGGTCACTGGAGGGCTTGAAATTGATCATTGCTTTAGCTATAATGCTCATATGGGGCAAGTGACACTAATAACCAGAGATTGGAAATTCAGTGATCCGACTTGCAGCGCTGCAAGTGGCCATTCATTTTTGAAGGTAGGACTTGAAATGGATAGACTGCTTTTGGGATTATGTATATAATCCCCAGGCCCCCCCCCCCCCCCCCAGAGCCCCCCCCCAGAGGACTACATAAAATATACAGCACAGAAAGAGGCCATTTGGCCCATCCAATCCATGCTGGTGTTGAAGCTCCACTTACCTCTCCTTCCATCTCTTCTCATCTAAATCTAATCACCTGTTTACAATGTTAATTGAAGAATATTTTGAAAATCGGACATAAGCCTCAGGAATAATGGAAGAGAACCGAGGAATGGAGTCTCTCTATTGATGCATTTACAACTTGATTACTGTACAGAAATTCGGAATTATTAATACCAATATGATTAAGAAATGTGTCCACCATTCAACTTTTGCAGTTACTTTTGTAGTTACAGCTCACCAAAAGCTGTGTACACTTTGCATTATCGTGGCATCTTGAATTTTTTAATTGAATTGCTAAGTGCTTAATATGGCTTCAAATTACCACACATAAGAATAAAGGTTCTCCTGGTCTTGTGGGACACTACAGAACAAACAGTAATCTCCAACACATTTTGATTTAAATAATTTAAAAACAATATTATAAACAACAATGAAATTTGAATAAATGTAAAATACTGCAGGTGCTGAAATAAAAACAGAAAGTGCTGGATAAACTCAGCAGGTCCGGCAGCATCTATAGAGAGAGAAACAGAGTTTAATGTTTCGCGTCCATATGGCCTTTCTACAGAGTTGAAGAGGGACAGAAATGTAACTGGTTACATAGTTCAAAGGGGTGGGGCAGAATGGGAGGCCAGAGATCAGGCGGAGCTACGGCCACATGACCACCTGTCCCTTGTTGTTCAGCTTTGCTCCCACTGAGCACTGACGTTGGTTCTCCTTGTAACACATTCTGCCATCTTACCCATATGCCGCTATTAACATTCTTCATTCCTTAATGGCACCATTACCTATCCGTATGTCCTTTGTCAATGACATTTTTGTCAATCTCCCCAAAGCTCTGACCTATCCCTGATCTGGGGCTGGTTTAGCACAGTGGACTAAATAGCTGGCTTGTAAGCAGAACAAGGCCAGCAGCGCGGGTTCAATTCCCGTACCGGCCTCCCCGAACAGGCGCCAGAATGTGCCGACGAGGGGCTTTTCACAGTAACTTCATTGAAGCCTACTTGTGACAATAAACGATTATTATTATACTATTATTTTCTTCCATTCTGCCTGTCCCACCCCCACTCCAACTATATAATTCATTCAATTTTTTACCTGTCTCAGGTTCGGCCTGGGGAGGCCTTGCCACATAGAAGGGGGTTGAGGGTGGTGGTTCCCGGGGGGTTGAGGTAAGGGAGGGGTTAATTAAGTGGGGGGGGGGACTGAAATGTGGGTGGGGGCAGATCGGGGCTGCCTGAAAAAATGAGGCCCCGATCTGCGAGGAGCCTTTCCTGTTCAGCTCCCCAGCAGGAAATCCCTCTTAAGTGCCATTGGATTGCGGGATGTCCCTCGGCACTGCAGCCGCCAAGGAACATTCGACTAAACACGCCCGACAGCCGGCTTTAAATTCAGTCCGCTGAGTCGCGCCCTATATTCTGCATCAATAAAGTTTGATTCTGTAGAAGTAACGGTGTGGCGGTCAGTGACCATCATTATTATGGAGTAAATCAGAAAATCCTCCGGCAGTTCACGCCAGTGGGATCTTCCGTTCCTGCCGACAGTACCCGCCCACCGTGGGTTTCCCCCTGTATTGACAGTGGCGGGTCCAGATGATCATGCACACCACCACCACGCAGCAAGGAGGCCAAAGAATCTCACCCCAATTTCCAGCGTCTGCACAGATGCAGTTAAATGTGTAAATCAGGAAGTTGTCTGATTTACCCCGATTCTCCAGGAGCTACCCGAAAACAGTATCTCACTGAGTGACTTGCCTTTGAAGTACATGGAGAAGTGTGAATAATGTGAACTTACCCACTAAATGTACTGAAAAAGAGTTTAGGCTTGTCCATTCCAGTGTACATCCATTTTTAATGGTTTGAAAAGTCTTTTGGCGGAATTCTCCCAGTGCCTCTGTGGTGGGTTTGGTGGCGGGCGAGTACAGAGAACCTGGTGAGAGCCAAAAAGTCAGAAGGTCTGCCAGTGTAAAATTACATTGCCCTTCTCCCAACAGCGGGTTAAAGGCGGGTTGGTTATCCCGCTGGCAGGCACTGCAAGTGCCATTTGTATTGATTTACATCTCAAGAATGCTCATTAAAACAGCTGCCCTCCAGCGTGCTGTGAGGCCTTCCAATCTTGCATCACGCCAGTGGGAATTCATGTCAGTGTCAAACCCGATTGCTAAAGAGTGACGAGCTCAGAGAGGTCTTCAGTTCAGTTCTGTTGATGTGAGTCCAACAAAGCCTTTCTGCCATTGCGCTGTGCTGCTTCTAATCTGCTATTCACCACTCTGCTGGGGCAGGCTTATTCCTGCTCTCCGGCTCGTCTTCATGGACCCTGCTACATCACCATCTCAGTTCAGTATTGCACCTACGATTGGGGAGTACAGGGGTCTCCATTCCCCCTGGTGCCACACACTAGTGCCTATCTGGGCAGCACCGTGTTATTGGACTCGGGCAACCACCACATCAATGGTCCGAAGTTTGACCAGGGGAGAAGCGCGAGGTGAGGCCTGGCAAAGACAAGGGGGGCAATGTGGAAGGAGAACTGTGCAAGGAGGGGTGTTGGGCAGGGGCTCAAGATGGCAAACAGGGGGGCAAAGAAGTGGATGGAGAAGATGAACAATGGCAGGCAGAGGGAAGCCGGGGGGGGGGGGGAGCTGGACCTGACGCCACTGCATGAAAAGCTCACAAGCAAAGGAGGGGTCAAAGGGACACCAGTTGTACTGGAGAGGGATGCACAAAGACTCCAGATACAGTGGGTGGAGATCTAAGTGGCCATGGGTGGCTCGCAGATGATGGATTCACGTGGAAGGCTGTTGAATTGAAGAATCGACTTCTTGAGGCTGCTATACATTCCCCTCTGTGTTGCTGACATTCTGCTCAGTCTGGTGAAGACAGGTGAGCTGGAGAGAGTGATGAGAGTCTGCTGGACTGGTATTTAAACACGGCGCCAGGATCTTTGAACCCACCAGCTGAGAGAGGGCGGAAGAATCAGCTGCTGGCCCATCAGGAGAGTTGGAGGGGAGCTCGCCTGTACATAACTAATTTAGGGGGGTGATGATTGGAGGGTGCTTTCCATGTGGGGGGTGTTCTGGGTGGGAGGGGTAATGTAGGGAGGAGGTGTTTGGGTGAGGGGGGATGCAGTGGTCGGGGGGGTGGGTACAGTTTGGGGAGGGGGTTTTCTATTTTTACTTTTTTTAAGGCGCCCTGAACTTTTAAAAATTAAGTTGATTGTGAGGCAACTGCCCCTTCATTTCTTTCCGGCTATGAGATGAACAATATGACGGGAATGCCTCGGCTCCGCTACTCCACTCTGGCAAAAATGGAAATATTCTACCCAAAGTCATTGGACAAGTGTGAATTAACTGAGCCATTTGTTTGCCAGAATCTGGTGTGGGGTCCTGCCATCCTGGTTGACGGGAGGCCACTGCATCTAGTCTCAAGATCAGAGATATCCATATTAGTGGGGGGGGAGGGGGGGGGATTTTTCACTCCTGTTTTCAGTGGGTGGGTTTGACGGCGGGAGTGGAAAAGGCTGCAGGTGGCCCAAACGCAAATTACACTGACAGGATTTCCCATTGCAATTGTCCCCATCAGTAACATAACAGGACCCCACGTTCAATGTCAGGATCCCCATTCGAGTGGATTAAAATCTGAATATCAGCCCTGTACGCCTGATAACCCTCCCTCCACACGCCCCCATTGCATAATCCAGTCAAGGACCCCCCACAGCGTGCAACTGGCGAGCAGAACCCACTGGAGGAGTTCAGGTCAATGCATCGCTCGGGGGGGGTGTCATGCCCAGGCACTGCTCCCTGAAATTCCGTCGGTACTATCCTTGGAGGGAGGGAGGGGAGACAGTGTTACGTGACGGGGAGGGGTGTTCCATGAGTGTGTGGGGGTTTATCTGTGAGTGGTAGGTAATGTGTGAGGTGAGGGGTGATGCATGGGGGTGGTGGGTGTTGGTGTTTTCCATGTGGAAGGTGTTCTGCGGTGGGAGGTGTGTTGTGGGGAATGGGTGTTTGGGTGAGGGGAGGGGGTGCAGTGGTGGGGGGTGCTGGCACAGTTCGGGGAGGGTGTTCTATTATTTTTTCAGAGGCGCCCTGAACTTTTAAATCCTAAGTTGATGGCGGGGCAAGTGCCCCTTCATGTTTATCTGGCTATGAGCTATCAATATGGCGGTAAAGCTGCCAGCCCCTTTAATGCTGCTTTCTGGGGGCAATTTGTTCCATTTGTTCACCACCAAGCTCAAAATTCAGGCTCTTGTCTCTCACTCATGTCAAATGTTAGCACTTACAATAACCACCTCCCAAATCTAAGTAGTTAGCATTCTCCTATACTCTCAACAAAATACGGGGGTGATTCAAAATTCACATTTTTCTTGATGGTTCCTTTTTAAAAGTCAGTCATGTTAAAGGTGACCTGGTGTAAAGTTGGCCCCATGATTTTAAACCGAAAACACCACAATCGTATGCCTCGCCTAAAGGTCGACCCTACTTTTTCAGAGGTCAAATTGCAGACCCAAAGTATAATCTCTACGGGAAAAAAAAATCAAAAACCTCAATTCATTCTTCATTAAAAAAAGTCACTATTTCCTCCAATTTCTACTTGTCGATTAAGGCAGAAAGAATGTTGTTGAATTTTGATTTTGAGCAGAGAAAGCTCCAGATCAGAGAGTAATAAGTAGCACACATGGAAAATGGATGCAGAGCGAACTTTAAATAACTGACCGTCAGGGTCTTGTGTCCTCAATCAATACTCTCCGTCTCTGGGGGGGGATGGAAGCGGATTCTCAGGCCTTCCATTTGGGCCTTTGCGAATGCTTGCCCCCTGCACTATTGCCTAGGTCAAGGGCTGCAGCCCTTCCCTTTATTTTCTGGCCCCTGAGCGGCTACCTGTCCCAAGGGGTGGGGGGGGAGACTCTTTAATAACAGCACAGAGGCCGAGATTCTCTGTTCTGGAATCTATGTGCTCCCACCAGTGGAGAAGCTACTGGTCACCGCTGGCGCTAGGAGTGGGGCCCAGTATGTGGGTCTTCCTCCTTCACCTCCTTCTTGCATGGGGGAGGGCTCGCTGGATTGTGTCAAAATCCTGGTATTTGGCCGCCATTTTGAGCAGACGGCCTGATACCGAGGTCTGGCGGCGGCCCTCCTCCCCGACACATTGGAATTTCTGCCGTTCCCCCATGCCCGCTGAGCACTTCTGCCTCAGAGTGCCAGTGGACCCGGGTTCAATTCTGACCTTGAGTGACTGTCTATGCTGCATTTGCACAACCTCCTGTGTCTGCGTGGGTTTCCTCCAGGTGCTCCGGTTCCCTTCCACAGTCCAAAGATGTGCAAGTTAGGTGGATTGGCCATGCTAAATTGCCCCTAAGTGTTCAAAGGTTGTGGGGATCGCGCGGGGGATTGGGCCTAGTTAGGGTGCTCTTTTCGGAGGATCGATGCAGACTTGGCGGACCGAATGGCCTCCTTCTGCACTGTAGGGATTCCATAATAAGTAGGGGGCAGCCTCCCGTCCCCCACCATAGAATAACGAGTCACTTCCCCACAGCATGCATGAGACGCTTCCATTCCCCACCCCCCCGAATCAGAACCCCAAATAGGGCCCCCCATCAGAAATTCTCATCAGAGATGTTCCATCCAAACCCCCATCAGAGAGGCCCTTCAGAAGCCCAACAGAGACCCCCATCAGTAATCGCTGATGAGTGGGCAAGGCAGTAGAGTGAAAGATCACTGCTTTTTCACTTAACCTTCCCTAATAACTGCTGCCTCAAACAGAATTGTTTAAAGCATCAGCTGTTACAAGTGTCAGACTTCCTTGAAAGTCAAGTACACTTCAAAGGGCTTCAAATCCCTTCGACAGCCTTTGAAATGCATTACTCCCTTTCAATTTAAGAGCAATACATTTCACTAGCCAGTGATTGACAATTTTATTGGTTCAGACACAGTTGCTTAGGAGGTTTGTTTATTTATCTTTCCCTTCAACTTGAATGCATCTCAAATACCCTCCATTGATGCAAACTACAATGTTTATAAACAATCTTGCTATGATTGACAGATCCTCATCACATGCAAAGGAACTAAGTGCTTTCACTTTCCACAGAGAGGGGAGGTGGGGCTTGGGTCACCCTCATGCGTGCGTGCTGTGGGGTTGTGAAGGTTAACGTTTGGGCAGACTTGCACCAAAACCCGCCTGGTGCATTTCCCCTGTGAGAGACCAAGTATAATGGGAGCTGGAGGCTCGGGCTTTGCGCCCGTGAGTGACATTAAAATTCATTTAAATAATAATAATATTGTCACAAGTAGGCTTCAATGACGTTACTGTGAAAAGCCCCTTGTCGCCACATTCCGGCGCTGCTTAATTTACCTCCTCCCGTTGGCCTGAGGCGGGGAGCACGCCGAGGCTGCCGGCACGGGATTGGAGCATCGCAACATTCCATTCTCCACCCAATCGGGATTCCCGATCAGAGCGGTGTTGAACGGAGAGTCCACCCCAGGGAGGGAGAGCTAATAAATGACTGGTGCGGGCACTGCGTCCCTCATTAATTTTGTGGATTCCTTTCAGAACCATGTTTGTTGTGCTTGCTGGGTATGTCTTGGTGGAAGGTGAGCACCTCAAAAGCATTACCTGTGTAAAAGTCAGCCTTTCACCAGTTTGCCTAAAAACCTGGCCCCAAAATTCAACTTGGGGGGGCATTGCTATGTTGGTGAATTTAGCACAGTGGCTGAATGAATGTATCACGGTGGTTAGCACATTCACTTCACAGCTCCAGGGTCCCAGGTTCGATTCCCGGCTTGGGTCACTGCCTGTGCAGAGTCTGCACGTTCTCCCTGTGTCTGCGTGGGTTTCCTCCGGGTGCTCCGGTTTCAACCCACAGTCCAAACATGTGCAGGTTAGGTGGATTGACCATGCTAAAATTGCCCTTAGTGTCCAAAAAGGTTGGGTGGCGTTACTGGGTTGCAGGGATAGGGCGGAGGAGTGGGCTTGGGTAGGGTTCTTTTTCCAAGGGCCGGTGCAGACTTGATGGGCCGAATGGTCTCCTTCTGCACTGTAAATTCTAGAATTCAATGATTAAAAATGTGTATGCACCAAAAATACATCGACAAAGCAAGAAACTATATTGAGCACTATTGCCATCTCACAGGGTTACTTACAGATTCTTAAGTTGACACGGTAGTATAACGGAAGAAATTATATTTGTGTTTTTCATTCTTTGTATTCTGTTTAAAAAACAAAATAATTACAGCACCCTTATTCTCTCCGTGTTTTGAAATGTATTTCTGCTTTCTCCATGCACTGAATTGTAACCAGCAAGGTGACTGGTTGTGAGTCCTCGTCCATTGCTGCTCTAATATGACCACTAGGAGGTGTTTTAGTATTTTCTGCAAACTCTCAAGTGACTGTTCCCGCTTCATAAACTATTCTATACCATAAGACGTCCCTATAAACAAAACTGAATAATTCATGATTGTAACTAAGCATTTACGTCAGCACCTTCCTTTGTCACCAGGAACCATTAGCAGCATGATTCTTTCAGTACATTTTCTGAAGAAATCTTTTGAAATATTTATGATTGATGTGACCCTTTGGGTTAGGTTGTATAAAAATAGTTGTGTATTTTTTTATACAGTTCACTGGGGCCCCAGCAAGCTTTTAATGCATGTGTTATGCATTATGTCTTTATGTCATGTGAGTGCATGACGCATTTAATTTTACAGCTCAAAATCTAACTAACGTGCAATATAAATTCATCACTCTGTAGGAAAATTTGTAAAGCTCATTACTACAGCTACTGAGGTGGGAGGATTTGTTTGCAGCAAACAATCTTTTGTCAAAATAGATGGACATGTCAGTAGAGTTGAGCGCTCTAACGTTGAAAGTATAAACTTGAGTTGTAGCCACATGGAAAACATTTAGCAGTTTTGTAGGGTAGGCGATACTTTAAATGTTGTGGCAATTATTCATAATAAAATTAAGGTAAAGAGAAGAACGTTTTTGTTCACTCAGCTGCAACATATGGAGAACACCGATTTGTCCTTCAAAAATGTTAGCCTATGTTTTGTTCATCTACTTGTCAATTTTGCTGGTTATCTTAAACTTTTATCCATACTTGTGAATATTTACTTAATAGAACCAGGATTCAGTTCTTCAGTCGATCTCAAAATGTTCTGCAATCACTTGAGAGCTTTGCAAGCCAGCCATATGACTCCCATTTAACTCTAAACAGATAGCAGTGTTGCAAAAGAAAATGCAAGTATGGATTTGCCTCACCATTAAGATATCAGTAATTCTATCTATCCAGTTTAATGTAGCAGTCGTGAAACATGCTGCTTTTTTAAGCGTTTTGACAATTGTACTTTTTCAGTAATAATTCAGGGATCACTAACTGGAATGTATGCAAGGGAAAAAGGATTTTCGCAGATCTTTACAGAATAAAAACGTGACGCCTCTCAGGAAGCACTGGGTATATTATAATTCACCACTGATTCAAAGCCCTGGCCACACCCCATTCCAGCGGCAATGCAAGTGCCGGGCACTTAAGTACGAGACCAGAGCTTGAAGCCTATTCTTAAGAAAAGTTCCATTTTCAGAGTGGTGCAAATTTGCTGGTCTTTATGAGTCATCGGTGGAGCTGATCCTGTTGGATGTTGAGATAATGGAACAGCAACAGATGAAAATGCCAGTGGACTAAACTGTTTCAGCCTCTTGAGCAAGGTAGAGGCTTGCTGGTCAGTCGAGGGAAAATCTACAAAATTATAAATGTAAGAAATAGCATACTGTACGTATCACAAAGCAAAAATAAACATACCCGTTGTGAAAATTGCCAGGCTGATTTTCTTTCTAAAAAAGTTTTGAATATTTTTAGAAATGTATTTAGATGTTCTCAACTAATGTTAAACAATCACTAGATATCTGGTGCTTATTTTAACAATATTTTGCATTTCTTGATAGAGTAAAGAATTGAACTTGTAGCTAGTTGTGTGGGGCTAAACAGTTCCATTTAAGTTTACTTACTTTTTTTAAATGAACTTGCCTTGTAAGGCTCAATTATGCATTTTTTTAAAGTAAAATGTTGCCACCTCGAGTAACAAAAGAAATAATTTTAGATAGATTGCAACTGACAATTTAGGATTGCTGCTTTAAATGATTTTACTTTATTTGTTTTCACTTGTAACACATTTTGCCTCCGTTTGAGATCTTTGTCTGCTACCACTCATAATAAATGCCTGCAAAGAGCTTTTGTAAAAAATGAGGCAAATCAAAGATTTGGTGGCACCTAGCTTGTCAAAAGCCCTGAAGCATCTTACTTTCAACTTCATGTCGGTTTGAAGCATTTTGCGAGAAGGGAAGAGGTTATCTTCTAATTTACCAGGTTGCGACTTCAAAGTTTCAAGTCAGGAAAGGTATTGCTTCCATATTAAATTTTTCACTCAATTTATAAAGTTTGTTTGAAACTAATTTGTATTTCTTGGTTGGCAGATTCCAGATTTTCTTTTGTTATTTTCAAACTGAGTACAGATTCAGATTCATTTACCGTAATTATTTCCAATGAAAATAATATTAATAGGAAGAATATTTTTTATTAGAGTACGGATTACAATGACATTTCTACATTTAAATTCTGAGGAAAGAAACTGCATAACTGAGTCTACACGAGGCAACATTTTCAACATATCTAGTGTAGCCTTGTATTCTTCCTTTCTGGGTTCAGTTTTCTTAGTTTAAAAATCCAAAATATATATAACTTTGAACAAATATGAACGCGTAGACTGGAGGAAATTTAGCAAAAATTCACACTAAGCCAATGCATGAATCTAAATTTAACTTGTAGAAATAACAAATATTTCCAAAATTAAATATTGAATGAGGTTTCATTTAAAAAAAAATAGTGCAGAACACATTCAACATTTTCTTCTGTAAAAACAAGTGGAAGCTCTAAGTAGTTCTCGAAGTAGTTACTGGTTTCTTTTGCAGTGCGAAAACTGATCACTAATAGAACTTTTTGATAACATTTAAATTGATGTTTTGCAGCGAACATTCAAACGAACAGATACTAAGGTATAACATTCGAGTTATTCATAAAATGAAAAATGTGATAAAATGGTTTAAAACTTCCCTTCCTCTCTTCTGTTTCCAATTACCAATCTTTGCACACAATTGAATCACTTTGAATTAGTTTATATCAGTTGGGTTTTTTTCTGTTTCTCTGCGTACTGTGTTATAATTAACCTTGCTTTTCCTTCCCAATTATCTTTCTCCTGCCCCTTAAAACTTTCCTCTAATCAAGGCCTTCACAACCAACCATATCCGCAAAAGAGCTTTTTGGCATAAAATGGTTTTATTATGGCTGTTAGATTTCCCAAGTTTAAGATCCCAAGAAAAGAATGCTAGTTATTGAAAATAAATGTGTTTGACTGAAAGGAATGTGTAATATTTCTTGGTCGAACTGGTTATTTGGTTTTGTGGTTATTTCTAGGGGAGTAAAAGCTTCCATTGAATTTGGATATGTTGAAACCACATATGACGGATTAATCTGAGAAATGCCACATGCTGTATACTACACCCAGTACTCATTCTTTGGAGGTCACTGATCATTTGCATTCCTGTTAATCAGTGCATCATCTGCTGTTGCATCCAAATAGAGGATAATGACCCTGAAGCTCTGAAAGAACGAATAGTGTTTCTAATCCTCTGGGGCCTCACCAACAATTGAATGATGATGGGGAAGATATTCCGTTAAGGACTGCTAAGAGCTAAATACTTGGTATGAAATTTTGAACTGCATCTCTCTGTTGACTAAGCATGTACTGTTGGTGTTTATTGATGTGAATTTCTCCCGGTTAATTACTTTGACCATATCAGCTTGCATTGCGAATTAAAGATTATTATATCTCAACATTAATGTTGAAACGTATACTTTACAGACCGGGGACAATGGTGCTAATAGTCAGTTATTTTAATTTCATACCTGGGGAGCCACTTGGCATCGATGCAGAGATCCAACATCGTATCCAATCCACATGTGCCTCCTTTGGATGCCTAAGGACAAGAGTCTTTGATGACCGCGACATCCGTGCTGACACCAAGATCCTCGTGTACAAGGCGGTCATCCTCCCAACTCTTCTATGTGGCTCAGAAACCTGGACTACATACAGACGCCATTTCAAGGCCCTGAAGAGGTGCCATCAACACTGTGTGAGACGGAACCTCCGCAGCAGCTGAGAGGACAGGGATACTAACATCAGTGTCCTTGAAGGAGCCAAGAGCACCCAGCATCGAGGCAGTGATCATTCGAAACTAACCCTGCTGTGCCGGCCATGTGCTTAGGATGTCAGAGTCCCGACTGCCAAAGCAAATCTTCTTTGCCCAGTTCAAGGGAGGTTCCCGAACAAGAGGAGGAGAAAGGAAGCACTTCAAAGACACCCTGAAGGCTTACCTCAAGAAATGAAAGATGGACGTTAACACCTGGGAGACCTTTGCCCAGAAGAGACCTACTTGAAGGAACCTCCTGACTGAAGGGATGCAATTCTTCGAGGACACCCGACAGTAAGAGGCGGTCTGGGAGAAGAATACAAGCAATCTAGAGTCCAAGGACCAACTCCACTCCCAGAAACACCTGCCAAGTGTGCGGTTGAAGATGCAGCTCTGGGATCCATCTCAGCAGCCATGCATGAACCCACCGAACCCATGGCCGTAACATGGAGTTTCTTAAGTGGACGATCATACTCGTTAGCGAGTGATCGCTGAAGAAAAAACTGTTAAACGCTCAGATATTCCAAATCCCAGAAACGAAACTTGGAATGCCTACTCACAACTGTATTTTGTAATTTATAATGTGAGGAAAGATGTGAAGACAAGTGAAGAATCAAGAAACAAATTAAATGCTTATTAAACAACAAAACAGGCACATCAGGAAAATCAACTAGAAATACACTTAACTGCATTAATGGCTTTTCATGTTGGCTGGGGTTTAACACTCCCGAATGTGTCGGGCACGTTCATCGACGGGAGTGGTAAATATTGTGAAAACAGCCAAATCATGTTTCATGTCGACATAAACGCAATTATCCTCTCACTCCTTCAGTTATAGGGCATTTTTCCTGATGTTGAACGTCAGGAACATTATGTGCATCCACTAACATATCATTATCAGGACTCTACACCTGAATCATCCACTCCCCCTCATCCCTAGTCAGAAAATCCATTCAGGTTGGCGTGACAGCAGAATGGCATGAAACCTGACTGGCCTCCCAAGGCGTGCACCTGGTGAGCAGACCTCCCAAGAGAGCACCGATCAGGGCGAAGACGATCATGTCCGAGTCGTGCCAGGGGCCAGTGCTGGGGCGCCGTGCAGGAGGTTCCTGTGTGAACTCCTTTGCAGCCTTTAAAAATGGCACCCTGATCCTCGAGATACTAAGTTGCTGATGGGGAGGGGAATCAGCAAAATATTGTGGGACCTGCCCCTTAATGTTTTTATTTCCAAGTCTTGCATTATACGGCAGAGAAAGCCCCTATTGCAGTCGATGCCTTCAACACCGCTTTTCTTACCAACTATTGGCCTTTGCCCATTTTCAGGATAATCTCGCCCATTATCTTTAAATTTACCCAGTTCCAAATCCCTCTATTTTCCTAACCTCCGAGCTGAACCCCCCCCCCCCCTTCCAAACAACATCCCATAGGTTTAAAACTACAATCAAAATCCAGCACTGGTTACCCCAACAGGGACCTACACCTTTTGGGGTTGCTTCCATCTTAGAATAGAGACACCTGGCTTCTCGAACAGGATTTCTCCCGACAGCTTGTTGGGAGTGGACACAACATGCTGCTGTGGGCTAAAGTCTCAAAATAGCTCCCTCGCATAGGGTGAACATGCCTCTGATATACTGTTTTTCCTTTTGACCTTTCCTTATCTGAACTAACCTTCTCAGAAGTCACCCTTAATCACTTTTATTACATGAGCTCACCTTTTAGAATGTGTGCGAAATAGACCCCCGTCTTCTCCTTTGAACTTTTAGTAACTTTACTTTAACCTTTGACACTCTATTCTCCATTGTTCCCAACTTGCCGGAGGTGAACATTTGTTTACGGTGTCGTTAGCTCATGAGCATATCAAAAACCTTAGTTCCGTAAACTGTTTCCTCACAGTTTGAATTTTGAAATAGTTTGTTTTTCTTTAAACATACAACCACCAAAATCCAATTATTGGATTCCTTACATTTTTGTTTTATCACTATTTCCGATCACATGTATGTATTTTTGATGCAAATAAGCTTTGGAATATTGGATGCGAGTATTAGAGTGGAATTAATTTGCAAACTTTCTTCTGAACATCAAATCAGGGTTGTCAAAAAATAATTTGAAATGTGCTATCCAGTACAGCATTCCTTCCGGTTCTCTCATTTTGTGGGCTGACTATTCCAATCTCCTTTGTGGTTCATTTGCTTAACCTTGTACATTTGTATTGGGCACTTAAACTTGCAGCATAGGAAGAAAATTATTGTTAAAACATACATATTTATCGTTGTGTCCGAACATAGAGCGATGCAGTTAATGGATATGAACAATTCCAGTGTTGCTGGACATGCTTCAGAGGAAAACCTCCCGAGTGGTAGAAATGTCATAATCAGAAGCTTAATGTTGAATTCATGCAGCAAGTGTTAGTTTTGGCATTAAATTATGTTAGTTTTTAGATTTAACAGAAGACGTCCCAATGGATTATGTAAAGATCATGAGAGTTGATGGAGAATTATTGGCACTGTTAAAAGACTATTACTTTCCAGTGTATTGAGTTCCAAAGTGATTGGTTCAAGGCCCATATTGTAGGGCACCTACATAGATTAGAGTAAACTCAACAAGATAAATTAGGGAGTTCTAATTAGCTCAAACAAACGGATATCTGAAAAGCTTGAAGTTATAGGGAGAATAAGGGAAGTAAGGTATCATAGTATCCTAGAATTTACAGTGCAGAAGGAGGCCATTTGGCCCGTCAAGTCTGCACCGGCCCTTGGAAAGAGCACCCTACTTAAGCCCACGCTTCCACTCTATTTCCGTAACCCAGTAACCTTTTGGACACGAAGGGGCAATTTAGCATGGCCAATCCACCTAACCTGCAGCCAGCCAGCTGCGCGGGCTCAATTCCCGTACCAGTTTACTCGAACAGGCGCCAGAATGTGGCGACTAGGCTTTTCACAGTAACTTCATTGCAGTGTTAATGTAAGCCTACTTGTGACAATAAAGATTACTACTAACTTGCACATCTTTGGACTGTGGGAAGAAACCGGAGTATTTTAGTTTGGGGAAATAATGAATTTGAGCAAGAAAACTGTGTGATGCTTTGAATACGTTGAAGAAGGCCTGTCTCTCTGGCATTATATATTTGAATATAATTTTGAAGAAAATTGCAAATAAACTTAAGAAATAATATTTGACCCGGAGCAGTTACTGAAAGGAATGAGGAATTAATTTGGGAAATAAAGGTTGAAAGAAATAGTACTGAATTTATTTTACAGAAATGTCCAAAGCAAGCCTTTTGCATGCCTCCTCCTTTTCCCTGGATTTTAATTGTGGTCGGTTTAAATTGTTCCTTTGAAGCTGTGAAATCCTGCCTACTGGGGCTTAATTGACATCACAAGAACTGATTTAATTTACAGTCATCAAGATGTATCAATAAATTATCATCAGAGCACTTTTGAAAAAAAATAATGCCCATCTCTGAGACCAGGATTTTTTTGATACTTCTATAAATGTACTTTGATTTATGCTAAAAATAAAATGAATAGCGCAAGAATATGGCATCTATATATCGCTGTAGTTTGAAAATGTTGGTTAAAGACAGAAAGAGGTCTTACTGGAGCAGACTGCCCTTCAACATTCACTAATCAGTCTTATTTTGCCTGAAAGGGTTTTAAAATTCTAAAATATAATGTTTTCCTGTTTTTGTCTCTGCAGATTAGTTGTAACACTGTGCGCTTCGGATGTCGTGTTAACAGAGATTTTGTATTTTTAGTTATCTGTCGTTTAGGTGTTTCTTTTCGACTTTGTTTGTTTCAGAATTGTAATATGTGGATGAGAGTAAAATTCCCTTGGAATACCGACAGCACATTGAAATTAAAGAGAGAAACAGCTTGCTTTTCGCAACCGCAGAATGCCCCAACTCCCTTTCCAGCCAAGGAAGTACATTTGATGTATACTCATCAGCCATATGAATACTGTGGCTACACGAGCAAGTCACAGGCTGGGGGATTCTGCGCAGAATAACTCACCACCTGACTCCCCAAAGGATGTCCACCACCTCCAAGGCACAAGTCAGGATTGTGATGGAATACTTGCCTGGATGAGTGCAGCTCCAACACTTCAGAACCTTGACACCATCAGGACAAAGCAGCACCCCACCCACAAACACTCACTTCCTCCACCACCATGGCATTAGTGTGTGCCACGTACAAGATGCACTGCAGCAACTCACCAAGGCTCCTTAAAAGCACCTTCCAAATCTCTGACCTCTAGCATCTGGAAGAACAAGGAAAGCAAATGCATAGGAACATGGCCACCTGCAAGTTTCCCTCGAAGCCACATACCATCCTGACTTGGAACTGTATCTGCACTGTTACCAAGTCAATCCTGCAACTCCCTTCCTAACAGCACTGTGGGTGTACCCACACCACATGGACTGCAGCGGTTCAAGAAAGTGGCTCACCGCCACCTCCTCGAGGACAATTAGGGTGAAAAATAAAAGCTGGTCTAGCCCACGACGTCCACAACCTGTGAAAGAATAATAAAAATCATTGCAATGTTGGGAAATTTCTTAGCCAATTTGCAGACAGCTGGGTTCCATAATAATGACCATATTGTCTGTTTTTGGGGGGAGCGGTTGCGGATTTTCTGCAAGCATTCGCCACGGGCAAAAATGGCAATACCGGCGGAAAATCCCATGGGAACAAGAATCCTGGCGGCAAGAACTCATTCTCCAATTCCCCCACTTGCTGGTGATGTAATGACAGCAGGAACCTCATTTCAATTCATTTTAATAAATTAACAAGTCTTACAACACCAGGTTAAAGTCCAACAGGTTTGTTTGGAATCACTAGCTTTCGGAGCGCAGCTCCTTCAGCAGGCATATCACCACACCACGGCGCGTGTGCAGTTTTGAGGGGGAGTATTGTTTTATATCAGAGATCGGAGCGCCGGAACAGGCTTTCCCGGCTCTATCAGACCCTGTCACACCAGATGACATCAAAGACCACATCCCCAGATTTCCTCCAGCGAATCTGGAGAGAAGACGCTGTAGTACTCCTGCAGAGCTACAAGCCGGTTCTCTCAAAGTTACACCCCTTGTTTTAGGGCTAAATATTGGCCAGGAAACCAGAGAGAGCTTCCCTGTTCTTCTTTGAGTTTTCCATAGGATCCTTAATGCCACGTGAGAGAACAGATAAGACTGTGGTTTATCAAGTGATCTCCTCTGAAAAATGGTACCTCCTGAGTACAGAACTGAGCTTTCAGCCGAGATTAAATGTTCAGGTGTCTTGATTGGAACTTGAACCACAATCTCGTGTCAGGAAGGCTGATTCTGCTACCAATGAGCCAGAGCTAACGCCTGTTGATAAATCTTTCGCAGGCCAATTACTGTTCTTGGCCACTATCAAATACTATCCAATTTTCTGTTACCGACTGAGTCTGTAACTGTTACGCTGACAATATTAATTAGATTAATATTGATGGTATTTCCTCGTTAATTAGGCCGTTGTTTAACATTATCCTTCTGAGAGTCACCATAATATTTACTGATAACATTTTAGAATTACAGAATTAAGCCTGGAGCTCAGCGGATTTACATCCTGAGTGGTGAAATGGATAGTGTCTGAAATAGAGACAGGATTCAGTGTTCACTGGATGGAGATTCTGCCCAGACAGAGAGTCAGGGAGCGGTATGTAGAATGCAGGAGATCTCACAGCAGCTTGAGTCAATACCACACTTGGAGGACAGTCAAAATTTAAAGCTTGCAAAAGCATTAGAATTGCAGCACACCTCTGTGCATTATTCACAGCAGGCCTTTGGCCCAGCAGAAGCTGTGTATACTGCTGCCACTATCTGGAGCCAACTACTAGGAAGCTGGGATGAGGATGCTTCTTCATAAAATTTTTTTTTCCTGCAAATTATTTTAATCTGTGTTTATTTTTCCAGGGGTACATGATCAAAAAAGCTTGGGGTGGCAGTTTGCTGCAGATGTTTTTCTGATAGATTGTCCTGCTTCAATGGCTGAACCAACCAACCAGAAATGATAATATGGAGAGAGTTCCGGCATCGGATTAGTTGAAAGAATAGAATTCTGGTATTTCATTGGACAGAATGCCTCACTGTTCTGCCGTGCAGTTGGCTAAAGGATCACTAAAAAAAGACTTGCAATGTTATAGTGCATTTCAGAACCTCCGGACACCCCAAAGTGCCGAACAGCCCTTGAAGTAATTTTTGAAGTGAATTCACTCTTGTTATGTTGCAAATGCATGAGACCAGTTTGCACACAGCAAGGTCCCACAATATGATAATTGTAGTATAAGAGTCTGGTCTATATAGGGTTAAAATCAGACTGAGTATAGTACTGGCCACACACTAATGCGAACAGGCGCCAGAATGTGGCGACTAGGGGATTTTCACAGTGACTTCATTGCAGTGTTAATGTAAGCCTACTTGTGACACTAATAAAGATTATAATTATGACCTGCACCCACGGTCAAACTGGTGTTGGACAGAACTGCGCGTAGCAGCCAGCATGGAGACAGCTCCTAGCTTGTACATTTGTAAATAGTTCTCAGAGTCAATGCAGTTAACCTATGTATGACTATGATTTCTTCAGACCTACCAAACTGTAATCAACATGCTGTACAGCATGATGGCAGTTTGTAGAAAAGCTCAAGACCTCGCAGTAAATGCAGAGAAAAACTAAAATGCTGGAAGTCTGAGAAAAAGCAGTCTGATCTGAAAAGAAGCTCCTGAGGGAAAACTGCCAAGTAAAAGCTCCAAAGAAAGCTGGAGGCAGAAATCTAAAATTCCTTGCTGCAGCAGAAGACTCCTTAGGAAGTCCATCTTCTAATCCCAGGGGTGAGATAAATCTATTAAAACTCCAGCCCACGACTTCCGGTGGCGCCCTCGAGGAAGCAAGGCGCAGGTCGGATCGCTCCCACCCGCGATGGGCAAACGGACCTGTTTTGCAGGATTTCTTCGGGACCTGGCGGCCTGAATTGGTGGAGGAGACGAAAAGAAGAGGTTTTCCTCCTGGGGTATGGACAGTCGGACCAGAAGTGGTTGAGTGGAGCGGCGAAGTTCGAAGCAGGAGCAGCGGGGACCTCTGACCGGGCGGCGAAGCATGGCGGACAGCAGGGACCAGGGAGCGGAGGCTCACTGGCCAAGGGAGCAGCAGATGGCGTTTTTCCGGAGCTGCTTCGCCGACTTGAAGAGGGACACTTTGGACCCAATAAGGGCGGTGATGGATCGAATGGTCGAGGGGCAGGCGGTCCAAGAGAAGGCGCTCAGTGAGGTCGAGGTGAAGCTCTCCACCCAGGCGGACACAGTAACGGAGCTGGAGCACGAAGTAGAGGAGCTGAACGCCCGCCAGAGGAGGATGCAGGAGCAGCTTGAGGATGCCAGGAGGCAGAACCTGAGGATCGTGGGCCTCCCCGAGGGCTGTGAGGGATCGGATGTGGGCGCATACGTGATGGGTATGCTCGAGGCGTTGATGGGCCCGGAGGCCTTCCCTCGACCCCTGGAGTTGGATGGAGCGCATAGAGCCCCCGCAAGGAAGCCCAGGACAGGTGACCGACCGAGGCCCTTGGTGGTTCGCTTTCATCGGCTTGCCGACAGGGATCGGGTGCTGCGATGGGCCAAGGCGGAGAGGAGCAGCAGATGGGAGAACTGCGAGGTGCGCATCTACCAGGACTTGGGAGCGGAGCTGGCCAAGAGGCGTGCAGGATTCATCAAGGTAAAGGCAGCCCTCTTCAAAAAGCAGGTGAGATTTGGAATGCTGTATCCTGCGAAGCTTTGGGTGACGTTTGAGGAACTTCATTACTACTTCCAGACACCAGAACAGGTTTGGGCCTTTATTAAAGAGAGGAAGCTGGACTTGAACTAACGGACATTTGGTTTGTTTTTCAATGCTCTACAGTGGCGGTGGTATGTTAACCTAACTTGTTTTGACTAGAAATGGACTTTTATTAAAAGAAGAAGCTGGACTTGAACTAAAGGACTCTGGGTTCACAGAGCTGTTGTGTGGCAGCGGTCCGTTAAATTATCCTGTACTGTAATGTTTTATTTAAGATTGTATTCAGCCTGGACAGAGAACGGGGACTGGAGGGCGCACTGCTTAGGGCGAGTTTGGGAGCTTGCAACGGGGGGGGGGGGAAGAGGGGCTATGCAAAGGGGGTCCCGCGCTTGGTACCTTTTGGCGGGAGACCGGGGCCTCTGATAGGGGGATGGGCTAGGGGCTGGGTAAGGGACTTGAAAGGGCACAGGGAGATACAATTAGGTTAATGGGTCTTTGGGGTGTGGGGGGAGGGCCCGAGCATTCGGGCGGGAGACAGCCAGGCGCTAAGGGCAGGGGTCAACGTAGTTAGCGTAGGTCGGGGGGGGGGCACCAGGGAGAGTAGAAGGGGCGGGCTAGGGCCAAGCGCGGGGCGGACCTGGCAGGGCAGGCCTCCGGGGGGGGGGGGGGGGGGGGGGGGGGCAGCCGGGAGGGAGAGCAGAGAAGATTTAAGAGGGTAAGGGGGGGGATCAGAAATCCCCGGGGGAGATAGTCGCTTGCAGGGAATAGCATAGGAAACCGACAGCAGCAGCACCCGGGGGGGAGGGGAAGTGTGGGGGGGGGGGTTAGAGCCACATTAGGTTAGTTGAGCACGTGGGGCATGGGTAAATAGAGCTGGTTGGGAAAGTGCTTTATTAATATGTTTATTCTCTCCCACTGTTCGTTTTCAATATGTTAAGGCTTTTGTATATGGCCTTTTTTCTCTGTAAATGTTACAAATCTGTTTTAAATAAAAAATTTCAACAACAAAAAAAACTCCTGCCCACAGCAAGTCTGAGAAATCTTTAAATAATTCAGAGTCGGAACTGCAGTTTTAAAATTCCTGTCGCCAACACTAGATCCCCAGGTTGGTGCCTGAACACATGGGCCGGAATTTTCTGTATGGCAAGCTCAGTGCCTGGTATCTGGCCAGGCCCGTTGCCATTTTATGTTCAATTTTATTCTCCCTCAGTGTACCTGTACAGGCGATTAGAGGATTCTCACAGTAACTTCATTGCAGTGTTAATGTAAGCCTACATGTGACACTATTTAAGATTATTATTAACTAGCAGGGTCCCACCACCTGACCTCCCACAAGCTTCTTCACACCCCCGGTACTCCCTTGACAGCCACAGGGAGTGGGTGCCTTCCGGCACCATGTGGCGCCAAGTCAGCCAGAACATGGCATACGTGCCTCACCATCTGTTTGATCATCAGGAGTCTCCATCTGCACATGGTGTCAGATTGTTCCATAAAGGTTATCCGAGTCTGGTATACCCTGGGGTTTCTTCAGCGCAGTTGAGCTCCCTGCACAGTCGATGTGGTCTCCAGCCCTTGATCCTGGCCTTGGGTCCACTGCTGTTGATCTGGAAGGTCTCGACTGGGAGCCCCTGCTGGATTCTGTTCTCCTCCATTACTGTGATCAGTAAGATTGCCAGCTTGACTGGCTCCATTCTGATCCCAGTCGGAATCCTGCAAAGGATGAGAGCGAGAGAGACAAGTTGGCATTGCAGCTGCTGGTCATTAATTTCCCCTGACCCATTGGCCATCCTAACCTGGATGCAGCCAGTGCAAGTGCATTGCCAGCGGTGATCGCAGAATCACAGCTCTGGTTTCCTCCCACTTCCAGAACAGAGCTGGTACCTGCATCTTCCCGTGCCCACTGAGACTCATATCTGATCTTTAGTTTGGGTGTCCCTGCCCTGAAACTTGGACCACTGGGGGTTCTTTCATGTGGGAGATGCGTTCAGTCATTGTGACTGGCCGTGGTCATCCGGGGCGATGAGGTCCGCTTTGAATGGCAGGAGAGGAATGAAGGAGCCATACTTTCATGCATTGGGGAGCCTAGGGATATGCCACTCCCTTACCACCTATTCCCAAACGGCCTAGCTGACAGCCCTGATATCTAAAGCTGAATCCCAACATTGTCTCTGAAACTGTAAGGAGCTGATGGCGCTAAGGGTTAGCTCCTGAGGGCCAATTAGTGTCACGAGCATGAAGCTCAGGATTCTAAGTGGACACCATTGGTATCTCCTTCAGGGAGAAGCAACACTAATAGGCACCCTGCTGAGTCTAAATAGAGAATTCAGAGAGGTCATAGGTGTCATGCCTCCATACTTAAATCTAGTGGATTGCTAATCCTCAAGTGGACTAGCCCCCCCTCCCCCAAACTCCCACCACCCCGAATGGGCACCAAGTTGGATTGATACGACACTCTGGGCTAATGCACGGCCGATTCCAGCCCCACTGGCCCCGGTGTCACAACACAAGTGAATTAACCAATAATTCTTATAAAAATACGCAAGATCCTTGGCCCTTGACTGCCCAATAATGAAGCCACCAGATTTGTACGGTTAAACACATTGACTGTTTATTTATAACTGGAACAAGTATGGAGTGAAACAGTTGTCCTTTAACACCTGACTCTTTAACTGTGCTATCCTCCACCCCCACACACAAGACAGACACAAACAGAGGGGGAAAAAGGTGGGAAAATATAAGATTTATCATCAAAAAATATAAGTCCTTGCGCCTGCAATTGTCAGGTGTTCTTGTGTCTGTCAGCAGTGGACCAGAAGAAAATATAGGACTTATTAGCGTAATTATTCTTAATCGTTTTGCAAAGAATAATATTTCCCCACGTGATTTATCTCTTTCAGTGGCCGGTTTCGACCTCTCCTCGGAAGATTCAGCGAATTGGAGTCCTTATTAATGGCATCAGGAGTAGCAACAAATACTTTTGACGGAGTTCTCATTGATGCAGGCTGCTCCTCTATGCAGTTAGATGTGCCATTGCGAGGTTTTGCACTGAGCAAAGATGGCCCCCTGGACATGAGAATGGATGGAGACAGGTTAGTACAGAAGCTACAATTACTCTCATGACACAAGTGTATTTTATTGTATCATAATAACTGACAGGAATAATCCAGTTAATCCCACTTCTGTGGATAGTGATTACATGAAACATGGTGCCATATCTGCCAAACTTGAAAGCAAACAGGAGTGTTGGCACTAAGAGTTTAAAACGAGCTATTTCCTGGCATAGTAGAAATAGAAAGTAATGCTGCATACTTAATTCAGTGAGAAAAATGTTGAGGTAGGGACGCTGTTACGGCTGGGGTGGGAGCAATGCGCCTAAAAGTTTATTTTAGCTCCACTACTCCACAGGTCGCATTTAAATTGTCCGTGCATGTTCAAATAAACTGGATTTTCTATTCCTGAAAACCTGGCAATTGCAGGAACCCAAGGGTGTGTGAGTGTGTTCTATGTGTCCATGTGATTGCAGATTGATGCACTGAACTTAATGCCAATCCAATTCGATCCAGTTGAAATTAGTTGCTTCACAAATATTTTTTGGTTCAAAGGCGAATCTTGACATAATAGGCGGCAATGTTTCTCCAATATGATGTCCAGAAGTGAACAGACACACAGCTCCCCTGGTCCTGAAGGGGAAGGTTCATTCATTACTTTTGTTGAAGAGGGTGGTGGTTGGACTGGAACCAATTGAGCATTACGCAGCATAAAGACTACCTGGACAAAATGGCTGATGATGTTAGGTGATATCTTTCGACTCATTCTTGGGCTGAGCATCAGATATTGGGCTCCGTATTGGGTTAGATCATTGCCAGTTTCGTCAGTCCTTTCGCTGTAATAGATTGGAATCAAGGATCTTGGTCACATTTTCCATGAATTGGCTTGCAGAGTGTGTGTTGGAGCTAAATTGGACTGGACCGTGCATTTTGTAGGCACAAAGGTACCTCCAAACCCTCAGTTGGCAGAAAAAATGCTTCACATTTCCATTTTAAATCTGGGGCAACCAACCTGCATCAGAGTGGCTGGTTTGCTTAAAAAATGAGAACAAAAAAATTTATTTAACATATGAGTCAAATTTAAACCATGCTACGTTTGGTTTAAAGACAACAAACTAACAAACTATGTATGATGTAATAGGACAGACAATACGTTTCAATCTAACATACTGGATTTTCATATATTGGTGGTTTGTATCAAGGTTAACACAAGTTAGATGATGAAAACCGATGGGAGTTGGACTGAACACACCCTTACTGCCAAGAGCTCAACTTGAATTTATCAACAGCTAAAGAATTTCAGCCCTCCTTGATTCTGAAGACAGTATTCATTAATTAGACTTGTTTCCTAAATTAGGACGAATGAAGGTTGCCTAGTTAAGTACCAGAAGGTTGAACCATGTACCCGAGCGCAAGTTAATTTTATGTGTTGTGGTCAACACTTGCCTATGAAAACAAAATGAAAATACCTTTTACATTTGAATTATTCCATATGGGAGTAGTTAAATTTCCATTCAAATCTGATGCATATAATTGACTTACCTGTCCTCTAAATTTGTCAGCAGACAGCAAAGTAGCTTTGCTCCACACAAACTCATTTCAGACTTTTCAACTGGGGGTTTGGTGATTCTATGCTCAGTATAGCATGTATTATAAGGGAACAATGTCTGCCATTTGTTGGGTTTCATGCCAATTTGGTGTTGGGTCAAAATTAGAATTCCGAGTAATATTTGGCGACTTGAACAAAAATAGATTTAATTGGGTTCTCATCCGAAGACCGAGGATGAGCTTTGAATTTTCTTCCTTTGTTTCGTTTTTTTTTCTTAAACCATCTGTTACCAAAAAGAACCTCAAACATAACTTGTATGCTGTGTGAATTTCAGCTCTGTCTCTCGGTGCTGTGAAGCTTCACCTCTGTCAATGAAAATGACGTCAAGGAAATTAATTGGCTCCTCTTGTGCGTAGGTACCCCGACATGCCCACCGCAGCTGACGTGGTGAATGCCTTAGATCAACAGTCACTTGCGTCCATCTTAAGGATCTACGGAGAGGAAAGGCATGCAAAGAAAATAGCTGCAGCAATCGCACAGGCACGCAGCATCTATCCCATCACCCATACTCAGCAGCTCGCCAGTATAGTTGCAGGTATTCTCATTAATTCCAGCCATTGTCTGGCAGGAAAATATACTAATCTTACGAGCCCCAGTGGGACCTATTTGCACTGTACACATGCAGGTACTAATCCTGTGCATTTTGCCTCTGATGTCAGAGTTTTATTTTGGAATTGAGAATAGAAGTCAACAAATTATTTTTACCATTCCGAAGTTATATGCAGTTGCTACTAAATTATTATATAATATGTTTGTTTCAATCAGGGATAATCATTGACTGCAGCGTAGATTACCTGTATTTTCTAAAATAGAAATAGATGGAATGCTCTTGAATGAACCCATTCGTTAATAATCTTTGTGTGGAAGTATAAAGCAATATAATTAATCTAATGAAATTTAGGCTTAATGTTTGCTGATGCAGTGTGTTTATAACAAAATCCTGCTGTAAACCATACTTATGCCAGAATCAAAATTTATTTCATTTTCTGTGTGGTAAGTGTAAAGCATCCTCTTAATTGTCCACACATTCTCATCTCCCAGGTGGTTCAAATGATCGCAAGCCCATTGCGTATTGCATCAAGATTTGCTTTCTATACAAATGTGTTGGAAAGTTGAGTTTTACATTGCAAATTAATTGCTGCGTATATGAACATTTTCATTGATTGCTTCAGAATGCAACCTCCGCCAGCTCTTTGAAGGACAGTATTTCCATACTGTTGGAGGGGTAAGTAACAGCATCAAAATCAGATGCTGCTGGTATCCAACATTATCCATTGTATCTGAAAGAAAAATATCCACATTAATAAGATTCATGTAATTGTTTTTGCTTACACATTTCCATTAACTAACCTAATCATAAGTTTAAATTTTAACGATTGCTGGGTCTGAATGGGAAAAAAAATGATGATGTGATTATCATAGAGTGAACAATTATGTCACGTCAGTAAATCACTATCTAAAAAAAAAAGGAGGTTTAAACCTGTGCCAGGGGGTCCAAATGTGAGTCATAGCCTTAATTGCCACAACATCTGACAGCTTGCTTCCTTTTCCTACCATTTCAACCCCCTTGAGTTCAGTTCTCCATAGACTGTGTAATCCTTTGGTTTTTTTATGTGTAGCTTGAAGGTGTGTTTGGGAATAGTACGACTGACATGGCAAGTTTATAAATCTCTCTTTGGCTGCTTGATACCATTTTGTTGGCTAAAGAAATCTCATTACGGTAATTCTACAATTTCCCAAATGGTTTGGTCACCGTTGACCCCCTTTTAAAATTTCAATCCAGCCGATTTGTTGGAAAGTCCCTCAAAACTAAATGCTGCTCAAAACTCTCTTTACAGAACCTGGAATAAGGACTCGTGCTTAATTGCATAAATTATATGCTTAACCAAGGTTCATAGAATGTACAGTGCAGAAGAAGGCCATTCGGCCCATCGAGTCTGCACCGGCTCTTGGAAAGAGCACCCCACTTAAGCCCACACCCCCACCATATCCCCGTAAAGCAGTAACCCCACCTAACCGAAGGGCAATTTATCATGGCCAATCCACCTAACCTGCACGTCTTTGGACTGTGGGAGGAAACCGGAGCACCCGGAGGAAACCCACGCAGACACGGGGAGGATGTGCAAACTCCGCACAGACAGTGACCCAGCGGGTAATCGAACCTGGAACACTGGAGCTGTGAAGCAATTGTGCTATCCACAATGCTACCGTGCTTTATTGTCACAAGTAGGCTTACATTAACACTGCAATGAAGTTACTGTGAAAAGCCCCTAGTCGCCACACTCCAGCGACTGTTTGCTTACACGGAGGGAGAATTCAGAATGTCCAAATTGTATCACAGGTTACATCTTCTTTCTGAGGTGAATGGATGTTTATGGCTCCCAGATCTCTGTTCTAGGTGGATACCTTCATGATGCTCAGAAAATGGTCCTCTCACAGATATTCAGTGCAAAGTTTTTTTTTTTAAATTGCTGTATGGTTTCATGAAAATCAGTTCAATGTTCCTAAACTGTAACTATATAGATTATCATGAACATATAGGGGCAAGGTCTGTTTTGAGTAGTAGATGATGAATGCCTAGAAAACCACTTTATCAATATAGTGGAGTCCTTTATATTGGCATAGATTGAGGGTGGGACATTATGGCATCAACTTGGTCCTTACCCCTGTCCCCTTAATTTCCACCCGGAAAACGGGTACAAAGTGGATCAATTTCTTCCCCAAGGAGTCTAATTTGAATTTATCAAAGGCCTATAAACAATGAAGTCAAAGTTTTCTAAAGGGCATTTTTCTGTAAGACAAATTTTGTCATGTATAAGAATGCAGACAGGATGGGCCGAAGGGCCTCTTTCTGTGCTGTAAAACTCTGAGTGGGATTTTCTGGACTTTTGTGCTGGCGGAATTTTAACGGTCCCGCCGATGTCCGCGGCAACAAGGGGTGAGTTCAGTGGGAATTCCCGTTGACAACGATGGGACAAGAAGATCCTGCCGGCAGCCACAGTCGAGCCCCCCTCCATCATCGCAGGACACGCAGCAAAGAGGGAGGAAAGTCCCACCCTCAGGCTCTCTGACTAACATTCCCAGTGAGTATTGATTTGTATTTAACTTATCCTTTCAGGCAAGGTGCTAAACCTGTACTCAGAACTCATTCTATAAACTCAAAACAAATTCTTCTTATTCTTTGGCGATCACTCCCTAACGAGTATGATTGTCCACCGAAGAAACTCCGTGTTACTGGTCGTAAGTTCTGTGGGTCCTTGTGTGGCTGATGAGCCTGATGACCCTAGAGCCGCATCTTTGACCGGATGCTTGGCAGGTTTTTCCGGGAGGTGGGATTGGTCCTTGGCCTCTAGATCGCTGATATTACTTTCTCAGACTCATTTTCTGGGCCTCCTTTTATCTTCAGGTGTCCTCAAAGAATTGTGTCCCCTCAATCAGGAGGTTTCTCCAAGTCAAGTAGGTGTCTTCTAAGCAAGGATCTCCGAGGCGTTGACGTCTATATTGCATTTCTTGTGGTAGACCATCAGGGTCTCTTTGAAGCGCTTTCTTTCTTGTCGTCTTGCTCAAGAGCATTCCTTTGCTGAATGAAGAAGATTTGCTTTGGCAGTTGGGACTCTGACAACCTGGCATATAGCCGGCCCAGTGAAGTTGGTTTTGGATGAACATGGCCATGATGCTGTTGCTCTTGGGTCCTTCAAAGACACGGAGTACAATCAGCCTGTGCTCTCAGGTAGTGCAGAGAATCCATCTCAAACAGCATTGATGATATCTCTCCGGGGCCTTGAGGTGGCGTCAGTACGTATTCCAAGGTTCTGAGCCATATAGAAAAGTTGGAAGGAGGACTGTCTAATACACAAGGATCTTAGTGTCAGCACGAATGTCACGGTCGTCAAAAACCCTCATCCTTAGGCGTTCAAAGGAGATGCTCGCAGATTGGAAACAATGGCAGATCTCTGCATCCATGTCTGCCTTAGGTGAGAGGTGGCTCCCCAGGTAGTGGAAATGTTCCACGTTTGATAGTGTTTCTCCATTGATCTTGAAGGAAGAGATTGGACCTTGCAGGACACACAGCAAAGGAATGCTCTTGAGCAAGACGACAAGAAAGAAAGCAGGCTGGTAAAGGACTTGACTCTTCTTGAGGTCGAGGCTGAGATGGATTGTTTGGTAGGTTTTCACCAAGGTATCAAACATGGTTTGGAGATTTACTTCTGGGAGAGTGGAAATGATGATGTCATCTGCATACTTATGTTCCACGAGCGATGTCAATATCGGTTTATTCTTGGGTTTTAACCGGTTGAGGTTGAAAGGTTTTCCGTCCATCCTGTAGATGATGACCACTCCACTGGGAAGCTTGTTCTTGACAAGGTGAAGGACGGTGAGAGTGAAGATAGCGAAATGGTTGGGGGGCGATGACACATCTCTGCTTGACTCCAATCTTGACCTTGAAGGTTTCTGTCTTATTTCCGTCGGTGAGGACAGTCGTTGACATATTATCACGAAGGAGTTGGAGGATATTGATGAATTTCTCTGGATAGCCAGCCTTTGACAGGGTCACCCATAGCATTTCCCAATTGACTAAGTCAAAAGTTTTGGTCAGATCAATGAAGGCCATGTAGAGTGGTTGATGTTGCTCCTGGCCTTTCTCTTGAAGTTGTGGAGCAGTGAAAATCATGTCCGTTGTTCCACGATTTGTTGGAAGCCACACTGGCTTTCCAGAAGTATTTCCTCCAAGACTGGGAGGAGGCAGCTAGTGAGGATTCAGGTGGTGATCCTCCCAGGATTGGAGAATGTGGAGATTCCTCGGTAGTTCCCACAATCCGCTTTGTCTCCTTTCCTGAAGATGGCATCCCTGAGGATTTCTTCCCTGTCCTAGATTTTCAGGAACAGCTGACGGAGATGACAGGTGATCTCTTCTCCTCCAAGTTTGAAAATCTTAACTGGAATCTCGACCACTCCTGTGGCTTTCCCATTCTTCCCATGTTTAATGGTGGCTTTGACTTCATCCATGTTTGGTGGAAATCCAAGATTATATTTGATGGGGATTTGGGGGATTTTCTCAAACACACCCTTACCTATGATTGTATCATGGTTGAGGAGTTCTTTGAAGTGTTACCTCCATCGAAGGCTGATGTTTCCTCTGTCTCAAGAGAGTTCCATCGTTGTTCCTCGGTTTGAGGCCTGGGGTGCTGGGTTCATATATTGCCTTGGTCGCACTGAAAAAAACCCAGATGTCGTCGTGCTTGTCGGCAAGGAGGTGCAGCTCCTTACCTTTCTCAGTCCACAATTGGTTTTTGATTTCCCTAGTTCTTCTTTATGCCTCTGCCTTTGCTAATTGACGAGTTCTCCCCTTTACCTTGCTTGTTATGTCGTTTTTCCCGGCATGGAGAGCTTTTCCCTTCCTGTCAATGAGATTTTGGATGGTATGACTAACATTCTCAGTGGATATTGATTTGGATTTAACTTATCCTTTCAGGCAAGTTATGTCCTATTTTTATACCAAACTTGTACTCGGTATTCATTCTATAAACTCAAAACAAATGACAGTATATTTGTCTCAAAGCAGCCTTTCAGTTCAGGAATTATTGCCATCGGTTTTTGTGATAGGTTCCCCAGTGTGCTATTCAACAAATTATTTTGTAACATTTTTGCATTTTCTGTCGCTCTCTAAACTTTCACCGGGATTTTCGGGCCCTGCCGTGGTGGGTCCCGAAGTGGCAGATGCAGCGATCCGGCCAAATGCCCTTTGACTTCAGCAGGACTGGGTGATCACCTGAGCTGGAAAATCCCACCCTTTTGCTGGACTTTTCCAGCTGTTCATGCCAGCTGGATCCTCCGGTCTCATCGTCGGCGCGCCCCCGCCTCTGGTTTCCCGGCGACGAGGGGACCATTCAACAGGAAATCCCGTTGACACCGGCAGGATCCCACCTCTGCCACCGGAAGACATGTGGCGGGTTGCTCGGTAAATCCCGCCTTCTGTCTTGGATATCTTGTTGCTGAATTGGTAAAGCTATAAATTGTAAGTAAATGGAAGAATTCATGGGAATTCTCAAATTGGAGGTCAGCGATTTTCTTTGACTTTGTAGAGTTGTATGAAAAAGAAATACAAGGAACAAATTTAGATCCTCGTAATTATCCATTATGTTGGGGGGATAGGTCAGCACGGTAGCACAAGTGGATAGTACTGTGGCTTCACAGCGCCAGGGTCCCAGGTTCGATTCCCCGCTGGGTCACTGTCTGTGCGGAGTCTGCACGTTCTCCCCGTGCCTGCGTGGGTTTCCTCCGGGTGCTCCGGTTTCCTCCCACAGTCCAAAGACGTGCAGGCTAGGTGGATTGGCCATGATAAATTGCCCTTAGTGACCAAAAAAGGATAGGAGGGGGTTATTGGGTTACGGGGATAGGGTGGAAGTGAGGGCTTAAGTGGGTCGGTGCAGACTCGATGGGCCGAATGGCCTCCTTCTGCACTGTATGTTCAAGTTAGTGGCTCATGACACAAAAATGTATTGTACTCTATGAGCGCGGATTAGCAGGACAAAAACGGAGCCCCTTTTCAGGCGTGTTTAGCAGGGTGTTTCTCGCTACCTGCAGTGCCGGGAAGGACGCTGTTTTTATTTGGCCACAATTACATCCACGGATCAGCGCGCCATTTTTAAATGCCGCCAGAAATTCTAGCCCCCCTCAGTCACCCGACCGCGGTCTCCAGACCACCCCCCCCCCTCCCCCCACTGCACCCAATTTACCTCTTAGGGGGTCCTTGAGCCCCCACTCACCCCATTTCTTAAGGTCATGGCACCCCAAGGACCAATCACTGGCACAGGCAACCTGGCATCTTGGCACTGCCAGCCTGGCATCCTGGAATTACCCTTACCAGCCTGACAGTGCCAAGGTGGACGGATGTCAGCAGGAGTGCCAGGGTTCTACCTTTCCCTGTGCCCGACCACCCAGGGGCCTCTAATGGCTTGTGGGCCCCCTCCCGACCCCCCCCCCCAGGTTTTGAGGGTCGCGAATCCTGTGAGAGGCATATCACCAAGTGCAGTGCGACGAGGCTGTCCGCATCCAGTATCTGTAGCACAGTGATTTCACACGCATACTAAAATGAAAATTGAATTCTTGTTCTGCCGTGAGGAGTGTCATCAACATGTGACATCCATTACAAAGTGACCATTTCCCCTTTTTAACAAACCCTCTTCCTTCTCCCCCTGGTGAAAATCGAGGTTCCTGCAAGTCAATAGAATATGCCACAAATCTGTGTAAGAACTTTTCTACATTAGAGACAGCTGTATGTATATTTCTTTTTCTTAATATCTGGTTGTGGGTTTCGGTATTGTTTTTTTAAAATAATCTTTATTGTCACAACTAAGCTTACATTAACACTGCAACAAAGTTACTGTGAAAAGCCCCTAGTCGCCACACTCCAGCACCTGCTTGGGTACACTAAGGGAGAATTCAGAATGTCCAAATTACCTAACAGCACGTCTTTCGGGATTTGTGGGAGGAAACCGGAGCACCCGGAGGAAACGGCATTGTTGATGCATTGCCATCTGAATATCAGAGTAGAATGGGTAATGTACTATTGCTGATTAATGAGATAATACCACAGCAATTAGTTGTGCTTTATCGCAACACACAGTTTGTTTGTTATGACTCCTGAACTAGCGCGCGGTCAATTCCAGCCCCATTTGACCTGGAGTCTCAACACAATTGAAATTAACAACTAATTCTTTAAAAAACACCTGGGGCGGGATTCTATGACACCGGCTGCCGTATTCTCCGGTGCTGGTTTTCAAGTGGGGGCAGAGTTTACGCTGGTCGGGGGCCGTTGGCAGTGGCCCTTCAGCAATTCTCTGGGCCCCGATGGGCCGAGCGGCCGTCAGTTTCTGGCCAGTCCCGCTGGCGTGAAATGGACATGGTCCCACACGACGGGACCTGGCTGGTAGACTGTCTAATGGAGTCCTTGGGGGGGATGCGGGGGGATCCGGCCCCGGGGGGGCCCCCACGGTGGCCTGGCCCACGATCGGGGCACACCGATCTGCAGGCAGGCCTGTACTGTGGGGGCACACTTTCCTTCAGGGTTGGCCTCTGTAGGGCTCCGTCATGGCCGGCGCAGAGAACTACCCCCCCCCCCCCGCGCATGCGCAGAAACACGCCGGCCGGTCTGCGCATGCGCCAACTCGCGCCAGCCCTTCAACGCCGGTTGGTGCGGCGGCAACCCCTCCAGCGCCGGCCTAGCACCCGGAAGTGGCATTCTTGGCACCGGCGTCGGGCCATCCCGCTCCTGAAATCCTTGGCCCTTAGCTGCCCAATAATTACAGTCACCAGGTTTGTAAATTTAAACACAATTAATTTTATTAATAATGGCTATAATTAAATATGAAGCAAATACAACTGGTTAACTATTCTAGTTCCTAGCCACCCCCCCCCCTCTTTAACTCACTCCCACCCTCTGTATGCACACACACTAGACAGACAAACAAACACAGAGGGGAAAAGAGAGGTGTAACAATAATGATGGAAGTGTAAAGTGTAAAGGTCTTTGGGGTGAATTCTCTGCCTTCCCAACCGTGTGTTTCTCAGCGGCGTGCCACTGCTGATAGTGAGATGCTCTGTTCCCACACACCGCTGGCCATTGTGGGCACCACAGCCATTGTAGGCACCACACGCCACCAGGAAACCCACGGTGTGCTGCCGGTGGAATGAGAATCCTGCTGGTCCCTTTGTTTCCGATGGTTGTATTCCAAAACACCTCCCTTCAATTTGAGCTTTCAGCTCGAGGTTTCTGCCTTCAGTCTGTAATGGTTTTCACTGTAGATTTTTCCAGGTTCTCTGTAGGTTCAGAAACACAGCAGCACTGCAGCCTTTCTAGAGAACGGGAAAGACACAGAGACTGTCACAGCTTCTTCTTTGAGCGTCCAGGACTGACTGTCCTTTCCTTGGTTCTCTGAAAACCATCCCACTTGGGTAGGACCCAATCACTGCCTTTTGGTCAATTCATTGGCCATCAGCCAACCAATCGAATCAAATCCTTCTGATCTCTCGTGTGCCAAAAGGTCTATGAGTTCTGCTGTTCAATGCTAAAAAAAAGTGTACCATTTAGTGACTTTTGAGTTCCTCACTTCCTCTGTTCGACTTAAAGGTATCTGTCCATTAAATATCCATTGATGAAAAATAAAATAATCTTTATTATTGTCGCAAGTAGGCTTGCATTAACACTGTAATGTAGTTACTGTGAAAAGCCCCTTGTCACCATACTCCGGTACCTGTGAAGAATTCAGAATGCCCACTTGACGTAACAAGCTTGTGGGAGGAAACCGGAGCCCCCGGAGGAAACCCACGCAGACACAGGGAGAGCGTGCAGACTCCGCACAGACAGTGACCCAAGCGAGAATTGAACCTGGGACCCTAGCGCTGTGAAGCAACAGTGCTAACCACTGTGCTACCGTGCAAGAGAATGAACAGGAAGGGCTCTTACATCCCTCCTTCCCTAAAAGGAATGAAATGTCAGAGCACAGACGTTTCATTATGAGGTATGCAAGACATCAATCACAAATACATATTAATTCATCCATCCGCCTTATATCAGCTCCCTTCCCAGTCTGAACATTGGTACCTAGTCAGCACTTAAACCCGTGAGAAAGCATACATTGTCACATCATCCTTTCCGGGGATGTTTACAATGTTAAGATTGAACTGTTGTAACAATAAACTCCCAATGGAATGATCTGTATAATAATATATGTCCTTTAAACATCCTTGGATCCAAAATTATCCCTGGAAAATAAAGAAAATGGGAACGAAGGAAATCAACAGGAAGGCCCTTACAGCGGTGACTGAAAGATATTCTTTTATATGTAACCAATTCAAACTTTTTGAAGAAGTGTTGCAAGAAGTTTCCTCCAAAATAGTTAGCCATCCATCTCCTGTCTGCAATGATAATACTTACACAATGTGGATCAAAGTTTGTTAGAATGTGATTTAGATATTTAAATATTAGAAAAGCGCATCAGATTCCGTCGTGTGTTTCAGTAAATATTTATGTGGATGCCATACGTCCAAACATTTTATTTACAAATTCTATCACTGGAAATGATTAAAACCAGCTCGGCGAAACCTCTCGGCAGCTCCTGGGAGTCAGCAACCAAAGTCTCTTAGTGACAACACTTAGTGACGATGCTATTTATAACCACAGTAACTAAATGTTTTCTTTTTGCTGAAACTTTTCTTTTGCTCTTCCCGTATTCTCTCTCAGTTTCTTCCATTGAATTATTTTATGACACAGTTCAATAGTTTTTCAATAATAATGTTAGTAGTTGTTTATTGTCACAAGTAGGCTTCAATGAATTTACTGTGAAAAGCCCCTAGTCGCCACTTTCCAGCACCTGTTTGGAGAGGCCAGTACGGGAATTGAACCCGCGCTGCTGGCCTTGTTCTGCATTACAAGGCAGATGCTTAGCCCACTGTGCTAAACGAGCCCCTGAGGGGCTATTCTTAAAAGGCCTGAATTTTGCCTTCAGTGCTGAAGTGACCTCGGACCTCAAACAAAGCTGCCCGCCAAGATCTATTGAGCTCCATGGCATAGATTTCACTTTCCCTGACATTAATTTCAGTCCATTACAAGCTTTAGACATTTCTAACATCCAGAAAACAGTGCTGTCAGCAAGCAGGCTAAACAGCCAATCACATTGAAGAATTCTCACAGATGTCAAGTAACAAGCAGGTTTCATCATTTACTTTGTGTAATTTTATAGAACGCAAAATGAAGATCGGAACGTGGGTGGAGGCATTTTGATATTTTCCAAATATAAATTCAGTTTTTTTCGGGGCCAGAGATGTTGTTCAACAGTAATTATGGCTGAGTGCACCATTAAAATCCCAGTTACACCTCGTTCAGCAAGTCACAACTTTTGCAAGGGTTTTAACTGTGAGAATAATCGTGGAAATTCAAATTAATTCGGCAATTTCTAGATTACTCCTAACTCTCATTAGTGCAACCTGTGGAGGGACAGGAAATTAAGGGGCTGGTTTATCACAGGGCTAAATCGCTGGCTTTTAAAGCAGACCAAGGCAGGCCAGCAGCACGGTTCAATTCCCGTACCAGCCTCCCCGAACAGGCGCCGGAATGTGGCGACGAGGGGCTTTTCACAGTAACTTCATCTGAAGCCTACTTGTGACAATAAGCGATTTTCATTTTCAAATTACTGGCAGCAACCTCTGGATTTCCACATTTAACAACACATGTGCGCAAAGTTGTGGCAGTTTCATGCACTAATGACAGCGAACGCCGAGAGTGACACCGATCTTACAAATGCCAGATCCGGGCGAATGTATTCACCTAGGGAGATGACTGCACTTTTCAACGATGGATTCAGCAACACGGCAAACACAACCGTGACCGTACCTCTGTCGAAACAACGCTGGTTTGGCAGGGGTGACTGGATAATGGATGAACAATTAGTTTGAATGATTCCTTTTACATGATAGTTCAGAGTGCGGAGATTAATTGTGCTGAGTCAGCCACTCCTCTTCCCTTATTTTCATCTACCTCAGTGTCCAGTTGACATTAGCTGTTCTGTGAAACATTTTGAGGTGCCTTTGTGCATATTGAGTGTTGCAGAAATTTAACTTGTTGAATGCCAAAAAATTAATCTGCATGGAATGAAATAACAGATTTTTCCGCAGCAACAGCTTATTCCGATAGCACCTTTTAATTCCCAAGAGACATCACAGGAGAGTTATTGAACTAAATTTGATGCTGAGTCATGTATGGAGTCATTGAGATAGGTGAACAAATGCTTCATTTCAGGCATTTTAAAGACCCTATAAAGAGATGAGAGGCCAGTTTAATATGCCTAAAAGGGACACTTCTTCATCCAATTCATTTATTTTTAAATGTGTGATTTATCTAAAGATTGTGGCAGCTTACAAAAATCTGAGTGGATGATTTTTGAAACGATTAACTCAAGTACATTTATTTTAGATTAAAATGAAGACATTTTTGATTGTTGAGAACATTTTAATTGAGGTAAAATAAAGATTAGTGTGCGAGACTACCCCTCCAAATAGCAGCATTGACCTGTGTTCTTTTCAATCACCTCCCCACTTCAAGTAAAGTTGAAGATTTCTAAGAAGTCCTGACATGAAGCGTCCTAAAATGAGGAATCAAAATGGTCAGGTCCGTGAGGTTGACAACGCTGCACATCTGTAAGTGAGGATGGAGTTTACCGGCGGCAAATTCATGGGGCAGGTTTTCCCGGCAACCCCGTGGCGTCTTCTTCGGCAGCAGAGGCGGCTCACCATTGGCCGCCGGTGGGATCTTCCGGTCCTGCCGGTGTCTTGCGTGTCTCGACTGTCCCCCGCCAGGGAACCCGCCACGGGGCGGTGGGGGGGTGCTGGGTGGGGGTCACCTTTGGCGGGACCGGAAGATCCCGCTGCAGAAAAGACTGGAAAATCCCACCCATGGAGTAGAATTTTAACCTTTGGACCAGGGAGGATGGCCGTGCGTTGAGAACATGAAAGACGGTGGAGCGGGCTTTGCCATGGTTTTTTAACCCAGCCAAGGCATTGACGCCCACATCCAGGTATCCCAACCATTCGGACCGTCTGCACGGGATTACAACCCTCAGAGTGTGAAACGCTCAATATTTGAAGGGACGCAGCAGAAATGGAATGGGAGCATTTTTCAATTGACAGGCCAGGAACAGCAACCTCGCTGCTGAAGTTTCAATGTAGAAAGACTGCCTCCTGCTCCCCCAGATCTGGTAGGCTCCCCTGGAGGTATTGCTGGAAGATCCAGCTGAAAAATATTGTTCCCAGCAGACAAGAGGAAGAGACCATCCCTTGGCCTCGAGCACATATGGCTGGAAGTTGAGAAAGACATGAGCAGCAGGCGCGTGGTCCCACAGTGCCAAGAAAGATTCGAAGGATTGGAAAAGTGAGTGACACGCCACATTCAACTGCCAAAGCCCTCACTCTGACTACCCCGGCACTCTCCCGCACGGCACTCCTCACACCAAAACATTTCGCAGCTCCACCCATTCCACTACCTCCAGGCAGCTCCTGACATCCTCATCTGAACAGGCACCACTTACACTCAACCATACCTTACCGCCATCTCGCACCCATCCCTCGCAGTCATCCTCCACAAATATTGTCATCCCATCCTCGAACCATCCCGCTTCTCACACGGGAAATGCTCTTCTTTCTCACGTTGCAATGGAAGAGAGTGAATAACAGCAGAGAGCGAGAGAGACAGAGAATTGGGGGATAGCCCTGCAGTCATCAGCACTCTGACTCTGCGAAGGGGACCGTGATGGAGATCAGCAGAGTATGGAGTACTTGGCTATTGAAGATGGAGAGGTGGGATCTCCCTGATATCTAATGATAGAATTAGATATCACACCACCACATGGTACACAGCAAGCACTCATCTTGACTTGATGCCACCAGTAACTGAAATATGGTCATCAAAACAGAAGTAGGTCATTTAGCCCCTGGAACCTGTTCGGCCATTCAATGAGTTCTTGACTGATCTGCGGCCTAACTCCATCTTCACAATGTTGAATTTGAACCCTCTTCCCCTTGTCAAGTCTGATTCATGTTTTTAAACTCCCACAGGTCTATCTCGTGTCATGCAACAGCTGTTGCAGGAAATGCCCAAGAAGTCCCCAGAATAGCTTGTGCACTCTGAGGAAGCGCCTTCGCACCCAACTCATGTGTACCGGCTACCAACCTAGGTGTTGATCAGGCCACCAAGGCAGGTAGTTGGGTTGTCCCATGGTAAAGTGCACATCTCAAGTAAGCAGGGACAGCAATGGAGAGTGTTGGACCCTCTAAACCCTGCCAAGCTGAATGCGGGGGGGGGGGGGAGGGAGATCAGCAAAGAGGACCATTCTGGCACAACAGCAGAGAATATGATGTTCAGACAACATTTCCAGAAGCCCTGCACACCACTTCAGAGAGATGAGAGTAGTTTGTCTCTAGTGTTATTGCGATGGTGTCTCAGGCCTTTGTGGTGTCGCCCACCTGAATGGAAAGAGTAGCCAACTGCATGAAACATCAGATGTGACAGACAACCAAGTGCATTCAGGCTCTCACCAATAGCCTGGACACAGTCTGTGATTTAAAAAATAAAAGGTGGAGGAAAGCCTTGCCCAGGCCATTCATCACCTCATCAAAGTGCAGCAAAGTGTTGCCCAGCTCTGGGCTAACACAGCAGAGCAATTGGACCATAAGTGGGATGATGGGGAAATGGGAACTTTGCTCAAGGCATTTCCACAGCTTCTATCTTGACTGGATATCACACATGGATATACATGATTATCTTCTGATGGTTGAACATTGCTGGAGTGAAATCCCTTTTGATTGACGAGTACTCTTGGCTGATTTGGAGGGGAATCTTGATTATGACTACGTGTGAAAATCGAGCTATTGCTGCAGACCTGTGAGCCCTCTCACTCTGACTGGCCTCCTCCTTTGCGTCATTAGCATCCCTGGAAAACATGGCATCAGTCACCCGGGCGACGCACTTGTGGACAGCAGATTGTGAAATCCTGTAGGTGTCACTAGCAGGCCGCTGGAATGAGTCAGAGGCTTTAGCGAATAGCGAAAGGGCAATGATTGTTCATCTGATCCACTTAGAAGGAGGTCTTGTACCAGGAAGCTGCAGATGTCAAACAATGACCTTCCGTGAAAGTCTCCCCCTCCTGGACTCTGATGTTCAGTCGTGTCTGGAAAGCTGACCTTCTACCTGTAGGCCTTGTGTTGGGGGTGTTGCCCCATGCGAGTTGGAGCTCTATGTTCATCCCCATTTTCCTGTGGAGCAACAGGTGGCTGAGGAGAAGGCAGCTGATGGTGCTTTTCCTGTTGTTGCTCATCTTGAAAAGTGAAAGGAATTCTCCAGGACAGCTCCTGTGAGCAAAATCCTTTCACTGAGGCAAACAATCAGATGTTGTAGTTCAGTATTTAAAGGGTTTCAAGTCTGTCCATTTCACAGTCCTGTCAATCTCTGCTGTGCTCTTATCTCATTGTCCTTGCAGACGATAGCCAGCCTGGGAGACATGCGTGCTGGCAGTGAAAGCCAGAGTACAGGGTTAAAACTGCAAGTCAATTGGCTTTTTATATATTTGCAACGTGTCCCAGTCAAATGCGGAAATCAGTGGGTTCCTGCTGCTTTCTGACACACCAGCATTTTTGATATTTTAACCCCTTGCGCACAGCAACATCGCACCCCCACCCCCAACCCTCATTTTGCAGGTTAAAATTCCCCCCAATGGCATTCTTACCAGTGGGGTATTCCAGATTCTGTGAGTGGACTGGGAAACCAAAGAGAATCATTCCTCTGCATGACTAAAGACCTGGCGCAGGATTCACTGGTCGCCGATGCCGAAATCAACGTTTCCGACAAAATCGGGGGCGGTGCCACTTTCAGAATGCTCCGCCCCCTCCAAAACGCCGTACTCTAGGAGTGCGCTACGCGCCGTATCAACGACCTCAGGACGTTGCCTAAGGCCCTCCCCCCCAATGCTCCGCCCCCAACCGGCCGAGTTCCCGACGGCGTCGGTCGCGTGTGCTATCATTTGTCGGGAACTCGGCGTGGCGGCTGCGGACTCAGTCCAGCGCCACCACAGTCGAGGGGAGGGCCAATCTGCAGGCAGGGGGGGACTTTGGCAGACGCTGGGGGCACTGTTGGGGGGTGGTCAGGGCCGCGAGCCGGCCAAAGGGGGGACCACTATTTTGCAGGCCGGGTCCGCGCGCGGCCGGCACCATGTTACATGTCGCGGCTCCTGCAGGCCACCGCCCTGCGCATACGCAGCCACGGACCCGACAATTCTCCGGGCTGTATCGGCAGCTAGAGCCAGCTGCTGCATGCTGCCTGCCTACTAGCCCACCACCAAACGGAGGATCTGTGGCCCTTTTGCGCCTAATGTTCGGTCATAAAACGCCACCGTTCCCACGCCGGCGTCACGGCATAACCTGAAAATCGGAGAATCCAGCCCCGGATTTCAGCCTGCAGTTGGAAATCTGTAATATTGTTCCATGGAATTTTCTTAAGGCTATCCTTATGCACTATTACAATTCGCAATTGATTCATATCTTACTTGGCATGCCCTCAGATATCAAAGATACCGCTGTTGCTCTTTTTAACCTTCGTCTATTTGCTCTGATTACGTCACCTTTGCTCATGAGTCGCCAGGTATCTTTATGATACCGCCACGTGGTTCAAGGTCAGGTTATGATTAATAATACAGCACACCGCTTAGTAAGGATTAAAACAACGGTCATTTATTATATACAACAAGCAATATTAATACACTAATACTGCTATCTATATAATAAACCTATCACTACTGGCCAATACTTAACTTAGGAAGAGCCCACCAGGTCAGGGAAATGAATGGCTTGTCCAATCAGATCTGGCCCGCGGGATTCAAAAGGCTGCTCCAGGTCGGTGGCTAGGAGTCTCTACCGGATAGCGATCGCTGGATTCAAACTTACTGTTGCCGGTTGCTGTTCTTGCGAAGGTCTCGAGCAGGCGAAGATGAGAGAGAGAGAGATCTGAACTTGGCCCCTCACTTTTATAGGGCCATGGGTCTTCCCGCCTCCCGGGGCGGCCCTTGACCCTGAGTCCCAAGTGATTGGATTTGTCTCCAATCCCTGGGGTCGATGTGTCCAATGGTGAGGCGATTCCTCGATCGGGGGTGGTCGTTCACTTGTCTTTGTTTCGGCCACTGCAGGCGCCGACAGGTCTGGCCCGGTATTCAATTGCTAATATGTTGCAATTGTTCCCGGGGATAGCCGATTTAACTGTGGATATCTGAATAGATGGGCTGCAAACAGTCCTGAATGCAACTGCGGATACCTGGGTTGATGGGCTGTTGATAGCCCTGAGTATCGATCTGGGCTAACTTCCCAGAGCCGAATATGCAATACTGTCTGCAGCTGCCTGCTTGTGTCTTAGCTGCTTTTCCCAGCAGTCTTTCGGGTTAGCCATTTTAAACTGGGTTTTGGCCAGATTAAACGGAACGCAGCCATTTTACGTGGCTACACCGCTCATTGTAAAGCTGCATTGATGATTAGTTTCAAGATCCTGTTGATGACGACATCCAGCACTGAGCATAACCACAAAGGTATTTCTAGATCGATCTATTGTTCAGGAAAAGCACCATCAATAAATGGAGGTAATACTATTTTGACCAAGCATTTCTCAAAAACATTTCCTATTTCATTGGTAATGAAAGTTCTCCACAAGCCAGACAAATGTTTGCGGTTAGAACATATGTCCTTAGATGATCACTTCAGGCTGTAACATTTGATAAACTGTGTAAGTGACATCTGTACAAATACGATGGGTGGAATTTTTAAACTCTTTGACTCCGCTGCCCACTTTTCCCGCCAAATAATCCTGGAGGCGGGTCCCACAACATCACACTGGCAGAGAACACACCGTGCCTGCCACCCTCCCAGAGGGAGACTAAGTGCTTTTGGGAGATCGAGGTGCTGTTATAAAGGGGGCTCTGA